>NC_081411.1:6871697-7196470 GCF_030272615.1 Cryptomeria japonica | reverse complement strand
TTTTTTAATAAGGTGCAATATATATATATATATATATATATAAAACAAATAAAGTTATTTTGTTTATTTTTAAGAAATGAATTCATTTAATCCTTTAATATATATATGTATATATATATATATTAAACAAATAAGTTTATTTTGTTTATTTTTAAGGATGAATTCATTTAAGCATTTATATAGGCATGTATATATATATATATATATATATATATATATATATATATATATATATATATATATATATATATATATATATATATATTTGTATATAAATATATGTTGTTTCTAGGGCATAAACTTTCTGTATAAAATTTGATACATATTTAACAGATTGGATAAATTCTTTAGGTTTAACTCATTGTATTTATTTCCTTTTATCAAAATCCTAGTTGCAAAAATAAGTAGATTATTTAAATAAAGATTTACTTTTTGCAAAAATAAAGTAAATTATAGAATTAAAAATACTTAGAACAACAACTTTAGAATTTTATTTTTTTTAAAATTAATCTGCTTAACTATAGATTTTATTTTCTGCGCATAAACAAATGACAGAATTTAATAATTATAACAACAACTAGATAAATGACAACTTTTAAAAAACTTGACAGCAACTAGATAAATGAGTTGATTTTTCAAATCTAATCTTAGAGGTATGCATAGGAAATAACTGATTCCTTTTATTTTCAGAATTCACATGCAAAATAGACTTTCAATTCCAAAATAAATGTATTTCTTTTACAACAAAATAATGCTTAACAAAATCATTTCATTTATTTAGAGTACAATTAAAATATACTAACATCACTTTACAAATAGGATTCTCATTTCTAATAAATGAGTATTTTCAAGAATAATAATTACATTTACAAATACTTTTCTGCAACAAATATCTCCAACAAACTTCCACTTGTCCTATTCCTTTATTTCGACAACCTGCAAATAATTCATAGGTTATGACCATAGAGTGCTCACCTCCCAACCTAGGCTAACTAGTAACCACCCCCGAGCTTGGAGAACCAAGCCCTAGACAGGTTACACACATGCAAACACAATAAACAGGGGGAAAACAATCACAAACATATTCCCAACCAAGGCTACACTACACCACACATTGTGATGTCTATACACGGGTGGTAGTGGACCAAATACCCTGAGGAGACTGCAAGAATGGTAAAACTCAAGGCCCCCTCATGGCAATCAATGAAAAATCATAAGTATAACAACCCCACAACCTTATGCCCCCCCCAAGGCATTCATGCCTTATTTCCCTCCTTATGACCCTCAAATGCATAAACAAGCCATGCAGCAAGGGTCACATAAATATCCCTTGTGATCACTCTCATAACGAGAGCCTCTCCCTCAAGGGCTTTCAAACTCCTACCACCCACAAGACCATCCTCTCTCCCAAGAGTAGGAGGTCTTGGTTACTCCCAAAAGCACATAAGTGCATACAATAAGTAAAACATAGATCACAACTAAATTTGTAAGGAAAACACACAAGAATCTAGCCTTTTTACACAAGAAATTCTTTTCTACATAACATGCAATATAAAAAACATTACAAGAAGTGTTAAACCAACCTTCAATTGCCCAAAGGTGTACTATATTTGTTGAGGATGAGTAGCCCAATTCCACAAATTACTTGCTTCTCTACACTTAGCCAAATTCCTATTCCCAAAACTCTTTTCGAAATTGCCTTGTCTCCAAAAATGGAGAGTGGGTGATTACCCACAAAATCTCTAATTCTTGCTTAAGAAGACCTTAGTGAGAGTTCTCACAAGTTACTAAAACTGAAAAGGAAAGGTAGGAGAGAATGGGAAAGGGATCTCACATCCAAAAAGGGAAGTTACTAACCTAGATGATGCCTTCTAATTTCAATTTTCGCACATCTTAGAAAAATCACTTTTTAAGGTGTCTAAATGGTCACATGAGAGTTGTCACATGCCTAAAATTACTCCTAACCCTTAGGTATACCTTATGGGCTTTAGGAAACCCTATTAAACTACCCCTAGGTGTCCATTTAACCCCTTTTAAACCCATCTGAAGTTAATTTTCGGGTCAAACTTAAGTTGACCACCCCAAAGATTCTTTACCCTAGAAAAATATAGAACCACATTAAATTAATTGAAAAAGCTATGGTTAGACAACTCCCTCCAAGAGACAATTCAAAAATCAAAACATAAATCAACACGTGTCAATTGACATAATAAAAACACTTATACAAAATTGCACATGAAATTTTGTCTCTTGTTGGATTTACATAAATCAACAAATAACATTTAACACACATGCATCATTTACTATTGCGAATAAAATACGACACAAACGGGGTGTTGTCTCTCCAAATAGACAAACCCTAGTTTTACGAACGTACATAGGTCTAGGTTTGGTTCTCCATAATATTTCCATGATCACATGGATAACTTTTTCTGCGCAACTCAATTACACATTAGTAATTTCAAAAAACCTCATATAATATTAAACACATGAATTAGAATACACATCAAACACTCTGCATACAATTGTCATAATTCTCATAGTTTTGATCCACACATAAAACATGCATCCTAATTCTATCATCATAGTAAAGTCCTGCAAATCCAATAATGACATACATCATCACAAATCTATCCTATTCTAGATTCATATAGAGGTCTATATCATAGTGCATATAAATGAAGCATCAACATACATCAATGTTATCCAAATCATGGAATCATATAAGTTCTAAATCGATAATGCATAAAAATAAAGCATCCATAATAGTCTCAACATAAAAATCACTGAAATGCTAGAATGAGTTGGGGTAGGGCCTCACAAGGTGTCATTCCTGAAACCAAACTGAATCTCGATCTTATCAATCTAATCAATCAAGCTAATCGAATAACTCATATTTTCATCAACCACAGTTGTAGAAATCAAATCATTTCTAATCGGGATATCAATTTCGCAAAGTGGAAAACACTCCAAAGATCAATTATCTCAATTGATCTCCCGAGGGGGAATCATCATACCGTAATTTAGCAACCAAGAGCTATGGCATCCTATCAAACCAACATCATCATCAAAATGAGATTATTCTTTGAATTAGCGCGTCATCACACCTTGCTTCAAAGAAGGGCAAAATGTATACACCTAAAAATGGTCTGAAGATAATTAATTGAATAAGCAATTATTTAATTAATCTCCCTCCCCAATTTAATTGAATTCATCAATAATTTGATTAAATCCCCCCTTTTCATCTACTTATTAATAAATCTAAAGATTTATTTAATAGGTTCATTTCAATAGTCCTCTTTGATTAATTAATTCAAATTAATTAATTCTTCTCCATCAAAATCATTCTTCTAATATCCTAATTAAGTAAAACAAATCAATTGTGAGTTGTTGAAATTAAAAGGCCTTTTCCTATTATTTGAATTTCTAAATTCAAATTCTCCCAACTTTTAACCACCTAACCTAACCATTCCTAAACTTAACCCATTCCATTTACCCACATGTCCCCTTTCCTTGAACATTTTACCCTCTCATGAGCAAAGCTTTGTGACACTTGTCACTAAGTGTTCCCTTTCGTCTAACCTCTTCTAGAAGCTCTATGACACTTGTAACTAAATGTTCCCTTTCATCCAACCTCTTCTAGAAGCTTTGTGACACTTGTTACTAAATGTTCCCTTTCATCCAACCTCTTCTAGAAGCCTCTTGACACTTGTCACCATAGAGATGACAAATGTTCCCTTTAATCCAACCTCTTTGCCAACCTGCTCCAATTTCACCATTGATATCTTCAGACTTAATCTTGACCATTGATTCCTACCACCTCACCCCTAGCCTTGGAAATCCTATAAATAGACCCCATTTTGGAGCAATATGTATCCCATCTCATTTGCATTCAAGCATTGTTACTATAGGCATAAAGCTCTTAGCAAATCATTCTTAACATTGTTATCATGTTCAATTTTAGCTTAATTGCATCTTCATTCTAGCTTATTTTCTAGAATAATCATGAAATCATGTAGCTTAATCATGCTATCATTGCTAGCTTATGCATCTTCATCATTTGAATCCTCCATTTAAGTGTAGTCAAGTCATTGGAATTTGCATAACTAGATCTGAGAGAAAAATTCATACTCGTATTTACTAGGAGGCAATAGATTGATTAGCTATGGTTTTATCTTTTGTTGATTAATTTTCTAGCCATTGCTTGTAATGATTTATTGAGTGTTTTGTGTTGCAACTACAGGTATAATAGGTACACACTTCACAGGCACGATAGATACCACTACCATAAACCTTGCTTTGCTATGCTCTGCTCTGATTCGCTCAGAGGATAATTACATCAAAATGCATATACAGTTCATTCGCTAGCATAACCTATTATATCTCATATATTGCTTCCTTACATTACGTAATTACATTTTATAATGACCTACAAGATCTCATACATATATGAGTCTTTACAATACAACATTTTGGCTATATAAATATAATTACAATACAAAACAATATTATTTCAAGTTGTCTTAGAGTGTTGGTATAATTTGTTGTCGGTGTAAATTGGATGTCGGTTTGAATAAACTTGTAGTGCCTACCGGTGCCGGTAGATGATGTCTATTTCTAGTGTAGCCTATGAATCATATTACCAGTTGGTTGCCATCAATGACAACATAAAATATTCTCATCTGAGTGTATAATGCCAATAGTCTCCCCCTTTGGCATTGATGGCAACATTCATGAGAAAAATACAAAAACTGATATCCAAAAATGAAGTCCAAAAACTGAGTGTTCTCCCCCTGAGCAAATGATCTCCTTTTGTACATTTTTCTCATACACTACTCCCCCTTTGGCATCAATGACAAAGAATGTCAAAAGAATCAAAGGATTTCAAATTTTACCTGGAAACCTATAACCAGTTATGTAAAATCTGGAAATGTCTACCAAAACTAAGTTAAGACTCTACAAAATTTGTGTACAGTCAGAAATTGTGGTCTCAGTCTGCCAGATCATACCGGTGAGATACTGCATTTGTTTCTTCAGTGATCTGTTGCCTTGAATAGATTCTTTAGACAACTCATTCTGGTGTGTTAATAAGTTGTCCAATCTAGGACCAAACTTGTTCTTCAACTCCCGAGTTTTCATTCTTAGCCTTGCTTTCTCCCTTTCCAATTGCTCAATCTTTTCTTCATTGATTTCCATTTCCTGATCCAAATTTGAAGTAAGTTCTGAAGAACCAATCATATTATCAACTATATAATCAGTTTCCTTTTTTGTTTTCCTTATTTTCTTATCAATATCCCTAGTCAGATGGTGAGGCTTACATGCTTCCTTGTACAACTCTTTGTATTCCAGAATGGTGGAATTTAGTGCCGGTAACAAAGAATCAATCTATCCTGTACAGTCTTTAATTGTCCTTTCAAAGAATTCATCTTTCTCCTTATTCACTATTTCCTTAACGCTCTCTTCATTTATTCTATCCACAGTTTGAATGTTAGAAGAAATGAATTTGGATAATGTGTCTAGTTTACCTATAGATCCATCAATATGATCAACTTTACATGTTGGTGCAATCATTTGCAAAATTGGTAAAGAATCATCAATGGCCTTAAATGCTAAGGCCTTGCATTCTATAATCCTCTTTATTGAATCTAAAAGTACATCTATAACATTTGTTGGTCTATAATCCATAGTAGAAGTGCTAGGCGGAGTGCTTGGTTCTGCAATTGGTTTCTTTTCTTCTTTGGATGTCTTCACAGTTACCTTGACCACTTATTTTGTCTTGTCCTCAACCTTACCTTTTGTCTTACTATCTATCTTACTATCTACCGGTTTAGATATATTCTATTCATGCCCTGTTTCTATTCCAGTTTCTGCTTCTGCTTCTGCTTCTATTGGTATTTCAGTGTTAAGCTGAGTATCATCAAGGATGGATTCTGATTTCTTAACTTCAGTTGTTTCCTTGTCCATTACAATATTTAAATCCCGAGTGTGCACATTCATGGTAAAAATAATGTCTGACTTGTGATCAACATTATCTGCTTTTTCTTTCTCTAACTTGTCTTCTCCAGGCTGACTATATGTTTGTGCTGGTGCCTCTGAAGTTATTGGTGGGGTGTCCTATGCTAGTGGCGGTAAGTTGTCCTTAACTGTAATATTAGGTATACTACTAATTTTTCCTTTACCTTTATCTTTCTTATATACCTTAGTAAATGACTTATCAACCTTTTGTGTGTCTATCTCTTCTTTCTTCTCTCTCTCAACAAAAAATATGTCCCACTTATCAGCTGTTTCATCTGCAATTTCTTTAACTCTGTTGGCAATAAGACTAACTTGTTGGTGACCACTCACAAAAACAGTTCTATTGGCTTTAGATATAAGGTCATCAATTTCCTACTTGGAATTAACATGATGCACAATTAATAGAGATTCTACCTTCAATTTATGATCAAGTTCCATAATAGACATTCTATTTGCTTCTAATCTTAAGTACAAATTATTTGGTAGAACATCTATTACCTCAATAAGGACCTTCTTGTAGATATCTCGATACAAAATAATACTTTCCTCTATAGTTTCCTTATCCGAATCTTTAAAAGAATGATAAAATTTATTTATATTTCCTGAGGTTACCATCTTTGGTGATTTCATTGACTAACTCTTCTAGTGAAAGAGTATCCAGCTCCTTTGGTTCAAATTGCTTCTTTGGAGTAACTTTCTTCTTAGAACCACTAGGCTCTCTTACAACTTGTTTCTTCTTTCTGAGTGTCCTTGATTTCTTAGGAGATGGAGTAGGTATTGGTGAGGGTTTTCTTTTCTTTCTGTCCACTCTCTTGAATTCAGCTACCTTATCATTGTCAAAATCAGATGAGGTAGCCATAGGAGAGATATGTGCTACCGGTTATTGTTCTGCTTTTCTTTCTTGTTCAACAACATCTTTCATTGGATCTAGTTTCAATAATCCCTTCTTGACCATCTCAACAAACTTAGAAGCATCTTTCATGTCCTTTTCTCTTTTCTTCCTCTGCTTCATCATAGCAACACCGCTCTCTATAGTTTCAGCATTACCAAATATCTCCTTTGTTGGCTCTAGTGGAGCATCTAGGAGTATTTTAGCATATGAATCTAAGATGTGTGAAACCACCTCATATCCCATCTCTATAATCCAAATAGTTCTAGGTCTAATTGCCTCCATCTAAACTTCATCTCTTTTTATAAAAAGCATATTTGTTTATCATACTTATCAACAATGTTTTGGGGGATCCTTTCCCTTTGTCTCATTTTTGCTTGAAAATTCTTGAAATACTCTTTTACCAATTTGTCACTATCAGATCCCATGTTGGTAATTGCCTCCTTTATATGTTTTCCAACAGAAATATCATAGGAAAAATCCTTATGTCCAATACTAGGAATCTCCTTTGAGAATTAAAGCATTAAACACACAATCAGATTTCCAAATTTAAAAGTTTCCTTATCTCCTTTTATTTTATCCAAAATCTCTAGTAATTCATTCTTTAACAATTCATAGATGTCAATTTTAGCATTATTCAAGATCATCTCATGAGCACTATGAATGCATAAACTAGATATAGAATTCAGTGTGTTAGTATGAGCAACTTTATATCCAATGACCATACTTGCAAATTTAACATTGTTATCTTTTATATCATTAACCCTAAGTGACCTGTTGTGAAATGTTGCCCCGGTTAAGCTCATAACCTCTTTGTTTGGAATTTTCTTTTTCTTGTTAGACCTAGTGCCGATGGAGGGTAAACCAGTAACAACTCTTATAGCTTCATTAGTGATCTTGAATACTGAGTCTAATCACATAAATTCACCGTGAATCCTGCTAAGAGCATAGCAAATGGTTTCGTCTAAGAATTTCAACATATGGAGGATGTCAATGAACCCTAAATCTTCAATAACCTTGTGTTATGGTTTAACTACCCCATGTTTGTCAGTGATAACATTTATGAACATATTCTTCAAATCTCCAGACCCTAAACTTTCGATGTTACAATGTATGTATGCCCTAGGGTCTTCAACAAACATGACTCCCTTCGAGATTCTAGAAAATGCACCAATGGAGTCATTCGATTTTGCTATCTTAGGAATTATTTTGAAAATGGGTCTAGGTCATTTTATGTTTTTCACAATGGTAGGGTTTGCAACAATTTCAGGAACGAAGGATGAAGAAAACATTGTGTAAGATAAATACCTTTTAGCTTAGAAATCCTTGAATGCTCTGAAAAACCTTTACTGCTTCTCCTTTGGGATGCCTTTTCTCAATTTATCTCTCTTTGAATTTTTGAATTCTTGGTGAGATGAAATGAGAAGTTATAGTTCCTTTATAACCAAAAAATTTAACTTACAGTTGCAATAAATGCTTCGTCGGTGAAGTGAAAACTCCACATATCTGCCGGTAAAGAAGAATTATAACTTCTTACCATCAAATTAGGGTAAATGCATGTTTTTTCAATTAGTTCCTTTACCCCTAAGGATTATTCCTTAGTTAGATGAAGAATCTCCTGCTGGTGCATGATTGCCCTATTCTACCGGTGCAAAGACAGATTCATCAATTCTCTGATCTCTCTTCCTGATCCATTGTTTAGAAATTTTTTTCTTGATTTCATTCACCTTTTCTTTACCTTTGTCATTAGATCCTTTGTTGTTTGTTGGTACAGTCTTGCTTCTACAAAATTTTACAATATGCCCAATCTTGTTACATGCATAACAGGTTACATTATTTCTTTCAATAGATTTTCCATAACCTTGACCAGTTTGAGTTCTATATTGATTAGATAAATGTCTAAATGTACCACAAACATAGCATTTTACATTCATTCTGCAATTGTCTGAGTTATGACCATTTTTATTGCATTTTGAACATTGATCGATGGATGAATTCGTATTCTAATTATTCCTAAATTTGCACTGATTTGCTCTATGACTAAATTTGTTGCAATCAAAACATTTTCCATTCAATTTATAACATTAGGTTGCCTTATTGGTTTGTTGTGATCATGATTTTTTGCAGTCCCGAAACTTTCTCCATGTTCAAATCCAAGTCCAATTGTTTCTGCATCAAGTTTCTGACTTTTCAACATATCATCAAGCTTATCCGAACTCTTCTTGAATTTGTCTTTGTATTCATTTGCAGCGAGCAACTCACTTTCCAAAGTACTAACTTGTCTCATAAGTTCCTCTTTGTCATGTTGCATGTGAATCAAATCATTTTTGAGCATATCATTTTTATAACTAAGCCTTAGAGATTCATCTGATCTTTCATTAAGTCTTCTGGCCAAATCTTCTTCATTCCCCTTTTTATCTTCAATATCCTTCCATAGTCTCATGGTTAAATCTTGCATCTCATTCTTATGCTACTATTCTCTTGTCTCAATTTTTCTGCAATATCTGTGAGAGTTTCCTTTTCTTCATCATCTTGATTTTGGAATTGCACATGTAATTATTTTCTCTTATTCTTTTCTATAATTAGGTTTTCTTGAAGTGCTTTGATGAATTTCTAAGTAGTTCTGAGTTTGTCTTCCAATTTGATATTCTTCAATTTTTCTACATTAAAATCTTCAAGAGCTCCTTCCAATTGTTGTCTCAAACTTTCCATCAATACCAGTTTCAGAATCTTCCTCAAGTTGTTAGGCTTCTGCAAATAGAGGACTAGGCTCTGATACCAATTGTTAGATTCTAGGATAGTCCCAAAGACACTGAGAGGGGGAGGGGTGAATCAGTGTCTAACTGGTAGATGAAATATTTAAACTTATTTGCAACTTTATAACCCAAATTAATATATTGGTAAACAAATAATAATGCAGTAAAGAGAAACAAAAGAATAAGCATCAATGCACACCATAACACAGATATTTTTGGCGAGGAAACCTGGTAGGGGAAAGACCTCAGTGAGATTTGTGACCCACAATATTTACTCACTAGCCAATATGAATAAATATTACTTGTACAATAGGGGCCTGTACATGCAAGAAGGCCAATAGACTAGAGCTCACTGCTCAATACAAAAATGGAGTCCCACTGACTACAATTGGATGGTTAAATCCAATAACAATGTACTGCTCAAAATAGTATCTGCAATGTTGGATTCAGTACCGGTTTAAGCTCTATATGATACCACTTCCATAAACCTTGTTTCACTCTTCTCTACTCTTATTCACTCATAGGATGATTACATCAAAATGCATATACAGTTCATTCATTATCATAACCTATCATATCTCATATATCGCTTCCTTACATTACCTAATTACATTTCATAATGACTTACAAGATCTCATACATATATGAGTCTTTACAATACATCATGTTGGCTATACAAATATAATTACAATAAAAAACAATATTATTTCAAGTCAGCTTAGAGTGTCGGTATAATCTATTATTGGTGTAGACTGGATGCCGGTGTGAATAAACTTGTAGTGCCTGCCAGTACTGGTAGATGATGTCTGTTGCTAGTGTAACCTGTGAACCATGTTACCAATTGGTTTCCATCAATGACAACATCAACTATTCTCATCCGAGTGTTTAATTCCAACAATGTACTAACCTTCAACGTTCCTTTGAGAATGGGTTTTGCTGAGGTGATGTGGCAAATATGATGCATCCAGGATAAGGATTTAAAAGGAAAGGGAAAAGGAACAATTTTCCCAAATTACACTATTATCCCTTACTTTGTAATTCTAAAGGGAGGATATGAGCACTTCAACAAATTCTTTGCTCCATATCATTTGGGGGTGAGTATAGCTAGAAACAGTGATCCTGAGGGTTTTTACAAAACTTTTAAAACAAGAATAAAAGGAACTTTGTTGCCCCATGTGCATAATTTTCCTAAGGACTTTATCAGGAATTAAATTGACTCCATGAATCAGGAACGGAGAAAAGAGAAGTGGATAATCTTTAGAAAATTATGGGCTGCTATCCAAAAGATGGATCCAAAATATGACCCATTAAAGGATTTTTCCCCATTCTCTGCCAAGATTCATTTTGTTATGAAAACTTTTGATGAGTTGAAGAAGATTTTAAAAGAGAATATAGCCAAACTTGAAGAAGTTCATGGCTGACAATAATCAAGGTCACAACCTCCTTTATCCTAGGTAGCAAGGAGGCCTATTTGGAAATCTTCTTAGAAAAGAGAAAGAGAAGAAACAAGTGATGAAGAGGATAGTAGCAATGATAGTGGAAGATTGATAAGGAGAAAGGGTAAGAAGATGATGAGTTCATAACTTTTTCCCCAAGATACAAACTAAGCCTCCTCAAGGATTTGGGATCATTGATCTTGAAGATTTTGACAAAAGTCCTTTGCCATCACCTGTATCTCTTTTGCCAGTAAGGCAGGGTGAGGAACAAATAGAGGAAGAAGGGTTCATTGCAACAAGTGCAAAAATGCAATTTGGTGTTCCTGCATTGCCTCCTAATTTGGAGTTGGATATTACTCCCTTGGGTATCCAAGGTAAAGCCTTCAAAGATGCAATAAAGGAGGCATACGATAAATTCCTTGAGGATGGTGCGTTTGTAAAGAGCTCAGTGTTTTTGCAGTTAGTATGGAAGATGAAGGTTGAGGAGTACAAAAGAAGAATTACTGAGAAGAAGGCCAAAAGGCCAGATAGACTAGATCAAGAAAACCAAGAGGAAGTAAAGAGTGAAATGAAGGAAGAGTACGTTTAAGGAAATCACTGCTAAGGAGGGTAGGAAAATTGTAAGTCAGGTTGGAGTCTTGATCTTGCTAGAATGGGATGTAGTAGATGCAGTGATATTTGATACAATTAGGAAATCAAAGGGTCAGCCTTCCAATCCAGAAGAACAAGCAAGGTTAGCATTAAGAGGATCAGATTTTGTAGATGATTATGTAACTTTGGTGATATGGGCACTAGAGGAAGGAACTAGGAAACCTAATATTAGATATTTAAACCCCAACTTGAGGGGAAGCTTAATTATAAAAAGAGCATCTGACACATCAAGTGTAGAAGCTACAAAGTTAAATGTTGATGTTGCTAAGCTGATACACGAGAGCACAAAAAAGGAAGCTTCAGAGAAGGTTGAGCTGATAAGAAAGTTTGACAAGATTTTTAATGATTATAATTCATCTTAGAAAATGTGTGTGGAGTTACAAATGAGAGTGCATCTCCTTGATTAAGGACAAATAAAGGTTTCCTATCCTGCACTTACAAGGCCATCTGAGCCATTGACATCCAGCTCACCACCTATGGTCCAGGAAGGAGAAGTAGTTCAACTAAATACAAGTACTGATGTCCCCGGTATGGCATTGATCACCTATGATGATGATGATGATGAGCCTGATACTATAAGATCAAATGAACCAAATGAGTCTTGGCTTTTAGAGAAGATTTGTTGAATTAGAAAATAAACTGAAATAATTAGAAAAACAATCAACCAAATGGCAAAAGGATATAGTTAGCTTAGTACTAACTTATTTGAATGATAAAGTTGATAGTAGGTTAAACAATGTCCATGCCTTATATTCTTTACTTTTTAATGATTTTCAAAAGTTTAATGATGATAAAGAAGTGGTAATTCCCCTATTTACAAAATGCTTGCAAAGAGGAAATGAGCTCAGAATGATGTCCATGGCCTCTAAATTTCATGCCGATAGACCACATGCACTCCAACCAACATATTTGTTGGTAAAATCAATGCAGGAAGCCCAAATTTTGCCAGAGAATATAGAAAGAAAGGTAAGGGAATTGATGAAAAGTTTTAGTGAATTAGAACAAAGTCTTTTGCCAAATATTGAAGATAGAGAAGGGGCAGTCAAGCCTTTACAAATTTGGAAGGAAGATGAAGAAAGAGTCATCAATACCTAGGTAGAAATTATTTGTGAAGGGCTGAATATGGATATGTTGGAGGATAGCATGGATAAAATATTGCTACAGGATTATATTTTGAAATTTTTGAAAGAGAGGCAAACCAAGTAGCTATTAAGTATATTCCATACAGGGAAAAAGTTGATGAAGTCATGAATTTCAATAGGTCATCTGATGAAGACTATAGTGTGTGGAGTAGAATGTATCTAAATGATGAATAAAATTTGTAAATAGTTTGCATAACTATTTTTGTCTTCTAGTGGTAGATATTTTTGAACCTGTATAACAAGACGATGGTAATTTTCATCATGATTTTTAAAGGTGGTTGCATACTTTGATCCTGCGTAAGTGAGTTTGAGGATGAATGTTTGTATAATAGAATGTAGTTATGTGTAGTCATTCTGGGATGATAGGTGTCTCCTCTTGCCTAAAGCTTGTTTGCTCCCTTGTTTTTTATAAAAGGGAATTCAGGGCTGAGACAGGGTTTGAATTTTTTGTCCCTTGAGCGTTTCGAATTTCTATTTCCAAATAGCAAAGTCTAGGTGAAACAAAATGGTTGTAAAAGGTTATTTTACAGAGAAAAATAGAAAGATTCTTCTGTTTATAATTTTTGGAGGTTCTTGAAGGAGTTATGTATGGATTGTATTCTTACAGAGGCAGCCAAATTATTCAATAAATAAATAATTCAAACCCACTTATCTCTAGTGTATTTGTTCTATCATGTTTTGAATGCATATTATCAAGGATTTAAGCATTCATTGCACTGTTGTGGTGTATGCACTTTTATTCATGCTTTGGTCTAAGGGGTCAATTAAATGCTTAAATAAAATTATAGAGTGATAGGGATATCTACAAGGATTTTGATAAGTAGTTCTGGGTAGGGATTATAAATATGATGTATTGCAAGGCAATACTATCTTAGGTTATATGTTGTTAGATAAATTTTGTGAGAAGTACAGTTTAATGTAGTAGAAATTCATGTACCCAATGGAATAAGACATTGATCATAGTTAAGTGAATGCCTTGGTATTTATTTACTATTCGAAATCACCACTGGTTATCTATAACCTATTGAATATCAGAATACTTTCATTTTACATGAAATTTGTCATGTGTATTAATCATCTCATGCTCCAAACTAGTTGAGGATCATTGAGGAATTTTCCATTCCTGAGAATTCCCCCTTATTATTGAGTCTTTATATGAGATTATCTACTTTGTTTCATGCATGATTTGTGAGTGTGGCATAAAATCACAAATAGCCATGGGGATCACCCTCCTTGGTTCTATAGAGCCTAAAGTGTAGAAGGATCTCGCATCCTTGTTATTGTTGGTCCAATTTTGAAGAATATTAAATAGTTGGAAGTGGCTTTCCATAGATATTTTAGAAGAAAACAACTTGGTTTCTACCTTTAGTCAGTGTAAACCCATTTTTGGGCACCAATAGCTCTTACAATTCATATGATTCAAGACCTTGAAGAAAGAAGGGCAGCTGAAGACCTGATCAAAGAGAAATATCATTAGATCTTGAATATCAAGTAGGAGAATGTAGCTTTGCATGAATAATGGCAAGAGGAGAAGGAAGAAAAAGAAGGATTACAGGTAGATCTGGAGATGGAAATGTCTCTTAGAGAGACTCTCATGAAGTATAATGAAGAACTTACCAAAGATCTTACTGAGGCCAATGAGAATCTTGAAAAATTAAATAAGCTCTCCTTTATGCTGGATGAACATATCCAATCTTAGAGAATGAAAGGTGACACATCTGGATTAGGATTCAACACATTTGAGCAAGGTGAGTCTTCTAAAACAAAGGATACTTCATGTAAAGACAAACCAGTATCTAAAGGCATGAAATAAAGTAAGAAGAAGTTTACACCAATTTGTTTTAACTATCTTAAACTTGGACATACTGCTGATGTGTGTAGAAGCAGATCTAATGAGAACACAGGCTATAATTCTAATACTAGATGTGTGTCTAGAAGATTTAAAGGTAATTTTTACATATGAAATATGTATGGGCATAGATCAGTGGAATGCAGGTATGGAGAAAATAACCTAGCACCTCACATGAATTCAAGGCCTACCAGTGACTGGAGAAGGACTTATGACAACCAGAGAAACATGAACTGGCAAAAACCCTATGCCAACCGGTTTAGTCCCTATGAGATGGAAAAAGCAACCAATGTGATTTGCACAATTTGCAATAAATTTGGTCATGTGGCTATGAACTGCAGAAGAAGGACTGAAAGAGGTAATGCAAGACCTTGGAGAGATTCTGGGATGGCCTTCTATCAATGTCATAAACCAGGACACATGGCTAAGTTCTACAGAGCTAAGAAAAACCAACCTGTCCATCACTCTGAAGATCAGAAAGGAAATAAGATGGTCGATGTTGAAGAAACCAGAGAAGAAATGAATAGGATTTGGAAGAATAAAAGTAAGGACAAGCTAGAAAAAGAATCAAACCCTTCACCAAGTGTGGAGAATGATACACCGGTAAGCTGAGCTTTTCAACAAGCCTAAGGGGATCATATCAATAAATCTATTTCCGGACCCCTTGAAGAGATTATGGTAAGACCATTTTTCATTTTGAGTTATAAAGTAAGAATTTTGATATTATTGTCAATCGGTTTTCTAAGGATTACCAACCAGTTGATATGGATAGTGGTATGTTGGCTTGATGATGATTATAATGATTAACTTCATCATATGTTATCATTGATGAGACACATAAACACACATATGTTTATATTGTCTACCAGTGTGTGACTTCAAAGTTGTTTATACTACAATCGATACACTAGAGGTTTATATCTAACTAGTACACAGTGACAACCGATATATGCATGAAGACAATTAGTGGAGATTCATAACTCGACATCGACCTAAAGATCTAGTAGACACTTTCATAGGAATATCAAGGTTAAATGGTTTATATGCTAAACTCAAACCGATATTGTTGTTCCAACTAGTACTCATTGATTATGTGATGAGTTATCACTAGTCATGATGAGTTATCCTCACCAACAATTTTTGGTAGTATTTTTGTGATGAGTTATGATTGTTTGACCATATACACTACAAGTAGGAAATTGTGTTATGATTTCTAGAGGCCGACATGAAATCTAAATGTCTATATATTGACATCACAATGAATTATTTTTAAAAATAAGAAGCAAAGGAGATATGTTATGTGCAAAGGCAGAAGAGTTAAGTTGCAGAGTATGTTGGTAAAGAAGTGTTGAGTGCGCAGAAGAGGATCTATATAAGAAAGTTGTGATATTACTAGATCACACTACCTGTTGTTTTCTAATCACTGCAATAGTCAAATCCCCTAACTGGGTAAGCTCTAACAAGCTTCACTGTTCAAATACTCTAACAAGGTGATCCATTAGTTTAGATTTAGAAATTCTCTACCAAGGTTACTCCTAACAGGATACTACCTTTTACAAGGTATAGCTTTTAACTAATCTTTGGGATCTTTAACATGATTCACTCCTAGCATAGCACTTTGTAGACCCTAACCAGTCAGTTATCTATTTCTGCAGATAGCTAAGTTGTGAGTCCCATCTCACCATGGATTTTCCCATTTGGTTTTTCCATGTATAAACACTTGTGTTATGGTGGATGTCTTACTTATTGTGGATTCTTTTATATCATTTTGTATTGCATGCATAGTGTTTAACAAACTTGTTAAGTATATCTATTGGTCAGTGTTTAAAGTAGTTTTATTTTTGGTGTCACTGATTCACCCCCCCCCCCTCTCAGTGATTTTCAAGTCCATCAATTGGCATTAGAGCCTAACTTATTTAAATCCTAATCTCTTAGAAGGATGCCTTGAAGTCAACATGGGGGACATGAGCTACTTTGAGATGGATAGAGAGCTTGAGGCTAGTAGAGGTGAGCTTGAAACACTAAGGGTCAAATTGAAAGCTTCACATGTCAAAAGGAGAGAGCTAACTGAACAACTATTGGAAATATCTGATAATAGTTCTTCAGATGAAGCCAATATTGATGCTTTAGCCAAGGAAGTTGAAAAGTTAAATGGTGAAAAGATAAATTTGAGGAGAGAGATAGAAAGTTTAACTATCTAAATGAGTCAGGAACTGGAAGCTAGGAGGACAACTGAAGATCTTATCAAGGAAAGAGATCATGAGATTTCCAAGATCAAGCGATAAAATGTCATTGTGCATGAGAATTTGAATTCAAAAATAGAATAAAAAGAGAATTTATAGCTAGATCTTGAATTAGCATAATCTCTAAGAGAGAACCTATCAAAACATAATGAAGATCTTACCAAGTAGCTCACCGAAGCTAATGAGAAACTGGAAAAGTTCAACAAAAGTTCTGCCTTGCTAGATGAATAAATCCAATCAAAAAGGATGAAAGGTGATACCTCTGGACCTAGTTTTAATACATCTGAGAAAGGAGAATCTTCTGGTACAAAGAGTAACATTCATAAGGCCAAAAAAACCCAATAGTAAGAAGGTTTTCAAACCTGTTTGCTTTGTTTGTCTTAAACCTGGTCACACTAAAAATGTTTGTAGAGACAAGCCTAATGGAAATGCAAGCTACAATACTAATGCTAGGTATGTGTCTAAGAAATTTGAAGGTCATTGCTTTACATGCAAAATGTATGGACATAGATTAGTTGAATGCAAATATGGAGCAAATAATCATGTACCTCACATGCATCCAAGACCAAATGGCAACTAGATGAGAAATTATGATAACCGGGGAAACATGAACTGGCAAAGACCCTACAACAACCGGTTTAGTCCATTTGAGATGGAAAAGGTAACAAATATCATTTGCACCATCTATAACAAATTTGGTCATGTGACTATGAATTGCAGAAGAAGAACTGGGAGAGGTAATGCAGGACCTTGGAGATCATCTGGTATGGCTTGCTAACATTGTCATAAATCGAGACACATGGCAAAATTTTGTAGATCCAGAACGAAAAAACTGGTTAACCCTTCTAAAGATTAGAAAGGAAAGAAGAGGGTCGATATTGAAGAAACCAAAGAATAAATGAATTGAATATGGAAAAACAAGAGTGATGATTCACCCGAAGAAGAAACTATCCCTTCACCAAGTGTGGAGAATCCTGCACTGGTGAATTAAGTCTTTTCAATAAGGCTATGGGGAGCATAATGGTAAATCTACCTCCAGACCCCTTGAAATAAATGAGCGGCAAGAGAATTTGATTGCATGAAATTTTGATAACTTTTTGTCAATTAGTTATCAACCGGTTTTACATCTATGTATCTTTGAGCAGTGTAATTAGGGTTTGTAACCCTAACGGGTGAGCATTTATTGTAGTAAGTAAAAAGGATAAAAGAAAGTTTTCACAATATTTTTACCCTAACACTTTCGAGAAAGAAATTTTGAGCACTTGCAAAGCTTAGAAGAGATTGTAATGTGATTTGATTGATCAAGTTGATTTGAAGGTTTGTGAAGACTGAGTGTGTGTGTGAAAAAGTGAACCTGTAGCTGCAAGCACAACACTTCAATTAAGTCATTATATGCATGGTTAGTAATCAATAATCAATAAAAATAAACCATAGCAAAGCGACCCATTGCCTTCTAAATGATGCGAGTATAAGATTGCTCTCAGTTTGTTATAAGCAATACCAGTGACTAGACTACACCAAGACGAAGGATTTAATCTATATGATATTAAGCTATATGGATGCAAGATAAATGAATAATTCAAGCAATAATAACCAATTCAAGCAACAATGGGTGCAAGCAATAATGAATGTAAGATGGATGCAAGTAATCTAAAAAAAGCAATAATAATCAATCAATGACTCCTAACAAAATCAGTATAATAATGATGTATTCTCAAAAATCTCCGAGGTGAATTGGAATGAGAGTTGATGACTGAATTTATAGAGAATTACAGAGAGATGATGAAAAAGCTCAATTTAGGATTAATTGAAATAATTGAGAAATTAGGTTAAGTTAACCTTGAGATAGATTCCAATTATAGTTCAATTGAAATGCATTCAAATTAGAAGTCCAAGTTGCATTGGAAAACAATAATAAATCAATTCCATGCATTTGTGATAAAAATAGATAATTCTTCAATTTAATCAAGAAAAGAGTCTTCTTATTGCAACTAAACTTCTTTTCTAAAAGCTTTGAGTTCCAATTTAAGAGAATAATTAATAATTCAATGAATTGCTTTTCTAATTTCAAGTTCTCAATTTAGAAAAAGAAATAATATCTCAAGTTTGATTTCTCTCTTAATTCAATTCTTTTTTTTATTTTTGTTTCAATTCAACTCTTTGTAATAAATTAATTCATCTTTTGTAATAAATTAATCCTTTCGCATGATTGAATGGCAAATTTATTAATTTAATTAAATATGCAAGGATATTTAATAAATTAAAATGGGATAATTGATCAAAAAATGATATTCTTGGAATAATTCAATTAATTAAATAAATATTTAATTAATATTGGGTAACTGATTTTGCCATGTGATATTTGATAATTAAAGAATTAATTATGTGCCCTAGGTTAATTTAATTGCCTTTTGGTTAGGACCTTGGTGATGTTGTTGAGATTAGGGGCCCATGGTTTAGATGACCATTTTTAGGGTATTACATTTTCCCCTCTTTGAATTAATGTGTGAGTAGTATGTTGGTTCAAAGAATGTGTGATGTCTAGGAGATGTTAGTTCTGAACTTGATTGATCACGAACTAGATGAAAGCAAGGTGTTAGCTTGATTCGAAGCGACAAAGCTAAATGAAGTTTGATTAAAGCGATATTGATCCCGAACTTGATTGAATTGAGGAATGATAGAAAACAAAGATACTAAACTTGAACTTGATTGATCAAGAAGTGGATCTTACTGATCTAGAACTTGATTGAACTAAGATGCAATGAGTGATGATAAAAATTGATCTTGAACTTGATGGATCAAGACATGACAAAGATAAACTGTTCAGCTTGATCAAGAAATGAATACTAAACACCTGCTTAGATTAAGTGTGATCAAAGATACTCTTTAAACTTTTGATTGAGTTTAAATGAATAATCAGCTTGATTTGAAGTGATGAAATTGATTAATGTTAAGAGATTGATTCAGAAGAAGACAAATATCAGCTTGATTTGAAGCGATGAAATTGATATGCCCCTAGCGATTGATTCAATTCAGATGATCGAGAGATCTCAACTTGATGTGAAGGGATGAAGCTAAGATACCCCTTAACAATAAGAATTGATTTTATTTTAATTGAAAAGATTTTGCTTGAATTTTGATGAAAAATTTGAAAAATTTCTCAATATTTTGAAGAATGTGAAGTCATAAGGTCACAAGTATGCCCCCCAAGGAGCGAAATCGAAAGATAGTAAGGGTAGTTGATTTTAGGCAATTGTGCGATGAGTAGTCATTTGAGCACAAATTGATTTTGAAGAATATTGAAGATTTGGCAATGATTGAATTGATTGCAAAGTTGACTGGTAGAATTGAAATTGATATTCAGCGTTGATTGTTGAGAAATTGAGCACAACTTCAAGACAGGATAAGCATTTGATGAAAATAGTGCTAAGTGGTCCAAATTGTGAAATTGACTAGAAAGATGATCTCATTTTTTGATTTCGATCCCGAAAATGGAATCAGAGCAGGCACATTAGACAAGGGTACAATTTTCGTGTCCATCGGAACAAGTTGAAAAATTAGGTTTTTGGCTATATATAGGACGAAAGTGTCATTTTCAATTCATTTTAACCCTCCAAGTTTGAAAATTCAAAGAGCATTCTATGAAGAAAAATGGTGGTCCCTACTTCTCAGCATCGATTCGAGTGCCAGAGAAGACATAATCGACCCCGAAACTATGAGCCATCGGTAAGTGATCAATCTTAAGCCTCTTTATGTTTCCAATTTTGAATTTTTTCATGCATTTTTCACATTTTTCACATTTTTTGGGTCAGGTATCGCGGTTTATCGTGCGAGACAGGATCCTGTCTCGTACAAGAAACTGGCATTTTGTGTTTGCTCATTTAAACACATTAGAATTGTCATACGGGAGCTACCCTCATGTCGTATGATAGGTCTGTTAAAAGACCATTTTGTCGTGCGAGGTATGAAAGTTTGTCGTTTGAGGCTGTCTTCTCATACGAGAGCCATTCCTAACTCGTATGAGATTCTGTTTAACTGTGTTTTGTCATTTGGAAAATAGTGACTATTTTAGAAAGTGTAAACATGAAATTCTGGTTTTGCATTTGACTTATTTGGATTTGCGTGATGTTTAAGTTCTCTTGTAGACTCATTTTGAATGTTTTTTGATGTTGCATTGTTGAATTGTTGTAGGTTTGCTTACCTCCTATTCTCTTTAAATGTGTATATCCTCCCACTATGGCATTAGTTCAGGATTTGTCTGAGGTTGAGCAGGCCCATATTGATATATGTGGCTTTACCCACCTAATGTATTTACCTGATATCCGTGTGAACCACAGGATGCTCACAGCATTGGTAGAGTGATTTCATTCAGAGCATAACACCTTTCATTTGCTAGTTGGGGAGTTGACCATCACTCCCGAGGATGTGTACAGGATCCTTCATATCCCTTTTGTCGGGGATAAGGTGGATTATGATACCGCATTGTTACCTGGACTGTAGGCACTGAGGAACATATTCAGGGATCCAGATATCTTGATTCATTCTATGAGTTGGGATATATTGATGGGTAGGTACAGTGAGGAGTATCCGTTGGCATGTGTCCTAGCAGGTTTTATTGGGTGTTTTTTGATGCAAGACCTAGGACAATAGGGTTTTTAGATCAGATGGGGCTAGATACTCGAGCGATTAATAGAGTCCCCTCAGAGACTAGGCTAGGGTTCTTGTTTACTAGCCCAAATGTATCAAGAGATGCATGAGATCGTTTACAGAGAGGGGTGGAGCATGGTTGCTGGGGTATATATTTTGCAGGTGTGGGCTTGGGAGCACCTTCTCGTCTGTCGGCCAATAGTGATAGATAGCAGGGAGCTAGGATAGCCAATCATTTATAGATATGCTGGATATATGACGTAGCCCCATCTAGGCAAGACAGACTTCTGGAGGTGGCAACTCGATGACTTGATAGCTGTCGTATGGTGACCATATAGAGGGTTAGAGCTGTGGGATGATTGGCAAGCAGTGCAAAGAGATCTGTTTGTGACATGCCCATTGATTGGGAGATCATAGACTATTGTGGAGCGATTCATCATTTCATGAGTGATGAGGCAATATGGCCGGCCTCAAGGTATCTCATAGGAGTTTATAGCATATGCTAGGTATGTTGACGAGGAGGGGTAGGGTTGGGTACCTAGGCTATCTTATGCCTTGGCTATGTAGGAGCAGACAGGTTTACACCACCTGAGGTGGGATTACCTGGATGATATAGTAGATGTGGGGGTATTGCCCTAGTACAGAGATTACTTTCAGCAGCATCTTTTCCCACATTTGACAGATCTAGGTGAGCAAGCTCCTCAAATTGAGGATGTTGAGGAGGATGCCCCTGCACTGGCACAGGGACAGGGCCAGAGATAGGGCCAAAGGAAGGGTCAGGTATAGAGGGTTGAGGCTCCACGACGGGGTAGTGGTGATCTAGGTGTGAGCAGCAGGAGGGTACCAGCTCAGAGTAGGTAGCAGAGGAGTGAGGGTGGATCCCTAGGGGGAGTGGGTGAGGCGGAGGAAGAGAGAGCAACTCCTAGATAGGTATGAAAACATCGGGATGAGCAAGGTGGAGGTGGAGATAGGGGTGGAGATGGGGGTCCTACGAGAGAGTAGGGGACAAACACTGGATGGTCGATGAGGGCACGCCTTACAGAGCTACAGTCATAGTTGACAGTGGTGCAGACCTAGCTGGTGGAGTGAGACCGATAGCTAGCAAAGATGAGGATTGAGCAGGATCGCCAGCTGGCTGAGGTGAGGGCCGAGAAAGATCGTTAGATTGCAGCTTTGAGAGCAGAGGCGAGAGCTGAGATTGAGTCTCTACGATAGGAGGTCCTTCTCCAGAGCAGTAGGGCATCTTATTACGTAGCAATGTATAGTGTTGTAGTTCCTATTGCATAGTAGATGCAACCTTATTCATAGTATATGGCCCGATCAGAGGGAGCATGAGCACCTCGATAGGATCCCGGGCATCAAGCTCCTCCTCCTCCACTAGGCGATGAGGGAGAGGGTGCGAGCTAGATGATTCTTTTTGTAGCTGGGATATTTTTTTTTAGACACACCCATATTTTTGTAGCCTATACAATTCTTTCTCCAATGGGAGTTTGTACATGTCATTGGCCATCATTTTGTACTCTTAGACTTGAGATGATATATATATACGAGATCCGATTTAACTTCATTGTACTTGTGTCAATTGGTTATGAGATGTTTTTATATGCTTTATTCTATATGTATGCATTTATTTTTTAGCATGAATGTATGTATTGCAAATGATTATGGATGTCTATGGTTTTGTTTCTTTTCATATACAAATATATGAATGCAAATGAGTAATAATGAAATGAATGAATCTATATAAGATGTTTATGTATGCAGCTAACATCTCCAAACACAAGTACTCGATCGGAGAAATAATGATAAATAGACCACTTAGTGTAAGAAATAATGACGCTCTCAGCTCTCATTCGGCAAATAAAGAGATCATTATTATTACACCAAAATCACTCTAAAGTCACAAAATGAAAAATGAAATGCAAAATGCAACCTAAACCTAGTCACTAGATTTAAAATGCTTAAGATTCATCATTGAGCATAACGAACACAACAGGCAGGTTAGAGTTCCTTTCTTTTTCAATGTGCAATATTAATTATCTTGTCTGCAATGACCCTTTTTTCATTCATATCCTTGGATATATTTCATAGGGACCTGAATTGCATCATAAAGAAATTTCCTCAAAACAGACAAAGAAATGATATGGACCTCCCTGTAGCATACAAATAAGCAGAGTCGAGGTATGTGAGGTGATTTCATCTTAATGTGAAGACTCTTATCACAGACACCCAGCTAATTTATATGTTTCCAGATCATCGGGATCATTCCTACAAGCAGAAAACAAAGAAAATATTATGCCCCCAATCCTTGCTCCTCTTAGTCAATACAAACTTCCTCGAGTTACTCAAGGGGATAATAATTGAAAACCAATATAAAAGACAACATACAAAGAAAATTTTCATGCATAGCTCAAACTTTTTAGTGATTGTTTTCTGTTATGTTGTTTTGCTTGTTAACTCAGTGATAAAAACTCTGTAGTAGTCAGGAGACAGGTGACTGACTCGAAGTGGATGACCGGTTTTCACTGATGGGAAAATGACTTGTTTGATACTGCTTGGGACATGGGATGTGCTCTGTCGATTTTCCTAAGACTAGGGCATTGATCAGTTTCAAGTCATGTGGGTTCCAATGAACCAGGGTGTCACGAAAGTGACTGCAAAATATGTACAAGCACAAGCAAAGATGTAGGAAAGCAGGAAATGCCAACATTGCGTTGATAGATGGAGTGCTTGAGTACAAGAGGCGCATGTTTACCAGGTTTTCACCTGCTTGGCAGAGAATCAAAACAATTTTTTTTTACCAAGGTGCTTGTTTACCAGGTTTTCACCAGGGCATTTTCTCTTTTACATTTTTTTTTATTTTTTATTTTTTGTTTTTTATGATGTTTCCATTTTTTTTTTTACTTTTTTCAAGACTTTTCCAATTTTTAGGATTTTTTTAGGACTTTTTCAGTTGTACAGTTTGTTGGAGCAGAGAATGCTAAGTAAAGAATCTTTTCAGGTGGATGTTGTTAATCGGTTCTTGGAGCTATTCTCCTTCTGATGTTGAGAGCTAATAGGCACCAGAGCTGAAGACTGCAATAATGATATAGGGACCCAGCCAGTTGGGTTCAAACTTCCCTTTGTTGTCTCGAAACTATTGATTTTTTGGATTTTCTCTTAGTACTAGGTCTCCAACCTGAAATTCTCTTTGTTTAACCTTCTTGTTATATCCTCTAGACATTCTCTTTTGGTACACTTTGAGATGATCAAACACCACTTGCTGACATTCATCTAGTAATTCAAGCTCTTGCAATCTAGATATTCTGTGATCTTCATCAGTAACAAGACCTTACAACAAAACTCTTAGAGATGGTATTTCTACTTCAATAGGTAATACTGCTTCGGACCCATACACCAAAGAGAAAGGTGTAGCCCCACTAGGTGTTTTGATACTTGTTCTGTAAGTCCATAGTGCAGGATTGAGCTACAGATGTCAATCCTTCCCAGATTTGTTCACTGTTCTGTGCAAGATAGTTAATAGGTTCTTATTAGATGCCTCAGCTTGTCCATTACCTTGAGGGTAATATACTGATGACCAGTGTTGCTTTATTTTGAATTTCTCACAAAGTTCATCCAGGTCTTTATTCTTAAACTGTCCTCCATTATCAGTCACAATGGATGAAGGTATCCCATAATTGCAAATTATATAGTTTAGGATGAATAAGGTGACTTGTTTACCAGTTGCTTTGATGAGCGGAACTGCCTCTACCCACTTGGTGAAATACTCAGTGGCCATTATGATGAATTTATTTCCGTTGGATGATGTAGGATATATCTGACCAATGAGATCAAAGGCCCATTGTTGAAAAGGCCAGTGTGTAATGAATGGTATGAGATCCCTTGCCGAGGCATGTATGAGATTTCCATGAAGCTAACATTTCTCACAATTCTTAGCAAATTTTATGGCATCTTTTTCCATATCTTGCCAGTAGTAGCCAGGCCGTAATAGTTTCCAAGCTAAAGTAAAACCATTTGAATGAGATCCACAAATACCTTCATGGACTTCCAATAATGCATGTTTAGACTCTTCAGTTTCTAGACATCTAAGCAATGTACCATCCAAACCTCGTCTAAATAAATCATTAGCTATGATAACATACCGCGAAGTGTTTCGAGTTAGGTTTCTTTTCTCACTTTAGGTAAGATTTTCAGGAATAATTTGATCACATAGATAGGAATAGATGTGGCTATATTTGGATGAGTTGTGTCCAATAACAGAACAAACTATTTGGGTTTCAGGGGAATCATAAGTTGGGTAACGTAACTCTTCCACCAAGAATTCAAAGCGAGCATTGAACTCTTGTAATTTAGGTATGGATGCCAGAGTGGCCATAGCATCTGCTACTCTGTTAGCAGACCTTGGGATCTACTAGAATGACACAAAAGAAAAGTACTTCTTGAGATTGTCTACCATTCTCTTATAAGGCATCAATTTCTCATCCCGAGTCTGATATGTATCATTGATTTGATTGATGACCAACTGAGAATCTCCATAAATATGTAATTCAACAACCTTCCATTCAACATCTAGCTTTATCCCATTTACCAAGGCTTCATACTCTACAATATTGTAAGATTTTGGGATGGTGTACTTTTGAGGAGTAATGAATAATATGCCAACACCTAAACCATTTGAGTAAAGGACCCAGCAAAGAACATCTTCCAGGGTTGTTGAGTAAGATGCAATATTGATTCATTTGGGAACTTGATGTGTAGCAGTTGAGTATCCTCAAGTGGAGCTTCAGCAAGTTGATCAGCAATTACCTGTCCTTTTATGGCTTTGTGTTCCACATAAACTCTCTAAGGATCACTACCCACTTTTCCAATCTTCCGGTGAGTGTTGCTTTATTAAGAAGATACTTGAGTGGATTGATTTTGGCCACCAACTTGACTAAATGTGCTAGCATATAGTGCCTTAGTTTCTGTGATGCAAAGACTAATGCCAAGCATGCTTTTTCTATTATAGTATAATTCATATCATAAGACACCAATGTCTTGCTAATGCAATAGATAGCTCTTTCCTTTTTGTCGTCATCCTGTTGCATCAAAAGTGCCCCCAGTGATGAATCTATTGCTGATATATATAAGATTAATGGTTTACCTTGAATAGGTGGCATTAAGATCGATGGATTTGACAGATACTCTTTGATTTTCTAAAGATGTTGTTCACATTCTTTATCCCAATTGTATAATATGCCTTTCCTTAGTACCTTCGTGAAAGGTTGAGCCTTGTCTGCTAGTTGAGAAATGAACCTTCTAATAGACTGGAGATGTCCTTGTAGACTTCTCATTTGACTGATATTCTTTGGAGGTGACATTTCCATTATGACTTGGACCTTCTCAAGATCAACCTCAATGCCCTTCTTTGAAATGATGTAGCCAAGTAGTTTACCAGATGTCACTCCAAATGCACACTTCTTTGGATTTAATCAGAGCTTGAACTTTTCCATTCTATCAAGTATAGGACCTAACCCTTGAATATGTGTTGATATTTTCATAGTTTTCACTAAAGTATCATCAACAGAGTCTTCCATATTCTTGTGCATCATATCATGAAAGATAGTTGTAACTTCTCTCTGATAGGTCACTCTTGCATTCTTTAACCCAAATGGCATGACATTCCAGCAAAAGGTTCCCCATGCATAGGTGAAAGTTGTCTTTTCTTGATCTCCAGGAGCGATTTTAATTTGATTGTAGTAGGAAAATCCATCCATTAGTGAGTACATCTCATACCCAGCTATCATGTCGACTATCATATCAATATTTGGCAATGGAAAGTCATCTTTTGGACATGCTTTGTTGAGATCTCTAAAATTTGTACAAACTTTGATAGATTTATCTGCCTTCGATATAGGTACTATGTTGGAAATCCATTCAGCATAATCTATTGCTTTGATAAATCTAGCTTTAAGTAGTTTCTCTAGTTCAACTTTGACCAATAGTGCGACATGCAGGTGCATCTTACAGAGTTTTTGTTTAACTGGTTTTACTCCTGGTGTGATTGAGAGATGGTGCATAATGAGATCAAGATCCAAGCCTAGCATATCAGAGTACGTCCATGCAAAATTTATTTTCTTCTCTAAGAATAGCTGAGTGAAATCCTTCAATTCCTCTGTTGATAGTGATTGAGCTACATGAATAATTTTTGGTGTCTCTTGATTCTCGATATTCACTAGCTGAGTTGGCTCGATCAATATGGAAGACTGCTCTTGAAAATGACTGGGCAGTATACCAAGTATCTCACCTTCAAGTGCCTCAAATAGGTTTTCACCTTTAGGTACGTCCTTTATTTTCTCTTTTTTAGATTTTGACACCACCACTATATGGTTTTCGCCATTAGATCTTTTATTTTTATTTTTCTTGTTTTTGCGACTAGGATACTTGATATCCTCCTCAGTCATATTTTCACTCCATTCACTAGTGGAAGAGTTAATAGGTTTGACTGCATTGAGATAATAGGATAATGTATAGTCATTGGCAAAAGTAGGTATATCCATGGGTTGATTCTGTAAAGTGCAGTCAATCAATTCGGGATGTATTAAGGACAAATTTTGGATAGGTTCAAGAGCATTCATGGTATTGTTATCACAACTACGGATTGAAAAGTCAAGTTCCCAAATGATACATTGCGTAAGTGTCTCAAGACCAGGAAGAGTCAGATCATGATTATTAAAGTTCACGTTAATATTTAATTGATCTAATCCAATAGACATACTTGTAATGTCGTTTACTACGCCGGACTGGACGTCATGTCGTGGTTTAACAACAATAAGACTAGTAGACAATTTTTCATTGTTTGTATCAAATGACTCAAAATTTAAGGATGAGTGGGTATCAACATGAACAAGACTATCATCAGAGTCCTCAGAATCATCAAAGTTATAGGATGAAGTTTCCAAGTCTCTATCAGGTGATTTAGTAAGCATATGTATGGTATCAATACTAACATCTTTAATGCTACAAATTCTTCCATATTGTAGTTCATTTGTCATTTGTATCTGACACATCTGTTGACATGATCTCATTGTTTATGTGACTTTTTGTCGTCTACTCCATTCAGCTTCTTCTGGACTGATAACTAGTTCTTGTTCTACAGCTTCTAACTCTTCCTATGTAGTGCTATAACTGATTTGTTCTATTTTAGGATAAGGATACATAGATGAGAAGCTTTCTAGTATTGTTCCTTCTTTCAATGCTTGTTCATAATTTGCTTGCCTCTTTTGTCTAATTTCTTGTATTTCCCTCTCTAGTTTTATGTGCATCAGCTCTTGAGTATCATCTATGACACCACTAGATTCTTCTGGAGTTTCTGTAGCAGATGTGTCTGAAAGATAGTCAGGACCCCATTCGTACTCGTTTGAATCAGTCTCCGAATCATCTACTTGTTACGTACTAGTATATGTGACTGGAACTTTTAATTGTGCAAACAATTCTTTGATTCTCACAAATTCATCTCTCATATCCTTAGGAACCTCAACTTCTTGTATTATTGTAGCTAATACCGTCGAAGCTTGAGCACTCACTATTTCTTCTTTCTTGACTGTTGATTCCTCTTTCTCTTTTCTAGACTCTTCTTTTGTTTGTTTAGTGTTTGCTTCATGTAATGTTAAAGGCAATATCTTTTTCAAGCCTTTAGACTTAGAGACATTTTTTTGTCCTGATGTCTTTTTAGGATTGTATCCCAGTCTAGCCTTATCATGTGTAGATTTGGTTTGTAGCTAAATTGGTTCAGTAATACCTTCTTTTTGTTTTCCCAAAGGACAAGTACCTAATTACACCATGCGCTAAATCATTTTGTAACTATGACAATATTGATTTGAGGAAATCTCACAATGTCGTACCTCCTCATTTGGACTATCTTCCTTAAAGAGCTAGTTAAGCACAACATCCTCTTCTATTTCATCCACCAAAGAGGTAGAAGACTATATGAAGAGACCATCATATATAGTATTCAGAACTGAATTTTGTGTTCTCATAGCCTCTGACGGCTTGCCCAACTGTTTTGGCGATGGAGGGAGAGAAACTAATGATAGTACCGGTTCTATCTAGTAGCCATCAATGCCAGTATCTATAATCTTTAATCTCTTTTCTAAGTCTTTCATCAATGTTTCTAGATCTTCATTTGGAGAGGCTACCCTATTATGAGGCACAAAAGTATCTGCACCTTTTGTCAATGCATTATAGATGACATTTGTATCAGTAGGAATATTGACTTCAGCTCCATTATAAGGAAACTTTAAGCATTGGTGATATGTTGATGGTACTGCCTTCATTTCATGAATCAATGGCCTGCCCAGTAATATATTATATGACAATGGAATATCGAGAACCTGGAAAAAGACATCTCTCTCTATCGGTCCCACTCTGATTGGTAATGATATGAAACCTTTGGAGGTCCTCTCTTCTTCATCATAGGCTTTAATTGTTATTTTCTTGTCTGGATCAATGACATTTTCAGAGAATCCTAGTTGTGCAAGAAGATGATAAGTACATATATTCAACCCCATGCCTCCATCTATCAAAACATGTTTAACTCTGTGTTTGTGGATCATGGCTTCAATATGCAATGGCTGGTTATGTGGATGATTTAATGAATCGTCATCTTCCTCAGAGAAGATCAAATAGTGAGGTGAAGTCAGATGACCCACCATAGACTAAAACTGATCAATGTCTAAATCTTTTGGAACGTTGGTAGTGAGCAATGCTTTGTCTAGGATCTCCTTGTGAGCAGATGAGAGCTCTAGCAATTTAAAAATTGAAATTTGAGCATTCATCCTTTTCAACTATTCAACCACACTGTATCCAAAGGATGATGATGAGGTTAATCTTTTAAATTTGTCCAAGGTTGATTACTTTTGTTTAGCAAGGCTATTGGATTTGATGTTTCTTGAGCTGGTTTGGAAGAACTAGCTCCTTGGAGGGTAACTTTCTTTTGAGATCTGGTTAGAGCTTTTGCATATTGTGATTCATTTGGTTTATCTTGAACTATAATCACATTGCAATATTCTGAGTGTGAAGGTTCAATCATGTTGATAATGTTGTCCTGGCTGGTATAAGCATAATTTACCTTGGCACCTCCTTTAGTCTTTGAGGAATCACCTTGTTCATAAGTAGGCAAAGGGTCTTTAAATGCTTTATGATCAACATTGGTTGGATGATTCCCAACAACAACTTTACCAGCGTCTATGAGATCCTAAATCTCATGTTTTAGCTTCATGCAATTGTTTATGTTATGACCCTTATTCCAATGGAAGTCACAGTATTCATTTTCTCTCCACCATCTTGGTTTGACTTCTGGATCAGATGGTCTGGAGTTATTTGGTAGTGTTATCAAGTTGTTTGCCAACAAAGTTTTGAAAGTAGACTCATATGATTCTTCAAGAGGAGTAAAATCACACTTAGGTTTGGAAAGCCAAGGCTTGTCTTTGAACCATTCCTTTGTTTTCTTTGGCGGATTCTCTACTATAATCTCAACGGCTTTAAGTGCTTGTGTACCACTAGCCAGGTTGAATATTGTGGATTTTGAGTTGGTTTTGACAGTGTCTACTACTCCATCATTAACAACATTCTTGTTGTTGTCTTTTCCAAATTTCCAATACTTGTTCTTCTCTTTAGAGCTAGATCTTGTTTGTGTTTCTTTCCAAGGTGTGATATCCCCCTTCTTTATGAGTACATCTTCCATTCGAATGGAATTATCTACCATTTTGTTAAATGATGGGTGTACTTGCATTTGTACGCTATATTTCAATTTGGGGACCAAGTTATTGACAAATATATCCATTTTCTCAGAGTTTGGAATAGGTCATGGGTACCTAGAGAACCTCCTTCTCCAGTGTTGGAGAAAAGTAAGAAAAGGTTCCCCTATTTTTTGTTGAGTATTACAAAGATCGATCATAGTCATAGGATGTCGAATGTTGTATGAGTATTGTTGTAAAAATAGTTGGATTAGTTCTTTGAATGTTTTTATTCCCTTGGGTAGACTTGAGAACCATTCCATTGCTTGACCCCCTAAACTCCTTGGGAAGAGACACACGAGGTATGTTTGATCATGCATGAATTCCATACAAGCAGCACTAAATTCCCTAACCTGATCTTGAGGATCTTAGGTACCATCATATTTATCAAATTTTGGGATTTCCACTCGTGATGGGAATAGAGGCATGTGTATTCTTTTTAAATGGGAAGGGACATATTGCTTCTAGAGAATATTGTTTCGGGGACTTGTCCTTATTCTTCAGCTCTGTGAGCTTTGTTCACAAAGCTAGTAACTGTTTGTGTACCATGATTATAGGTGAGTCTTCCCTTTTAGTAACAAGTGTCTGAACATCATATCCAATAGGAAGTTTGGCACCTTGATTTTCTAGTTCTAAGAAATAGTCTTCCTTTTCTCGGGTCATGATAGTTTTCATCATTTTTCTAAAGTCTTTGTCTTTCTGACAGTCAAGGATATCTTTTTCTGGAGGTTCAACAACTTCGTCAATCTCACTTGATGATGATGAGTCATTATGATTTTCAGGAATATTACGGTCATTTTTGTTTCCATCATTGTATTCTGTCTCATGTATGTAGCATCGTAAATTGTATGCACTTGCTAGGGTGGTACAATTTCACACCTAGTTTAGCACCCGCCTTGGCACATTTTGTATTTTGCATTGCATTTCCCCTTTATCACTTAATTAATTAAATTAATTAGGTCTAAGGTCCTATTTTATTATTTCCTACATCATAAAGTTGGGCCCTTTCATTAAAGTGTGCCCTTTTCATTTTATTCCTCCAATACATCATTTAATCAAAAACCCTAATTAGGTCCTATTTTGAACTTGGGGGCTTGATTTCAGGGGTCAAAACATCTTGAAATCACATGTAACTTCGGGATTCTCTCTAAAATCATCATATCTGACAGTCCTAAAAATTTGGTGAAAAGTTGTGGGGACCATGGCGCCCGGAGTGCAACATGGTCCCAGACATTTTTCTCAAAATTTTAGGAGCCTGATCCAATCATAAAATAAAGCTTAACCCCAAGAAATTGGTGGGAGATTCAATCTCTAAGTCGACCTAAAGTTGAAATTAAGACCTAGGGTTTCATACATAAGAGCTCTCTTTCTTCATTTGAAAGGATCCGAATTTTTGGGTTTTTAGGGACCTTCTAGGCAACAAAAGAGCAGATCTTTGAAGACTTCAATAACATTCAACATCCATCCATCAAGCATTCATCCATTCATCCATTTAGGGCTTGGAAGACATTGAAGAACAATAGGAGATTACCGACTGAAGATTGGCTTGTACCTCTCCCTTGGGGGTTGGGTATGATTTCATGTTGTTTTCATGTCTTTGCATAAGCTTCAATATATCATTTATCCATGCTTTAGATCACTTTGCATCTTGATTTAGAGCATTTACATTATCATTTACAAGCAATTAGGGTTTACTTTCTAGGTTGCTCTAGTTTGCTTTCTTGCATTTAAGGACCTTGCACATACACTAGGTCTGCACACACAATACATTTTACAATACAACTTGGCTATTCGTGGAGGTGGAAATCACCGAAGCGGGGGTTTGACTAAGGCAAAACCCTATATAGCCACCCAAACACCTTTTCAGATATAAGTGCAGGTTTCGGGACTCGGACGACGCCACAGGTTGCAGATCCGGGAGAAGCAAACTGAGACCGACATTCCCACCAAATTTCAGAGCAAAAGACCAGGATAGGGGCATGGGGCACCCTGGTCCTGCCAGGGTAGGGGTGCTGGGTGCCCTAGTCCCTGGGACAGGGGCGCTGGGCGCCCTGGTCCTTCTGACAGCAGTTTTCAGCATTTTTGACAACTTTGCAAAATAGCAGTTTCCGGAGCAGTTTCAGGGGCAGAATCAGGACAGTGGCGCCCACGCCCCCGTCCTGAACATTTTTAGTCAGATTTTAACTCCAGGTACGCATTTTCATTCTTGTCTTATCCTTGTATTTACAGCTTTCCATCATTTAAGTTCAATTCTGTAATCTTGTTATTAGTTCATACTTGCACTTTGGGGTTAGGGATTGAACTTGCATCATTTTATCTTTCAATTACAATAAGGGAATAGAAATCCTAATAGGTATCCCGTGGCTCTCTCTTCCACAAAAAGAAGTAGCCAATTGTGTGATACCTCTAGGCTCTTTCATATTCCACAAGTGTGTGGTTGAAAGTGAGATTAGGGCATGTTTGCTTAGTGTCACTTTTTCTCCCATAGATTTTGGTGAACCCGACGTGAACTCCAATCTTCTCTAATTCTGATTTATTTTTCAAATTTGAGTGTTTATGCTATTTCAAATTCAAATTTGTATTTACAAGTTTTAATTTCTTGCAAAATTCAAAAATTTAGAGGAAATTTTTGCTAAAATTCAAAGTTGAACTTGTGGATAGCTTAATTGGGATCAATAATTTCAAATCTGATTTAGGAACTCATTTGAATCATAAATTTCATTTTCTAAATCTACATTCTAAGTTCTTGCATTGGTTAAAATTGAACATTTTCTTCTATTTTGCATGTGTTATCATTTGACAAAGGAAAATTGTTGTCATGATGCATTCATTTCATAGATGTGATAATGGGTTAGCTTCCCTTGCTTCAATTTTTCCTTCTCCTAAAGAACCTCCCCCCATCTATAACAACATTTTAGTGCCTAAAAGAGTTGCTACCAATCCCTTTGAGACTCTCCCATACTCTAAGGATGAAGACTTTAAGAGTGATCTTAACAACTCTCCTAAAATGTGCCCTTCCTATTTAGCTATCCTAGAGGAAGAGAATGATATCATAAACACCTTTCTTAATGTTACTTCACCTTCCCTACATGATGCCTCTCTAAGTGAAAAGGTATTGATGGACATTGACTTATTTTCTCCTAAAGTTGGTCCTTCCAATGGGGGCATGTTAGTGCAACAAGAGGTTATGAACACTTCTTTCAAAGATCTCCTTCCTAAGCATGAATCTTTGGAGAAATATGTTCATGTTCCTCCTAAAAAACACTCCCTTCATGAGGATCCTTTTGTGCAAGAAGATGACATTATCCCTACATTTCCTAGTGATGGCATTTCCTTTTCCAACAAAATTCCCACTAGAGATGAGAATTAATGATAAATGCTTAACCTTCTCCTAAAGTTTGTCTTACCCATAAGCATCCCTTATAGAAAGAAGATGAAATAATAAGCACTTTCCTTAATACTCTCTCCCCTAAAGATCATATTGAACATATTTTGAGGAAAGAGGATGAGTTTAACACATCTATTGATGCTCTCCCTTCTAAGGATGAGGAATTAATAAACAATGTTATCTCCTCTCCCGAAATTGACAATACTTCAAACATTCCTTTCAACAACTTCACTATTTGGGATGAACCATTGGAAGAAGGTGTATATTATTCTCTACCCCATGAGAGAACCCTAGCCAAAGGGGATGAAATAAAGATTGAAAACTCCCTTGATAGTTTCTCACCTTCCTTGAATCTTAATTATTCTCCCTCTAAAAATAAAGCATCTCCCTCTCCTCAATTTGGTTCTACTCATAAGGAAACCCTAGTTCAAAGCAAGATGGTTAACATTTCTTTCAGAGATCTCCCTCTCAAAAGTGAGACTTTAGAGAGTAATGTTGATCCTTCTCCTAGAGAGTTTATTCCCCATGTAGATCATTTGATGATAGAGGACGATATGACCTTTCCTCTTCCTACTAGAACATCAATGCCTACCCCTTGTCTCTCTCCTAAAATTGATTTAATCCGTGATGAGATTTTGGTGCAAGAGAAGACCATCAACAATTCTTCCAACACTTTTTTTCATTCCTCTAAACCATCCTCAATCAATTTGATACATGTGAATGAAACACCTAAGAAACCTCTCTTCACTATCCAAGGTTCTTGTCCTTCTCAAAATTCTCAACCTTTAAATAAGCCTATCTTAGTGGTTCAAGGTGGTTATGCTAATGATTCTTTTTGCACTCCTAAGAAACCTATTATTACTGTGCAAGGAGGTTATTCTTCTAAGAGCCCTTATGAGTATGCTAAGCAACTGACTAGAGAGAGTTATCATGCGGTTGCTCATACCTATAACACAAGAAACAATAGGCAACCTAATCCTCCTCCAGTTATCCCAACTTCACTTCCTCCTTCTCAACCAATTCTTCCGCAAGCTCCACGTATTTCACAAGTTCTTGGTAAGGAATATGATCTCATAGAACAACTTAAAGCTACCCCTGCTAAGATATCCCTTTGGGATTTGATCCAAACTTCTTGCGCTCATCATGGAATGTTACAAGATGCCTTGAAAGACTTGAATGTTCCTCCACCGAATACATCTAGTAATATAGCATCTTTAGTTAACTCTGTGATGAATCCTAAAGCTCAAATTGTGTTTACCCAAGATGAGTTGCCTACTAGTGAGATTCAACAACAATATGATCCCTTGATGATTGTGGTTATCATAAATGACACAGCTATAAGACGAACACTAGTAGATAATGGCTCTGGCCTTAATGTATGTAGCGTTAATCTATTGCATAAGATGAATGTGGATACATCCCTTATTGAGCCTGACTCTCATCCCATTCGAGGCTTTGATAATGTGGCTAAGTCTTCATTAGGTATTATCACCTTACCCATCACAGTGGGACCTGTTACTTTGCCTACTCCTATCCATGTTATGTCGAGAAATCTATCATACAACTTGTTATTAGGGAGACCTTGGATTCACAGTATGCAAGCTGTCCCCTCTACATTGCATAGACAAGTTAAATTCATTTATAACAATAAGACATATACCTTGATAGGTGATACTAATCTTCAGTCTTGTTTACAAACATCTACTTCCAAAGGAAGTTCTTCTAAACCTTCCTCTTCTAGTGATGACTCTTTAAACAAAATACCTATGGATGAATCATCACCCTCTGATAATCAAAATTCTTTGGATGAGCCTAAAGCTCCTGAAGAAGATCCTTCTCAACTTGAATCTACACATGAAAAGGCTTTTGATCCTGAGAAGGTTCTCGCAGAAGACGATTGGGGATCTCTTGATTTTAATCCCACCTTTGTAGGTGAGTATAGGGTTCCTCCTAGAGAGCTTAAAAAGAAGGAAGAAACTAGAGATCAATCTGTCTTACATGAACCTATGAGCAATACTTTTGTGGCCGCTTCTCAAACTTCTTCTCCTCACACCTCTAATTATGAAGAGTTTGATTCTTTGTCTTATGAAAAACCACCCTCTCTTCCTGAAATGGCTGATCGTTATGGTCGTGGTTTTCACATTTTTGCTAAGCATGGGTATCATGGAAATGGTTGTGGTGCTCATGAACAAGGGATAAAAGTTCCTCTAGAGACTAATTTTCACAATTATGCCTTTGGACTTGGCTATAATCCCTGCAAACACACTAAAGCATCTAAAAGACCATCTCTTAATGTGAATGGTATATTTAGTAGTGATGATGATCTCACTTCAACCAAATCATCTTCTACTTCTATCAACTCTCATTCCCCTCATAAGGAAATCTGGGCAATGAACAAATCTCTTTATGAATCCCCTCAAATTTCTAAATCCACTTATGAATCTTTATCTCCTATTCATCATAAATTCCTTTCCTCTAGGAATAAGGCTCTAATAAATTACACTCATCCCTCTTCTAAGATTTCATGTGACTTTTCTTCTTCAATTTTTATCATTTTATTCATGTTTTTGATCTCACTTATAGTTGAGCATTTAACATGTCATATTCAAATACCTCATTTAGTCTATCATGTCTTTAAATAACATTAATGGCTATTATGTTGCTCATCATTATGTGACATTGGTAGCTCATTTACTGGGGGCTCATTGTCATTCATGATGGTACAATTTCAAGTGCAATCATATTTTTTGAAGCAACATAATAGCCTAATTTTATTGTTCCTATGGGGACAAGAGTGATTTCATACATCTCTTCTTTTGCTTATGTCCAAATCTCTCCCTAGAAGATTGTGTAAGTCCTTCTCATTGTCCTTATCCTTGGGAGGCAATGATCTTTCCTTATTTTTATCTAAGGATCCATTTTTTCCTATTTTGTGGATGGTGTGGACTTTATTACTTGATGTTATGCCTTGTACGCATTTGTTGTTGTTTGTTCAAGGATTCTCTCTTACAAGAGGTGTAATTCCTTGACTACAACCTCTTTTGCACTTGGTAAAATACATCCATAATGACTTCATTGTCCCAATTGGGTTAAAAAAAAAAAAGCGTCATCCTTCATTAAGAATCACTTTCACTTCGCAAAAGAAGGAAGTATTGCATTCTTATTCTCTTCTTTGTCTTATTCTAGAAGATGTTATATTTGTCTAACACAATTCCTCTCGAGGATAGGTGTCTTTTGTACGAAGATCTCTTCTCCTCTAAGGATCTCCTTTACACATACTACAAGATATCCCTTTTCAACTATCTTATCCTTGCTTAAAGAGTGCAAAAATCTCTTGCTTGGATCTATGACATTGTTGCATTTTTGGGGTATCTTCTTTCGTGATGAAGGTAGGTATCCTTGTTCTACTTTGCTTATGACATAAACATTACACTTTTTGAGCAATGGGTCATTCTCGAAACCAGAGCACAGACTCTTAGAGCGAGACGTCTCCATTTTTCTTTTATCCAAGGTGATTATTCTCGGAACCAGAGCACGGACTCTTAGAGCGAGATGTCACGCTTTTGTACTATACATATACAGGTTGTAGCATACTCGGGCATAGACTCCTATGAGATGCTTCTAACCTCACTTACACACACATGCACGAGGTTGAGTGGAACTAGCAGCATAAGGCTAGACTTTCTCACTCTCCTCCCTTACATGGATCACCTAGACAGACTCTAGGGGCTAGTTTTCCATGTCCTTTTTCCCATGGATCACCTAGACAAGATCTAGGGGCGAGAATTCCATGTTTTCTCTCTCACTATTCTTCTCATGGATCACCAATGTGTGTATTCATGCTTTTTTTCCTTTCTTTTCTTCTCTTTGCATTTTGTTTCCATTTACATCCTTCATCTTGTGTTAGAGAACTCTCAAATCCTCACACTCTTTGTTTTGTTGGAATTGAGATTTAGTCCTCTTTCTTACCAAATGATTCTCCATTACTTTGTGATCTCATATCAAATCTTCTTGTGAGCATTTGTCATCAATATTTCTTTAACAATTCGAAGTGGTAAACATGATACCCTGTTTCAACTCACTAAAATTAGCAAGCCGAAAAAGGGGGGGGCATATAGCTACCCTCGAATTTTCATCACCTTCCTTAGTAAGCATTAGGTGATTTTGTGATCTAACGTGTGTTTTGTAGGGTGCAGTTCCTAACTGTGTACTGCAGATACCGCGGGGGGCTTCGTTCGACAGACTTATGAATATATCCTTTTTCAAATAATGTTTACTTTTCTGTACTTTAGCTTGCATATGCACGTAGTGTTCATATGACCGCTAAAGTGGGGGCTAAATGTAGCGTCGTAAATTGTACGCACTTGCTAGGGTGGTACAATTTCACACCTAGTTTAGCACCCGCCTTGGCGCATTTTGTATTTTGCATTGCATTTCCCCTTTAGCACTTAATTAATTAAATTAATTAGGTCTAAGGTCCTATTTTATCATTTCCTACATCATAAAGTTGGGCCCTTTCATTAAAGTGTGCCCTTTTCATTTTATTCCTCCAATACATCATTTAATCAAAAACCCTAATTAGGTCCTATTTTGAACTTGGGGGCTTGATTTCGGGGGTCAAAACATCTCGAAATCACCTGTAACTTTGAGATTCTCTCTAAAATCATCATATCTGATAGTCCTGAAAATTTGGTGAAAATTTGTCAGGACCATGGCGCCCGGAGTGCAACATGGTCCCGAACATTTTTCCCGAAATTTTAGGAGCGCGATCCAATCATAAAATAAAGCTTAACCCCAAGAAATTGGTGGGAGATTCAATCTCTAAGTCGACCTAAACTTGAAATTAAGACCTAGGGTTTCATACATAAGAGCTCTCTTTCTTCATTTGAAAGGATCCGAATTTTTGGGTTTTTAGGGACCTTCTAGGCAGCGAAAGAGTAGATCTTTGAAGACTTCAATAACATTCAACATCCATCCATCAAGCATTCATCCATTCATCCATTTAGGGCTTGGAAGACATTGAAGAACAATAGGAGATTACCGACTGAAGATTGGCTTGTACCTCTCCCTTGGGGGTTGGGTATGATTTCATGTTGTTTTCATGTCTTTGCATAAGCTTCAATATATCATTTATCCATGCTTTAGATCACTTTGCATCTTGATTTAGAGCATTTACATTATCATTTACAAGCAATTAGGGTTTACTTTCTAGGTTGCTCTAGTTTGCTTTCTTGCATTTAAGGACCTTGCACATACACTAGGTCTGTACACACAATACATTTTACAATACAACTTGGCTATTCGTGGAGGTGGAAATCACCGAAGCGGGGGTTTGACTAAGGCAAAATGCTATATAGCCGCCCAAACACCTTTTCAGATATAAGTGCAGGTTTCGGGACTCGGACGACGCCACAGGTTGCAGATCCGGGAGAAGCAAACTGAGACCGACATTCCCACCAAATTTCAGAGCAAAAGACCAGGACAGGGGCATGGGGCGCCCTGGTCCTGCCAGGGCAGGGGCGCTAGGTGCCCTAGTCCCTAGGACAGGGGCGCTGGGCGCCCTGGTCCTTCTGACAGTAGTTTTCAGCATTTTTGACAACTTTGCAAAACAGCAGTTTCCGGAGCAGTTTCAGGGGCAGAATCAGGACAGTGGTGCCCACGCCCCCGTCCTGAACATTTTTAGTCAGATTTTAACTCTAGGTACGCATTTTCATTCTTGTCTTATCCTTGTATTTACAGCTTTCCATCATTTAAGTTCAATTCTGTAATCTTGTTATTAGTTCATACTTGCACTTTGGGGTTAGGGATTGAACTTGCATCATTTTATCTTTCAATTACAACAAGGGAATAGAAATCCTAATAGGTATCCCATGGCTCTCTCTTCCACAAAAAGAAGTAGCCAATTGTGTGATACCTCTAGGCTCTTTCGTATTCCATAAGTGTGTGGTTGAAAGTGAGATTAGGGCATGTTTGCTTAGTGTCACTTTTTCTCCCACACAATGTATAGTGGGAGATTTTGGTTCGTCAAAAATTGGTCCGCTTGATGACGATAGTATGTCAGTGAGGGGATCCTTCACATAGAATTGATTATCTTGATAAGTGAAGATTTGTCCTTTGCCTTTGGCTTGTTTCTTATGAGAACTCCTGGTTTGAATAGGCATTTTTATAGATTAGTGTGACCTAGAGTTGTTTTTGATGCAGAGGTCAACATCAATTTCAGTGCTAGTTTGTTCAGTTTAAGTATTGTTTGAGAGAAACAACTAAGATTTAGTCTAGTTTCAGGAAAGATCTATCCTATATAAGACGTTTATCTAGGTTGATTCTAAAATAGTAACTAAGATTCAGTCTGATTCAGGAACAATATATCCTATGCAAGACATTATCTAAGTGACTTGAGTTTGAAAGGTAGTTTGATTGAACTAGCTGAAGGGTGATCGACCAAATCGTGCAACAAAAATGGTAGAGGTACACTATCTTGATATGTTTTATGCTCAGGAAAATTTGATAACCAGTATTATGTTCGCGGTAGACTATGTTTTTGGCAAGTTTGACTATTATGTCTGACAAAACTAGAGACTCGTATGACTGGGTTTTCTGAACCGGATGACAATTTATCAGTTATAGGATGACAAAAGTTTTGTTTTGTATGAGTTGCTGCCTTGTACCATACGATTGATGGGCATGTGCAAGATGACAAAAGACTGAGGTCGATTCTACTTCGTACGAGACAGAATACAATGCAGGATGATGAATGATTTAGACTCGTACGACAGAGAATCTGCTATAGGATGACAATTGAGTAGATTTGTATGACACATTACTGGTGCAACATGATAAATTAGCAGACTCGTATGACTATTCATAGGGCAGAGACTAAAAATTCTGAGTTTTCTGACTGCTGAGCATTGATAACTGAGTATGACAAATTCTGAGATGGACTGATTTTTTACTAGGATATACTAGTTTCTGACATGGACAGAGTTTCAACTTAGGATGGACTAGCTTCTAACATGGATAGAGTTTTGACTCACTAAGTTTGTTTCTTGTCTTCTCCAATTTTGGTATTCCAAATTTTGTTTCAGGGATGAAAACACAGAAAACAGGTAGTATGTATAGTAACTCCAATCACAACATGGAAATCCTAAGGAACTTGGTGAGGCAAGAAAACATTTGCTTGTAGACTCAGGTACACACCCAATAGCTAATCAGAATACGACCAATGAGTCTCATGCAATGGATTCTCAATGCCGTATTATCCGACTCCAAATGCTAATGGGGGCACGAAATGACAAGTATCTTGGGAGAGTTACTATCTCTTTTGCACAAAGATTATCTCCCTTTTGGAGGTGAATCGAGTAGCTTCTAATTTTAATTGGATTTAGTAAGGGGTCCGTTCACCACGTTGAGGTATAAACTCAATTAAGAGGTCTCCCAGCCTTGAAAACCAAGGTTTAAGATATCTGAAGGTACAGAGGAGAGCTATTCCCGAGCATTGTCGTTGACTTGATTTTCATCAAATCACGTTTATTTTATAGTGGGCTGGAGTACTTGGCATCTAGCCATTCCCACTTAGGTCATTCCCCTCTCACTAGCCCTAAAGGCTATAGAGTTATTAGCTCCTCGGGAGGGCAAGCCTGCTAAAGATGTTGCAATCAATCTTAAGAAAACACTTCAAGGGTCAGGATTTTTGATTGTCTAAAAGAAGACAAGAGCATACTCTCCTACCTCTCAGATTTTTCTAAAACATGAAAGACAGATTTTGTTCATTAACCAGATAGCAAGTTAGGTGCCTAAAAATGAATTTAAAGAGTACACGATGTTTAGTCGATTCTCCTTAGGCAACCTGCAAAGACAACGAATCAGTAGTCATATTGTCTTTGTGAGACAAGCAATATTCTTCGAAAAGCATTCTGCAAAAACTAGTTAGGCTATGAAAAATTCTGGGATAAACAGATAAACAATCAAGGTTAGTTGTCAGAATAAAAAAAATGATAAAATCATGAAATTTGCCTTTTTACCAAAGAATATAGAATCGTATGACAGAGTCTTGACTCGTACGAGATAGGATGCAGTATAGTACGAGACCAGATTGCTGATGATGTCTGCTCATACGACAGAAGATGTGATAGTATGATAGGATATGGAAATTCGTGTGACACCTATAGTTTATTGTTCAGGCTTGTGGGAATTTTTGTATGAGATGTATGGACGAAAAACCTGAAAAAATAACAAAAATAAAAAAAATCAATCTTGGAGGCCGAAAAAGAAGTAGTCTTGGGCCCCACGGTGGGTGCCAGAAATGTATGTGTCAAAAAGTGAACCTGTAGCTGCAAGCACAACACTTCAATTAAGTCATTATATGCATGGTTAGTAATCAATAATCAATAAAAATAAACCATAGCAAAGCGACCCATTTCCTTCTAAATGATGTGAGTATAAGATTTCTCTCAATTTGTTATAAGCAATACCAGTGACTAGACTACACCAAGACAAAGGATTTAATCTATATGATATTAAACTATATGGATGCAAGGTAAATGAATAATTCAAGCAATAATAACCAATTCAAGCAACAATGGATGCAAGCAATAATGAATGTAAGATGGATGCAAGTAATCTAAAAAAAGTAATAATAATCAATCAATGACTCCAGAACAAAATTAGTATAATAATGATGTATTCTCAAAAATCTCTGGTGTGAATTGGAATGAGAGTTGATGATTGAATTTATAGAGAATTATAGAGAGATGATGAAAAAGCTCAATTTAGGATTAATTGAAATAATTGAGAAATCAGGTTAAGTTAACCTTGAGATAGATTCCAATTATAGTTCAATTGAAATGCATTCGAATTAGAAGTCCAAGTTGCATTGGAAAACAATAATAAATCAATTCCATGCATTTGTGATAAAAATAGATAATTCTTCAATTTAATCAAGAAAAGAGTCTTCTTAATGCAACTGAACTTCTTTTCTAAAAGCTTTGAGTTCCAATTTAAGAGAATAATTAATAATTCAATGAATTGCTTTTCTGATTTCAAGTTCTCAATTTAGAAAAAGAAATAATATCTCAAGTTTGATTTCTCTCTTAATTCAATTCTTTTTTTTAATTTTTGTTTCAATTCAACTCTTTGTAATAAATTAATTCATCTTTTGTAATAAATTAATCCTTTTGCATGATTGAATGGCAAATTTATTAATTTAATTAAATATGCAAGGATATTTAATAAATTAAAATGGGATAATTGATCAAAAAATGATATTCTTGGAATAATTCAATTAATTAAATAAATATTTAATTAATATTGGGTAATTGATTTTGCCATGTGATATTTGATAATTAAAGAATTAATTATGTGCCCAAGGTTAATTTAATCACCTTTTGGTTAGGACCTTGGTGATGTTGTCGAGATTAGGGGCCCATGGTTTAGATGACCATTTTTAGGGTATTACATCGAGCTGGTGTGCATTTTAATACTCAACTGGTAAAGGAGGCAGCGCGCATGAAATAATGTATTTCTTTAAAAATATTGCTTCAAAATCTAGTGTATCTGGAATGGCATCATCTTCTAAGTAAGTGGAGAAATTGATGATTACATCTGGACCTATGGAAGTTGTAGAGGCAAAAAATATTGTCTTATAATGCTTTGTCATAAGTTCCTAGTGGTGTCGTAGTGAAAGGAGATTTGTACTGCTACATTGATTGCAAAATTGAGGATTTAGGATCATTGTCAATATATTCTCAGTTGAAATCCCTTTGTGATAAAATGGGAGGATTCAAAAAGAATATATTAGGGTTTATGAGAAAGGTTTTCATAACGCAACTTATCCGAATAATCTTGTGTCATGTTCATGGGGAAAACATATATTTGGAAAGGACTCATACTATAACCAAGGAAGCTATTGAAGCTATAACTAGTTTTTACTCAACCAGTGAAGTACCTAAGCTGAGGCATATTTCAAAAGAGACAGTGAACACTCTAACCGGATCAACCTCTGATGGGCGTGCTTTTTCTGTCAATAACATCAAGGACCCAATAGTAAAGTTGGTAGCTAGGTTATAAGCTACCAGGTATTTTATTCTAGCATATTCAATAGTGTTCCATTTGTAGCGGTGTATATTGCTTACAAGATGATAGCTGAAAATGTTAATTATGACCCATGTGAGGCCATAAGGAGCCAATTATTGTTGAATCTTTAGTCTATCAAGAAGAATAGTAGTCAAAAGTTTAAATTTGGATAGTTATTGATTAGTCTATTCTTTTATTTCCAGAATTTCCTACTAGGAATCAGTGATCTTGAATGGTCTAAGGATCTACCAATATCTTCCTAGATTAAGAACAGTATCAAGGCTATGAGGAATACCTTCTCTACTGCAATGAATAAATACTTCAATGAATTTCAGAAGAAAATGAGTATGAGAGTAAGATTACCCAAGGATGTAGTAAATCAATTTGCTAAGGACATTATTTTTACAGTTACCACTGATTTCTATTTAATGGAGGCTATTGAGCCTAGAGAAGAAGAAATGAAGGATATGAGATATGAAGTCAACTATGACTTATTGATCAGTTATGCCAATAACCTATTGGCATCTCCAATGGATATAAAGATGAAAAAATTGGGTACAGTTAAAGTTCAGACCACACAAAATGAAACCAACAGTGTTTCTACCATAAGTGGTAAAGGTAAGAAGAAGAAAGATGAGCAAGCACCTCCAGTGATAAAAATTACAAGAGTGACATGAAGTGTCCAAACCAAAAAGGAACTAGAACCTAAGGTCTACTTGAAAAAGAAGACTGCATCGAAGAAGAGAGGTCAGAAACTAATTCTTCAAGAAGAATCTAAAGGTACTGACACTGAGGAGGAATCCAAGAAGATGAAAGCACCTGGTAAATAGCCAAATGAGTGAAGAATGTGCCAAAGGCAACTGTGCCTATTGATATCTCAACTTACAAGACTGAAACTATCTTTGAGAGAACAATGAAGACACTAGGAAGGAACATATTTGATAATGTCAAAGAACATTTTGATTCATTCAATGAAGATGAAAGGGAACAAATTATTCAATAGGTAATCACTTATTTGTTCCATTATAGTCGATTACCTCATGATCTTGTAAAAGATATCTCTAATTCCTTGTATACTATTCTTTTGAATAAATGGGAGGAAGCTATAAAGAAGGAAAAAGGAATTATAGATGATATATTTGTACAATATTTTCCTAATTTTTCAAAGGATGTGTCGTGCTCTGTGAACTGTACCTTTACCTACAACCACAATGCACTCAATAAGTCATTACAAGCAATGGTTAGCAAATTGAAACAAAAAAATGATAAACCATTAACTAATCGATTTATTGCCTCCTAGTAAATGTGAGTGTGGATTTTGCTCTTAGATCTTAGTATGCAAATTCTAGTGACTTGACTACACTTAGATGGAGGGTTTGAATGATTATGCATGAACTAATATGATAGCATGATTAAGCTATATGAATTCATGATTATCCTAGCATGATTAAGCTAAGATTCAAACCAAATTGAGCATGATAGCATTGCTAAACTAATGAATTATAAGCTAGATGCCTATAATAACAATGCATGAGCTAAAATTGAGCATGAATTAGGACCAAAATGAATGTATGTGAATTTGCGATTTGTTCTCCAAAATAGGGTCTATTTATAGGATTTCCCAAGGCTAGGGGTGATGTGGCAGGATTCAACAGTCAAGATTGATCTGAAGATATCAATGGTTAAATTGGAGGAGGTTGGCAAAGGAGGTTGGATTAAAGGGAACACTTAGTGACAAGTGTCACAAAGGTTCTAGAAGATGTTAGATGAAAGGGAACATGGGGGTAGGTAGAATGGGTTAACTTTAGGAATGGTTGGGTTAGGTGGTTAAATGTAGGAGAATTTGAATTTAGAAATTCATTTAATAGGAAAATGGCTAATTAGTTTCAAAAACTCATTGATTTGATTTGTTTTAATTAATTAGGAGTTGGAAGAAATGATTTTGATGGAGAAGATCAATTAATTTGAATTAATTAATCGAGGAGGATTATTGAGATGAACCTATTTAGTAAATCCTTAGATTTATTAATAAGTAGATGAAAATGGATGATTTAATCAAATTGTTTGATGAATTCAATTAAATTGGGGAGGGAGATTAATCAAATAATTGCTTATTTAATTAATTATCTTCAGACCATTTTTAGGTGTATGCATTTTGCCCCTTTTTGAAGCGAGGTGTGATCACACATTGATTCAAATAATAATCTCATTTTGATGATGGTATTGGTTTGATAGGATGCCCCAGCTCTTGATTGCTAAATCCCGATATAATGATGCCCCCTTGGGAGATCAATTGAGATAAATTATCTTTGGAGTTTTTGCAAGATTGATATCCTGATAGATTTGATTTGATTTCTGCATTGTTGTTTGATGAAAGTGCGAGTTCTTTGATTAGCTTGATTGCCTAGATCAGTAAGATTGAAAAATCTTGATTGATTTGATTCAGTTTGGTGTCAGGAAGGATTCATCCTGTATAAGAGATGATCATAACGTCTGGTTTCAGGAAGGATTCATCCTATATAAGACATGATCAGAGCATCTAGTGTTAGGAAGGATACATCCTGTATAAGACATGAGTCAGAATCAATTTGTCTGGTGTCATGAAGGATTCATCCTATATAAGACATGGATGATCATAACGTCTGGTTTCAGGAAGGATTCATCCTGTATAAGACATTGATGATCACGTCTGGTTTGAGGAAGGATACATCCTGTATAAGACATGAGTTGATTAGGTTTGATTGATTTATTTCATTTGATAAGATTGATTAGACAAAGAACTGACAGTTTGTTGATATTAGTTGCAGAAATTTTTGGATATGCTGATGTTGGTGCATTTGAGGGAGATAGCATAAGATTTTTGCTGGTTTGATAATATCTGTTGTGTATACACTTTTGATGATTCCTACAATAAATTTGACCTTGGATAAAAGGATCTTTTGGGATCCACGCAAGAATGAAATGCAAGCTAAAAATGCAAATGAAATGCAATGGACTAGTCACTGGATTATTTTGCGTTTTTGTCATCACTGAGCTTTTTGTGGGAAGTGAGTGCAACCATTGATGGTATAATTAAACCATGATGACCCTAGCACTTCTTTCTTGGATTTTGATATTGTAAGTTAACACAAGCATCGAGGTATAATTAAACCATGATGACCTGAGTGTTGTTTGCGTAAAACAGGCAGTATTAACCATTGGTATATGCAAATCAGAAATGTCTTCAATGATTCTTCGATGATCATATCTTGAGATAAATTTTCACCTACTAATGATTAATTTAAAAACAACAGACAAGAAAAATATCATGTTCCTTCCTTTTTCCTCTAGTCAGAAGACATCCTAGAGGTACTCAGAAATCATGATAGCGAAAATCAAGATAATAAAATTGAACCAAAGTGCTGAAAAGCAGTATCCAAAAGATATCATCCATTAAAATTTGTTTGATGTTCTTAGACTAATTTTGTGATAGTTTGATCTCATGTTCAATGTTGGATGTGTCTTAGTGTTTTCGCTTGATAAGTGTTGTCTAACTATTGTTTTACCTGTTTGATTAAGCTCAAAATGATCAAAAAGTTCTGCCCCCAACTATGTGAAGGATTTTGCCCCAAGCCTAGAAACAAAGTTGTTATGATATACTCAATGATCCAAACAATGACAAGAGAGTAGCTGCAATGCTTGCGTATGTACAAAGCTTTATGATGGATGCGGATGGAGAATGAATAAACTAATAGATGGAAGAGCTAGTTGACAGATAGCACCTATTTGCCAGGTTTTCACCATCTGTTTTTATTGCACTTTTTCTCATATTTGATTTTTTTTTTTTTTTTTTGCTTTTTTATGATTTTTCATTATTTTTGATTTTTTTGATTTTTCACTATTTTTGATTTTTCTGATTTTTCACTGTTTTTTATTTTTCTGATTTTTCAGACATAAAATTTCTTCACATGCATGCTATTACTTGGTTCCTCGAGCTGATCCCCGTCCTGTGTTCATAGCTAATATGCTCCTGACCTAAATACTGTTGTGACTACAAATGGTCCTAACCAGTTTGGTTCAAACTTGCCTTTTTTTCTTGATCTGCCTGATTACATGGATTTTCTTTTAGTACTAGTTCTCCAACTTGAAAGACTCCTGGTTTGACCTTATGATTGTAACTTCGGCACATTCTTTGCTGATATACCTTCAGATGATCAAAGGCATTTTGTCTTCGTTCATGGATGAATTCTAACTCCTACAGTCTAGATACTCATTGTTCTTCATCTGGGATTAGACCTTTTAATGACACACGTAGAGAAGGTATCTCTACTTTGATTGGCAATATGGCTTTTGATCCATATACAAGAGAGAAAGGTGTGGCACCTGTCGGTGTGCGGATACTAGTGTGGTAGGCCCAAAGAGAAAGGTTTACTTGAACATGCCAATCTTTGCCAGCATCGTTCACTATCTTTTTGAAGATTTTTAGAATGGTTTTGTTAGATGCTTCTGCCTGTCCATTCCTTTGTGGGTAGTATGGTGTGGAGAATCTATGTTGGATCTTGAATTTGTCGCATAGTTCTTATACATCCTGATTTTTGAATGGTCGCCCATTATCAATGATAATGGTCATTGGTATTCCATAGCGACAGATGATGTAGTTCAAGATAAATGCAACAATTTGTTTTCCTATGATATTGATAAGAGGTACTACCTCAATCCATTTTGTAAAATATTCTGTAGCTACTAGGATATATTTGTGTCTGTTAGATGAAGAAGGAGTTATCTTTTCTACTAGATCAAGATCCCATTGGCAGAAAGGCCAAGATGTTGCTAAAGCATGAAGTTCTTGTGTTGGTGCATGAATCAAATTTCTATGGATCTGACATTGTTTGCATGTTCTAGCTATCTAAAAAGAATCGCATTCCATAGTCGGCCAATAATAGCCCAAGCGTATGAGTTTTTTTGAAAGGGTAAGACCACTTGAATAAGTTCCACAAATGTCGTTATGGACTTCATGTAAGGCCTTCTTAGATTCCTCTTGTTCAAGACATCTTAAGAGAGTACCGTCTAGACCTCGTTTGTAAAGGGTATCTGTGATGAGAGTATAATGAGAGCATTGGTGAATAAAGTTTCTCTTTTGGTTCTTTGATAGGTCAAGAGGTAACGTGTTATCTTTTAGGTATGTGTAAGTTTGGCCATAGCGAGATGAATCATGTCCAATGAGTTGATAGATGGTTTGGGAATCCAATCAATTATAGGCAAGATGAAACAACTCTTCAACTAGAAATTCATAACGTTCTTGATTTTCCTATGTTTGTAATAGAGAAGCAAATGTTGCCATGGCGTCTGTTGCTTTATTATCATTTCTTTGAATATGTTCAAAAGTGATTTCATCAAAGTGTTTTTTGAAATCCTCCACCATCCTTTTGTAAGGCATGAGTTTATCATCTTTTGTTTGATAGTCATCATTGATTTGGTTGATGACAAGCTGAGAATCTCTGAATACCTGAAGTTGTTTGATGTTCCATTCTACGGCTATTTTGATACCTGTTAGCAATGCTTCATACTTTGCTATATTGTTTGTACATGGAAAGCTTAATTTGTACGCTTTTGGGATTGCATGACCTTGTGGTGTGATAAGTAAAATACCTGCTCCTAATCCATGTTGTGTATATGAACCATCAAAGTATAGTTGCCATGTTTTTGTTGTGACTGTTAAGATATCTGCATCAGGAAATTCAATCCTTAAAGGATGATCAGCTTGAAGTAGAACTCCTAGTGATGTCTCAGTGATCGATACATACAATAATAATGGTTTTCCAAGAATTGGTGACATTAGTATAGGTGGTTGCATGAGATATGCCTTGATTTTGTTGAATGAGTCTTCACATTGATTGTCCCATTTAAAGTGAACATTTTTATGTAACAGATGAGTAAATGATTGACATTTATCTACTAGTTGAGCAACAAATCTTCTGATTGACTGGAGTCTTCCTTGGAGTGATTGGAGTTGGCTTATATTTTTGAAAGATGCCATTTCCATGATTGCCTTTACCTTAGCTGGATCCACTTCGATACCTCTAGCTAAAACAATGTATCCCAATAGCTTGCCTGAAGTAACACCAAAGGCACATTTCTTAGGGTTTAGTCATAGCTTGTATTGTTCTAACCTGTCAAAGATCATTTCCAATATTTCTATATGTTCTTCTCTGTTGTATGATTTTGCTAAGATGTCATCCACATAATCTTCCATGAATGTATGCATCATGTCATGAAATATAGTTGTCATAGCTCTTTGATATGTAGCTCTTGCATTCTTTAATCTAAAAGGCATGATGTTCCAGTAGAAAGTACCCCATGGGCATGTGAACATTGTCTTTTCTTAATTTTCAGTTGCTATTTTGATCTGATTGTTGTTAATCTCTGATACTAATTGTAAATAAGATGAGAGGGGGGGGGGTGAATCATACAAACTTAATCTTCAATATATTCAACAGATTCAACCTCGGTAGCCTATACTTCAGCAATATAACCAAAAACTACTAAGCATACTAACTCATAAACACATAATCATCATAACACTCATAACACCAAATTTAACATGGAAACCCAAATAGGGAAAAACCACTGTGGGATTTCGGACCCACTAAGAAATATACTCTTCTAGAGTATGCTCGGTTAAAAGTAAATCCTATTAAAGATTACAAACACATTACTAGATGTGACCCGGTTAAGGGATTTCCCTCAGATCTGTTAGGATCTTCACTTTGTTAGAAGTGACCTTGTCAAAGGATTTCAAACACTCAATCAGAATGTCACCTTGCTAGAGGATTTACAAATAAGACTGTTAAGTCCACTCGGTTAAGAGATTTTCTGTCACTTTACAAAATAACAGTAATAAAAATATATCTGCAACTTCACATCTATAATGTTAAAGTAGATTCTTATTTGCTCAATACAATCAAGTCATAGGACTTATCTTGTCCCTCTGCTGGGCCCAAACAGGTCTTCAAGATTTTGTGCTCGGTAATCACTATGTAGCATCCTTGTGCTTACATTTGCCCACATACATTGTTCATCAACAATTCCCTATTTATAAACAATTTGCTAACTGCTTAATCTCCTTGATCACATTTCCCATGATCAATATTAGCCATCAAATCTTCAATCTTGACTAGGTTCATTGTATCCTTCGATCTGAAAAATGTTTTACCTCACCTTGGAACTTGCATTCCTTCCTTGGAACTTGTGCTAGGTTATTGCGGTTCAATCTGTGTTGTAGATCTTCCTCTTGTATTTTCATTGTCGTAGATCCTTAACAAACTTCATGCACAGCATACCAATCATTTAATTAGCTCCAGCTCATTAGCATCCTTCATTAAATAATGCTTGTATTCATCCAATGCGTTCTGTTACAACTCGGATGTTACTTAGTAAATACTAAACTTCACTCGGTAGACATTTCGCCTTTATTAACCGATATCGATAACCTTAGGGTTTACCGACTAGGTTCCTTAGGGTTTACCGACTAGGTTCTTTATTCGGTAACATAGTATAGTATTAACCTTACAATCAACATCATATGTAGGATATCAAAACAATCTAAACAACATGATCTCATCATTGTCTAACTCGGCAATAATTTCCCATTGAATAACTTATTTCTCCCCTTATTCTTCACATTCTTTCTATGTCACTTACCGACATCTTTATACTCATCAAATCATACTTCTTTAAGACATGGCAACATCATACTGAGTCAGAAAATCAATTTCTTGACATCAATGACAAAATAATATTATTAAGATAGTAAACATCCTTAATTAGTTATATCCATAATCATCAACAACCTTCTCAATATCCTTATTGAAATGTCAACACTCTCTCATTGTAATTGGAATGCCAACAATCTCCCCCTTTGGCATTGATGGCAAAACTAATTGATTTGACCTTATTGATTTGGATTTAGATTGCTGTAAGATTTTGAAATGCTCCCCCCCTTTCATTAGTCTTCTCCCATCTTCTTCATTTAGACTTCTCCCCCATACATTATTCTTCTCCTTTGGTCATTAGTCTTCTCCCCCTTTGACAACAATGCCAAAAAAAAGAAAACTAATTGTAGTCACATAAATCTGTCCACTTAATTAAATGAATACTTAGTATTTATTTGATTATTTAACCATCAATTAATAATTAATTAAATTAATATATTTAATTAATTCATCTTAACCCTCTTCTCCTATTAATTAAATAAATTATTCAATTTATTTGATTTAATTCACTTAACCAAATTCAGACCATTAATTAAATAAATAAATCATATTTATTTAATTAAATATTCTCTCACATTTAAATAAATTAATATTTATTTAAATCCCCCAAAATCCCACCTCTCACATTTAAATAAATTAACATTTATTTAAATCACCTTTATCCTCCACCCACTTGTATTTTCCTACAAATGCAAGTTGCACAATTATTTTAAATAAATAATTTATTTAAATCACCTTTATCCTCCACCCACTTGTATTTTCCTACAAAAGCAAGTTGCACAACTATTTTAAATAAATTATTTATTTAAAATCCTATTTATCCTCACCCACTTGAAACCTTTAATGGTTTCCCTTAAAGTATTCAAACTTGATGGCTTTAAAGTCTTCAAACTTGATGGCTTCCTTCTATAATCTTCTTAAGACTTTAATGGTTTTCCTTAAAGTCTTCAAGCCTTTAATGGTTTCCCTCAAAGTCTTCAAGCATTTTAAATGCTTTATCTTCTTTTTCTCATTTAAATAAATTAATATTTATTTAAATATTTATCCAAATTCAACTTACACCATTTAATTGAAATAAATGATTTTATTTTAATTGAAAATACCAAAATTTCTCCCACTTGCATTTTCCTACAAAATCCATTTGTATGCCTAAACCCCTTCTAGATTCTTCTAAACCCTTCCTAATTAGCCTAATCCATCCCCTAAATATTGTCACATTCCTAAGCAAATTGGAGTCACTTCTCAAAGACTCCAAAGTCTTTGAAAAGCAATTAATGCTTTGTGTGTTCAACAAATTAACCCTCAAAGTCTTGGATAACCTTTGAAAGCTTCCAACCTTCAACCACTAAATGGCTCAAAGTCTTTGATAACCATTGAAGGCTTTCAACCTTCAACCACTTAATCCCCAAAGTCTCCAATAACCATTAATGGTTACCTCAAACCCTCCCACATGGTTAAAACATTTGTTTTGACTCAACCTCTACCCAACCCAAAGGTCTCATCAGGCCATTAATGCTTTGACCATGATTATCTCTTAATCATTTGCACAAAGGTTTATCCTTGCATTAACTCTTAATCCAATGGGTAATCTTAATTTAGACTTGACCCTTACCTTCTAGATAACCATGAGGTCTTCTCAGGCCTTTAATGCCTCCAACCTCTTCTCTCAACCCAATCCTATGTTGAAACTTGTCACCATTTTATTGGTGCCAATTGTGCACATGGATCCCCAACTTTCAATCCTAACCCTTGTTAAGATTGCTCAATCTTAACCCTTCATTTCCCTATTTCTTCTATAAATAGAACCCTTCTCCTCAAGCAAAAGAGAAGCATTTTAGAGTATTGTTGTTATACTGGCATTAGCATAGAGCTTTTTCATAGCATCACTATCTACTCTAGCATAGTATTTAGCTTTTCATTTCATATTTGAAGCTTAGTATTAAATCTCAATCCTCCATAAGCATCCATAGTGCAAAAAGCTGCTGAGAGCTACACTCATTTGGGACTTGGAGAGGAGAGGAACAAGGGAGGAGCAACTATGAGCATCTTGATTAGCTATTTCATTTTATGTTTATATGCTTTCTATTTCATGCTTAATATCTCTCTTGATATGCCTGTTTAGGATAATCTTTTGTTGCTAACACTAACGTTTGTTTCTTGTGCTCTTGTGTGTGTTGCCATCAAACAGATTTTCTAATCCTTTTTGCAGAGCATCACTAATACATGATTTCTTCCTGTGAGAGGTGACTTCCTTGTTGTTATGTATCAACTCAGTCTCGGTCAAAGCATTTTGTCTTCAATTCCTGTTCCCTGTTTATGTTTTGTGCACACCTTTAGAAAACCTCCTAAAGTGTGTAAATCAGCATCAACTCATAAAAAGTATTCTGTAGAGTCATCGAATTGATGCTCTCACCAAACTCTGTCAGTGAGTAGAAGATAGGGGTAGGACCCCTAACTGACTTCTGAGATGCCCAAAAGTGTCCCTTGGTAGTGGCTTGGTGAAGATATCTACTATTTGTTCCTTTGTACTAACATACTCCAACACCACTTTCTTCTCTAAGATAATGATACTTGATAGATATGTGCTTTGTCTTAGAGTGCATAACAGGATTCTTTGAAATGTTAATGGCACTAGTATTATCACAAAATATAGTTACTGGCTTGGTAACTTTCTCATTTATGCCTTCCAACAGTTGTTTAATCCATGCTATATTGGTACAATTCAATGCTATAGCAACATACTCAGCTTTAGCTATTGACTGTGAAATGTAACCTTGTTTCTTGCTAAGCCAACTCACTAGCCTTTCTCCTAAAAAGAAAGCTCCTCCACTTGTGTTTTTCCTACATCAATGTTGCCTGCCCAATCAGCATCAGTATAAACTTTTAAATCAAAATCATTTCCTTTCTGATATACTAAGCCATAATTTTTAGTGCCTTTCAGGTATCTAAAAATTCTCTTGATTGCTGTCATATGTGTTTCCTTCGGATCTGCAGAAAATCTTGCAACAATACCTATTGCATGTGCTATTTCTGGTCTACTGTGAACTACATATTGCAACTTTCCAATCATAGATCAGTAAAGTATCTTATCAATAGATGTCGATTCATCATTCTTTGATAGTTTATAGTTGGTAGTCATAGGAGTACTTACAGGTTTAGAATCCTCCATTCCAAATTTCTTCAAGGTTTCCTTTATATACTTGGATTGAGTAATAAAAATCTCATTTTTCATTTTTAGTATCTGTAAACCTATAAAATACTTTATTTCATAGATTAATGACATCTCAAATTCTTTGCACATTTTATTTCCAAAGTTCTTGCATAAAGAGTCATTTCCACAAAAAATGATATCATCAAAAAATATGGCTGAGATCAGTATCCTATTGTCCTCATCATGCTTCATATACATGTTACTGTTTTCACTAGTTCTTATAAAACCAATCTTGATTAAATAAGAATGCAATTTCTCATTCCATGCTCTAGGTGCTTGTTTCAGACCATATAATGCTTTGTTCAATTTACATACATGATTTTTATTCTCTTCTTCAACAAATCCTTCTGGTTGTTCAATAAAAACTTCTTCTTCTAATATACCATTTAGAAATGCAGATTTGGCATCCATTTGATATACCTTGAAATTCTTGTAAGAAAAATATTCCAACAATGTTCTTACTCCTTCAAGTCTTGCCACAGGTGAAAAAGTCTCACCATAATCTATTCCTTCTTCTTGAGCATAACCTTTGCAAACTAGTCTTGCTTTGTTCCGAATGACCTCTCCTTTTTCATTTAGCTTGTTTCTGAAAATCCACTTTGTACCGATTACATTTTTGTCTTTAGGTCTTGGGACCAGTGTCCATGTGTCATTCTTCTTGCTTAGCTATTTCATTTTATGTTTATATGCTTAGCTACACTCATTTGGGACTTGGAGAGGAGAGGAACAAGGGAGGAGCAACTATGAGCATCTTGATTAGCTATTTCATTTTATGTTTATATGCTTTCTTTTTCATGCTTAATATCTCTCTTGATATGCCTGTTTAGGATAATCTTTTGTTGCTAACACTAACGTTTGTTTCTTGTGCTCTTGTGTGTGTTGCCATCAAACAGATTTTCTAATCCTTTTTGCAGAGCATCATTTGGTGAACCCGACGTGAATCCAACACCAAAAAGATCAACTTTTTTTTTTTAACCAATAACATGTTTGAATGTTGAAAATGTCACACAGGTTGCGATTTTAACACTGTTTTGGTGCGTTTGGCATTATTTTGGCGCTATTCACCCTGTTTTAGTGCTTTTCCCTTCTCTGTCTTTCCCTTTCTTTTAGTACGTTTGTGTTAAATAGTGCCTCTGTTCAAACGCAGACTAGCGCTATTGTAACAAAACGTTGTACAAATCACCTTGTAACCAAAAAAAAAAAAATTAGGCTTGTAGAAGCCCACCAAATAGGCGGATTTTACTAACTATTTTTCTCTTTTGTGCAGATTTAAATTAGATTAAAAAGTAGATTTATATTTTTTACTAACTTGTTTTTTGAAGTTGGTTTTAAAAATGAATTCACTTTTTATTTTGGTTTAAAATTAACTTCACATTTCAAATTTGGGCTTTTAAAAAAAGAATCACACATTCGTTTGGAGCTCTAAAAAAGAATCACACTTGTTCAAAGTTAAAAAGAATCACAAAAACAAACACGCAAATTTTTTTTGTTGCAAAGTTAGGAACAAATTCTTTTGTTGCTTAAAATCAACAAGGCAAATTTTATTTCTTGCATCAAGATAAAACTTACAATCCACACTTCCATTTTTTGTGCAAATAAAATTCACAATCAACTTGTCTCATTTTTAAAGCAATTTTACTTCATGCAAACGTGTTTTTCATTAAGTTGACCAGGATTTTCAAATTCTAGTTTACTCCAACAATTGCCTTTGAAAATTAAAAAGAACACCATGATTGTTGGAGCAACATCTCCAAATAGATAGAAAATCATTGCGATGACAAATTAAAAGGAACAAGTGAATTTTGTGTTTGGCACACTTGTGCAAAAGAGTTGGTCGAGTGGTCCTACCTCTAACACACACTATCCTCTCCCTTGGCTCTCGTGGTCCTAGGTGCAAGAGAAAAGTGTTAGTAACGCTCAAATTTTATCTTTTTAAGAGAGGCCTGCCAAGGGATCGATACTCTTGGGAACGACCTCGAGCGGTAAATCCTTCGAGCCGCTATAGAAATCAGGTGAGAGCGAAAGTTGTAGCCTTGGGTATAGCTGTTCCTACAGTGTAACTGGCCGAAAGGACAAATGGGCCCCACCACCAGTTACAAGGCTCTTAAGTGAGTCACTGCAGAATGAACTTATGTCCAAAAATATCGAACATAACTAAACACCTTTAAGTAGTAGCCCACCCATTCTATTGATTGAGGATATTTGAGATATAATTTAGTGCAAGAGCATAGATGGTTTTGCTCCCAAGATACTCACCATACATATTTCCTTGAGTAGAAACATAGCTTTTTGAAAAGTCACTTGTGGCTTGATAAAAGTGGTGACTCCCCCATCATAGGGATCATCTATTTGTTATGCTCGTGCAAGACTTAGTATATCACATCCTTACCTGCCACGGCGGGATTCATAAGGTATGTAGTACCAAAGTCGAAGAAATATCAAGATGTGGGCTAAATTTATCACAACTGGCCATTTGACCTTAGGGATAAAAAGTGTTTGAAGTGTGTTCGTTTTACAGACCTAGTGAAAATTGAGCCGACTTCAGGCTTTGGAAATACACTTTAAAATAAATCTAAAGGAAGGGTCATATACAAGTCCAAAGATTGGGTTGATCTAGACCCATACTCATTTGTGCCTTTGGGGGCAACATTCTTGTGTTTGTGTGCTTGCTTTGTTTTCTTGTCAAAGAAAAATCAACAAATCACTTTCAAAAACAAAGTACTCATCCAACATTTCTCAAAAACAACCAAACACATCAAAAACAAAGTACAAACAACAAAGAGTCAAATTTTATGATCATTCTTCACATCTTGCGAAAGAAGAAGTGTCATCAGAATATCACCTTGAAAAGGAGACCACTAAGCTCAAAGGCTTTGATCAAAAGGAGGAAATTTTTTCTATCTCAATAGACAAATTTTTGTCTCACATAGAGTCTTTCTACATCGCATGCGTCTGTACCTTCAAGGTAAAACAAACGAGTTTGATTCAGAATCACTGAACCGCAGAGCTTTTATGCAATATAGAGCTCTGAGTTATCACAAAAATCAAGGAGGAAAGATTAATCCCAACTTCTTCCCAAACATCTGTATCACCTACAACACAGCTCGAGAAGTGCCACCAACGCCTGAAAGGGAAGAGGTAGAGTTTGTCCCATTTGTGACACAGAGTTTTTATTGAAGTTGAAAACAAAAACATCCATCATCTCACTCATACATCATCACTTCATCATCAATCCATCCCAACTCTCAAAAACATTAAGAGGTTCTTGTCCCAAGATTCTTTTTTAGATATTGCTTGAAATCAAACACATCACATCACTTTTAGATTGTTTCTACATCTAGGATAAGCTCATCCTAAGAGACACATCTACGCAGGTTAAAACTAGTTCATGAGTGAATCCTCTCATTACTAGGTAGTCAAAATCTGTAACACATCTCAGATTTATCTACACCTTATCACATCCAAACTCATCAAACAAACAAGCAATTCAAAGAAAGGAATTTCGGTTACATCTACCTTAAAAGTGCTAGAGATCCCCATACAACACAAATCACCAATCATCAATCTTTCATCACCAACTCATCATCATCTTCAATCAACTTCAAAACAAACTTGCAAACAAAATGGCTCAAACCCGATCACGATCAAGGCAGCGAGAAATAGAAATTGAGGAAGAAGAGGACAACCTCAATGAATTTCAAGAAGCACTTGGAGGAACTGGGAATGATGAAAACCCAGGTACACCCACTCCTTCAACAATCGAAAGGGTTCAGCATAACCCTCATTTTAACAGATTATTTGATGAAATACTAAGGAGCAACGCAGATGCTCACTTCTTAAGACTTGCTCAAGAAGGAGCCAAACTCCCCTCAGACTTTGATCTTGCCCAATTAAGACAAGCATCAGAAAGACAAAGTCGCCATGAGGAGGAAAGAGGTAGAAATCACATCAGATATAACATCCCTCGAGGTAACCCACCACCTCCTCCTCCAAATGAAATGGAGATGTTGCGGCAACAAGTCGAGAATCTCGCCCAACAACTTCATAGTGGTGTTAGGACCAATCAATTCTCACTTAACGACATCTGTCCCTATCCGTTTGATAGGAATCTTTATATGCCACCCTTTCCACGCGGGTTCGAAACACCAAAATTCGAAAAATATAGAGGAAAGGGAGATCCCCGTGATCATGTCCGAGAATTTCATTCTGCTTGTCTCGAAGTCGCTTATGAGGACACATACCTAATGCGCCTTTTTCCCCAAAGCTTGGGAGGAACAACCACATCATGGTTTTCCCGACTACCAGGTGGCATAAGAACATTTGAGGAACTCATCCAGAAGTTCCTATCTCATTACTCTTATAATATTGAACGCGACATCACCATGGCTGATCTATGTAACACCAAACAAAAACCAGGTGAACTATTCTCAGTATTCCTACAACGATGGCGCCAAATGTCTAGCAGACGTTCTCTTCAGTTACCTGAACGAGAACTAGTGGAAATTTTCATTTCCAACTTAAACGAAGAAATGGAATTTCACCTGGATGTCAAAGACACAGACTCCTTTAACGATATGATCACCAAGGGTATAAAATGTGAAAGGGCACTCATCAAGAAAGGACTCATCAAAATCTTTAATGAACCAAAAGATGGTCCTCGCCCGCGATTCAATAGTGATAAACCAAACTTCTGGAACAAGAATAAAAATATCGTCAACGATGGGGTTGTGGATGCTCGGACTGTCCAAAATGCACAACCTGTGGTTCGGTTTGCAGGACAAAATCCTCCACCTCAAAATAACACAAATGTTCCTCTTAATCAAGGTCGCATCACATCTCATGATGAACCAAGACCTCGTCCACAAAAACAAAAACGCACATACACTCCCTTAGGGGAACCCATTGAAACAGTGATGCAACAACTCATTTCTCAGAATTTGATCACTTTACCTAAGTTATCAAATTATGAGCCTCAAGTCAAACCAGCATGGTGGAGAGATACTGAACACTGTGAGTTCCATCAAGGAAGAGGACATAAGACAGGTAATTGTCATCGATTGAAAGATCTCATTCAGGATCTTATTGACCGAGGAGAAATTGAAATTGAAGGACATGACCCAAAAACAACCAATAAAGATCATCAGATGTTCAAGAATCCACTTCCATCACAAGATCAAAGGGGTCCTTCCACTTCTAGACGAGGTCCTGATACCACTGATTATACGCAGGCTGCGTATAATTACACTGTCAATCACCTGTATGATGCCAGTGAACAAATTGCAACTATCACCTTCAAAAATCCCACCTCAAATTGCAATGTTGTTACGCGTCGCGGCAAAGTTACCATCAAGGCAGCTCCATAAGGCACCACCTCCATCCCAAAGCAGTACAATCTTGTGGAACAATTAGACAAAACGCCTGCGCTTATATCCATTTTAGAGCTGTTACGCCTATCGCCATCTCATAAAACAATCTTGGATCAAGCACTCCAAGAGGCGTCAGTCCCTGCAAACTTGAATACAGACCAATTTCAAGCCATGGTTGGAAATCTAAAGTCATCACCTTGTCTCACTTTTTCTGAAAGCGACAACTCTTCTTTCCAACAACCTCATAACGCTTCGCTACACATTGAAGGATTTGTCAACCAACACAGGATCAAGCGAGTCTTGATAGATAATGGAGCAGGCCTAAACATTTGTACACTACAGTTGGTCACAGCATTGGGATATGCACTAGAATCAGTGGATCCTCGCAAGAAGATCACCATCAAGGCCTATGATGATGCAGAGCGTTCATCCAAAGGAGCTGTGGTACTACCCATCCGAGTGGGCCCTGTGGTAAAACACATAATTTGTCAGGTTCTGGACCTTCCTCTGCCATATAATCTATTATTAGGGAGACCTTGGATACATGCCATGCAAGCTGTTCCATCTACCTACCATCAATGTATCAAGTTCCCACATAACGGGGTCGAGATCACAATCCTGGGCGATGCAAATCCCTTTGCATTTTGCCATAATATCAGCCATCAACCAGAGATTACCGTTCCTAATAATAGAGAAGCCATTTCCTCCACATCATATATAAATCCCGCCTCTCTTGCCAGTTCAAACACCCCTATGCCCAAGCAAGAAAAGCTAAAGATGAAAGTCGCAGAGGAAGGTCCTGGAGAATACAACTTGAGTCAGCTCTTTTGTGTGGGACAAATGCCTACTTCTCCTAGAACACATGGTAAACCACAGCAGTTACTCCAGCAACCACTAAACACACCTGCATGTGCCTTAACGCCTTTCATCCTTGGAAAGAGTCAAGAGGAAGAAACACAAGATGAGGACCTAGCAGACTGGATCTATAAAAATCCCATCACCACTGACATACCGCGAGTTACACTTCCTACAGAACAGTATGGCAAAGGCCTCCTCATTATGCAAAGAATGGGATATGATGGTCAGAGTGCTTTGGGATACTGCAAACAAGGACGACATGAACCGCTGCTGCCAGAGTTCAAGCCCAAAGGTAATACAGGCCTAGGCTTTGAAAAAGAGATCCTTCCTAAACTCAGATTTAAAGGAAAACCTAGCAAACCATTTTGCCCACCTACTGCAAAGAGGATACCTTTCATAATCAAAGCACCATCAAGAACTATCCCCACTGCCCCCTCAAGGCTCAAAAATCCACCATCACCAATGTCACTCATCCCATCAAACGAACCAGTAATCCTATCAGCAACACCATTTGTAGCAGCAACTATATTGAAACCTACAGCAACATCTATGGCACCAGCCATTCCCACAGAAGCCACTAAATCAACACGGCCGATACTTCCAATGACAAATCCATTAAACCCCATCACGGTTCCTGCAACACCGATCACCACAAAAGTACATAAACCAATCACACCTGCAGTATTTAATTCCAAAGACATCCTAGTATGGTATAGCAATCGGATGCTGGAAAGTGATTCAGAGACTGACTCACATGAGTGGGAATTTGATTCTGTACAGCTTAACACTTCAGATGAGGAAGACACGTCACTACCTCTGCCACGCAAAGACATTCCTGTTTACGGAGAAGCACAGATAAAGACCACTTGGGTACCTGAGCTGGAAACATCTTCCACAAACCCTACGTCTCATCCTACGCCTGATTCTGACAGGGAGAGTACCATCAACGACCTTCACCACACTGTCTTAACCCTCACTGATACATCTCCCGCACTTAACTTAATCGATGAAGTAATGCCCATTATCCACCCTGAACTCATTGAATTGAACCAACCAAATCCCCCATGTCTTGACCTCTTCCAGAACGATGAGGCTATCATTGACTTTTTGGAATTAAGGGATAATCTACCAAGCGGGGATCACAAAGCTGGATTCGTCATTGAACTTAATAGCGCAGCATACTTCGGGGCGGATGCCAAACCCTTCAGCTGCAAAAATATAACAATAAAACATGGATCTTCCAGTGAAAACCACACTGTGGCACTATTTGATCCGATAAAAGTAAAAAGAAAGAACGTATCCAATGGTGAAAACCTCTCTGAGGTGCCTGAGGATGAAGGGTTTGACATCCTCCCTGCTAGTACACAACAGGAACGATCGACGATTCTCATTGAGGAGACTAAAGAATACAATGTGGGGACTCCTGAAAACCCTCATATCATACATCTGGCATCTCTTCTCACTCCAGAGGAACAGCCTCAATTTATAGAGTTCTTCCAACAGCGTCAGATCAACTTTGCATGGTCATATGCAGACATGCCTGGGCTTGATCCTGATTTAGTCATGCATCATCTCACAGTAGCAAAAGGAGCCAAACCTGTCAAGCAGAAGCTTCGTAAGATGCATCCTCAGATTGCCGTGCTAGTCAAAACAGAACTCAAGAAACTCCTGGATGTTGGTTTCATTAGACCAATTGATTATGCAGAATGGATCTCCAACATTGTACCAGTTGGCAAACCAAAAGGGGGCATCCGCATTTGTACAGACTTCAGAGATCTGAATAAGGCATGTCCTAAGGATGACTTCCCTCTACCAAATATCGACATCATAGTAGATTTGACAGCAGGACATGCCATGCTTTCACTCATGGATGGCTTTTCAGGATACAATCAAATAAAGATCGCACCAGAGGACCAACATAAGACAGCCTTCACATGTCCATGGGGCACATACTGCTGGAATGTAATGCCTTTTGGTCTAAAGAATGCAGGAGCGACCTATCAAAGAGCAATGACCACCATCTTCCATGACATGATGCATACTATAATTGAAGATTATGTGGATGATTTACTAGCAAAATCACTTACTAGAGAAGGACATCTTCACATCTTAGATAAAATCTTTGATAGACTGGAACAATACCATGTTCGACTCAACCCAAAGAAATGTGTCTTCGGAGTGACCTCCGGGAAGCTTCTAGGATACATTGTCTCAAGCAAAGGCATTGAGGTCGATCCAGCAAAGGTTAAAGCAATCATGGACATGCCACCTCCAAAGAATATCAGTCAGCTAAGAACACTACAAGGACGACTTCAATCTATCCGCAGATTCATTGCACAATTGGCTGATAAGTGTCACCCATTCACACACCTGCTACACAAGAACATCCGCTTTCAGTGGGATGACAGATGCCAGCAAGCATTTCAGGCGCTTAAAGACTATCTCATGAATCCACCATTGCTGATGCCACCAGATCCAAGTAGACCATTATTGCTCTATATCTCAGCAACAAGTACAGCATTGGGTGTACTACTGGCACAACATAATGCAGAAGGAAAAGAGTGTGCTATTTACTACATCTCTCACACACTGGTGGGCTATGAACTCAATTACACACCTATTGAGCGAGCTTGCCTAGCAGTAATCTTGGCAGCCACTAAACTGAGGCACTATCTGTTAACACACAAGGTGCAACTCATTGCAAAGATTGATCCACTCAAGTATTTACTTAGCAAAGCAGCATTGACAGGTCGCTTAGCCAAATGGGTGATGATTCTAAGTGAATTTGATATTGAGTATGTGGACCGTAAAGCTATCAAAGGTCAGGTTATTGCAGATCAGTTGGCCGATGCACCTCTCATAGGTGATCATCCTCTCATTTCCAATTTTCCAGATGAAGAGATATTCATGATTACAGAAGCACAGTCATGGAAATTATACTTTGATGGTTCATACACTAGGCACGGCTCGGGGGCAGGCATTCTGTTTATCACACCTCAAGGTGATAGCATCCCGAAGTCTTACAGGCTCACATTTCCATGCACAAACAACATAGCAGAGTATGAGGCCTTGATCACAGGACTCAGATTAGCCATACAATGGAAATTAAAAGAATTGCAAGTATATGGCGATTCCCAACTAGTCATTCGACAAGCAACAGATGAATATCAGACCAAGGATGATAAACTCATGCCATATAAGCAAATGGTGGACAATCTAAAGACATCATTTACTACTATCACTTTTGAGCAGATACCAAGAGATCAGAATCGAGCTGCTGACGCTATGGCTACCATCGCATCTCTACTAGATCTTCCACAGAATTCAACAAGCTACGAGTTCTTGGTAGAACAACTTTGGATCCCCGCTTATGATATCCCCGAATCTGAAATGATATGTTGCCTTGTTGGTTCTGAATCCCCATGGTACGGTGAGTTCTACACTTATCTCCGTGATCACACCCTTCCTCCCAACCAATCAAATAACCAACGTAAAACCTTCATTCGCCAAACTGCTTGATATACCATTATTGCCGAAACCCTATACCGACGTAGTCTTGATGGTACTCTCCTTCGGTGTCTGGAACAAGATGAGATAACAAAGGTTTTGGAAGAGGTACATGAAGGAATTTGCGGGACTCATTCAAGTGGTCCATCACTAGCCAAGAAGATCATGCGAGCTGGATACTATTGGCCATCTATGGAAAAGGATTCCTACTACTTTGTCAGGAAATGCAAAAAATGTCAAGTTCATGGCGACCTGATACATGCACCAGCTCAAGAACTGCAACCAATCACAACACCATGGCCTTTTTGTCAATGGGGTCTTGATCTTGTGGGTAAAATCCATCCATCTTCATCCAATGGCCATAAATTCATTATTACCGCCACCGAATATTTCACCAAGTGGATCGAAGTTGTTCCACTTACCCAAGTCACCGGCAAGCAGATTGCCTCATTCATCCTCAATTACATCATCTACCGGTATGGTGTGCCGATGTCCATTGTCACAGATAACGGTCTTCCTTTCAAAAATCAGGATGTTCGTGAGCTTTGTGAGAAATTTCATATCCAACACCGCTTTTCCACTCCCTATTACCCACAAGGCAATGGTCAGGCCGAAGCATCCAATAAAAACATATTGAGGATCCTAAAGAAGACAGTCAATGATGTCGGCCGTGATTGGCATGTTCAATTGAATCCAGCGCTATGGGCATATCGAACTAGCATTCGGACCCCTACAGGTGCAACTCCTTATTCATTGGTCTATGGTGTTGAAGCTATCTTACCTATTGAGGTCGAGATACCATCCTTACGAGTTTCATTGCACAATCTCATCGATGATGAAGCATACAGAGTATCTCGTCTTCAGGACTTAGAGTTACTAGATGAGAAGCGACAAGCTGCATACAATCACCTCAAAGCCTATCAGCAGCGCATGAGCAGAAGCTACAATCACCGAGTTAGACCTCGTACATTTGAGGTAGGTGATCTTGTTCTACGAGAGAATCCTCGCAACCAACCAAATAGAGAACATCAAGGCAAGTTTGAATCAAATTGGCTGGGCCCATATGTTGTCACTGCTGTATTCGGATCCGGGGCATATCAGTTGGCTACACCAGAAGGAGAACCGCTCGCAAATCCAATCAATAGCATGCACCTCAAACGGTTTTATACCTAAGCTGTACAGAGCATCAGGCTCCCCTGCATATCAGAAAATACCAAAAACATTCAGAAAAATGTCCTAAAGAAAATACCAAAAACATTCAGAAAAATGTCTCGCAAAATACAAAAACATTCAAAAATGTCTCGCAAAATACAAAAACATTCAAAAATGACTCACAAAATCCACAAACATTCAAAAACTATTACACAAAATCCAAAAACATCAAAAAACCATCGAAAATCACCCAAAAAAAAACATGACAACACCTTGTACATATTCATCCATGCAGATACCAAAACAAACATTGCGACAAACTACTCACACAATGACCATTTACCAAACAACCACACAATCCACATCAACAATCCAAAACTGTCTTTAAAACAAGGATGCATCCTTCCTTACCAAAACAAAGACAAGATGATGTTTTCTTTGACAAGAAAATTCTGTTAGGCTGTCAAATACTTGGTTGATTTGTGAGTAATTCATTTGTTTATCTGTATCGGGATCTTTTCAACATTGTTTTGTATCATTTGTGCATTATTTCCGATGAAGTACTGGGGCATGTACTAATGGTGTCTACGTGGGAAGTTCACCAAGCTACGTGATCTTATGCCAAATGTAGTCATAGATCATTACGGCTTGCTGACTACAGCGTATACCTCGACCATATGAGCATGAACCATTACCAAGGATCCATATTCTTTATTCTTTATGTATATATTGTTTGTTTGCAGGTACAATTCTCTTTCTTTGGTTCCTCCTAACTCATCCAAACTGGATAAAGGTTTTATCTCTTATTACGGTATGCACTTGTCTCAGGATATGATCAGCCTAAGATCAAGGAGGACGTTCCAAGTCATGCATGAAAGGAGATAATCCTTATCTGTTCCGCAAGCAATACTCAGGTCAACTTGATCCATTATATCAAGTTGCTTGTATTAACTTGCTATATAAAAATCCATGTAAGAAATACTCTGGTCATCTTGAATCTTTATGTCAAGTTGCTTGTATTTTCTTACAACATTTTAAAGCTCAATGATGAAAAATAAAGCACCATGGATCGTCATTCCATCTCATCTGTATATATTGCATTTCGTTGCATTCCACCCATCCATACATTCATAATAGTTGCATATCATGCATACATAGTCATAATAATGCATACTCTATTATCCTCTTCTTCCATAGGAATGAGTCATAAGTCCTCCATATCTTCTATCTAACATCAAATCCCCCCTCACCCTCCCTATCTCAATAATCAGCATCACATACCCTACATCGTGTCCCAATCAGCCTAATCAAGCCACGTTCATCACCATCCATCTCTAACTAGGAGGGATTGTGTTTCCTATCCTAAGTCATCCAATAAGTCAAGACAGTTACTCTGTCTACACAGATACATCGACTCCCACACACCTAGACTATCAACAGATACTCTGATCAAGTATCTTCGGGTCTCAACAGGTAATCGATTATGGTAATCCTAGACTACATCAGGCATTTATCACAATGACCTAGTCTCAACGGGGCTACCATGATTCCCCACAACCATCCATCACACGCACATACTATCAATTGATTAGCCAATCAAACACAATCCAACGGACAATTACATCAATTGTCTACGTCTCAACGAGTATTTTGCTTCATATACCTTGACTTCATTGGGCAATTACATCAATTGTCTAAGTCACATCAGGTCACTTTGATTCACTTACTCAGACTTTATCATGTCCAAGCGACCAACTGACATCAACTGTCACGCTTTGACTTGACCGGGGCAATTAAACCGATTGCACCAGATTGTCCAAACAATTTTGATCAATTGTATAGCATCAATCCAAACCCCACACTACATCTGCTATGTATCTCTTACATGACCTCAGGGTACTCGCTGGCTTGTTATTTCTTCATATTCACTCCATTTTCTCCCATTCTTTCATCATTAGTTCTAATTTCTTCTATTCTACCTCCCCTCCACTTTGCATTCTTTTTCGAGAGATTGCCCGATTTTAAAAAAAAAAAAAAAAAAAAAAAAACATTCGGCCCATCTCTCGAGGGGGCATACCACCCATTAAATTTACATTTTATGGGGCATTTCTTCACACCTATTTTTCTTTCTTTGAAACGACGCAATAAACTGCACCGTCTCAAAGAGGGGCAAATGTAGTCACATAAATCTGTCCACTTAATTAAATGAATACTTAGTATTTATTTGATTATTTAACCATCAATTAATAATTAATTAAATTAATATATTTAATTAATTCATCTTAACCCTCTTCTCCTATTAATTAAATAAATTATTCAATTTATTTGATTTAATTCACTTAACCAAATTCAGACCATTAATTAAATAAATAAATCATATTTATTTAATTAAATATTCTCTCACATTTAAATAAATTAATATTTATTTAAATCCCCCAAAATCCCACCTCTCACATTTAAATAAATTAACATTTATTTAAATCACCTTTATCCTCCACCCACTTGTATTTTCCTACAAATGCAAGTTGCACAATTATTTTAAATAAATAATTTATTTAAATCACCTTTATCCTCCACCCACTTGTATTTTCCTACAAAAGCAAGTTGCACAACTATTTTAAATAAATTATTTATTTAAAATCCTATTTATCCTCACCCACTTGAAACCTTTAATGGTTTCCCTTAAAGTATTCAAACTTGATGGCTTTAAAGTCTTCAAACTTGATGGCTTCCTTCTATAATCTTCTTAAGACTTTAATGGTTTTCCTTAAAGTCTTCAAGCCTTTAATGGTTTCCCTCAAAGTCTTCAAGCATTTTAAATGCTTTATCTTCTTTTTCTCATTTAAATAAATTAATATTTATTTAAATATTTATCCAAATTCAACTTACACCATTTAATTGAAATAAATGATTTTATTTTAATTGAAAATACCAAAATTTCTCCCACTTGCATTTTCCTACAAAATCCATTTGTATGCCTAAACCCCTTCTAGATTCTTCTAAACCCTTCCTAATTAGCCTAATCCATCCCCTAAATATTGTCACATTCCTAAGCAAATTGGAGTCACTTCTCAAAGACTCCAAAGTCTTTGAAAAGCAATTAATGCTTTGTGTGTTCAACAAATTAACCCTCAAAGTCTTGGATAACCTTTGAAAGCTTCCAACCTTCAACCACTAAATGGCTCAAAGTCTTTGATAACCATTGAAGGCTTTCAACCTTCAACCACTTAATCCCCAAAGTCTCCAATAACCATTAATGGTTACCTCAAACCCTCCCACATGGTTAAAACATTTGTTTTGACTCAACCTCTACCCAACCCAAAGGTCTCATCAGGCCATTAATGCTTTGACCATGATTATCTCTTAATCATTTGCACAAAGGTTTATCCTTGCATTAACTCTTAATCCAATGGGTAATCTTAATTTAGACTTGACCCTTACCTTCTAGATAACCATGAGGTCTTCTCAGGCCTTTAATGCCTCCAACCTCTTCTCTCAACCCAATCCTATGTTGAAACTTGTCACCATTTTATTGGTGCCAATTGTGCACATGGATCCCCAACTTTCAATCCTAACCCTTGTTAAGATTGCTCAATCTTAACCCTTCATTTCCCTATTTCTTCTATAAATAGAACCCTTCTCCTCAAGCAAAAGAGAAGCATTTTAGAGTATTGTTGTTATACTGGCATTAGCATAGAGCTTTTTCATAGCATCACTATCTACTCTAGCATAGTATTTAGCTTTTCATTTCATATTTGAAGCTTAGTATTAAATCTCAATCCTCCATAAGCATCCATAGTGCAAAAAGCTACTGAGAGCTACACTCATTTGGGACTTGGAGAGGAGAGGAACAAGGGAGGAGCAACTATGAGCATCTTGATTAGCTATTTCATTTTATGTTTATATGCTTTCTATTTCATGCTTAATATCTCTCTTGATATGCCTGTTTAGGATAATCTTTTGTTGCTAACACTAACGTTTGTTTCTTGTGCTCTTGTGTGTGTTGCCATCAAACAGATTTTCTAATCCTTTTTGCAGAGCATCACTAATACATGATTTCTTCCTGTGAGAGGTGACTTCCTTGTTGTTATGTATCAACTCAGTCTCGGTCAAAGCATTTTGTCTTCAATTCCTGTTCCCTGTTTATGTTTTGTGCACACCTTTAGAAAACCTCCTAAAGTGTGTAAATCAGCATCAACTCATAAAAAGTATTCTGTAGAGTCATCGAATTGATGCTCTCACCAAACTCTGTCAGTGAGTAGAAGATAGGGGTAGGACCCCTAACTGACTTCTGAGATGCCCAAAAGTGTCCCTTGGTAGTGGCTTGGTGAAGATATCTACTATTTGTTCCTTTGTACTAACATACTCCAACACCACTTTCTTCTCTAAGATAATGATACTTGATAGATATGTGCTTTGTCTTAGAGTGCATAACAGGATTCTTTGAAATGTTAATGGCACTAGTATTATCACAAAATATAGTTACTGGCTTGGTAACTTTCTCATTTATGCCTTCCAACAGTTGTTTAATCCATGCTATATTGGTACAATTCAATGCTATAGCAACATACTCAGCTTTAGCTATTGACTGTGAAATGTAACCTTGTTTCTTGCTAAGCCAACTCACTAGCCTTTCTCCTAAAAAGAAAGCTCCTCCACTTGTGTTTTTCCTACATCAATGTTGCCTGCCCAATCAGCATCAGTATAAACTTTTAAATCAAAATCATTTCCTTTCTGATATACTAAGCCATAATTTTTAGTGCCTTTCAGGTATCTAAAAATTCTCTTGATTGCTGTCATATGTGTTTCCTTCGGATCTGCAGAAAATCTTGCAACAATACCTATTGCATGTGCTATTTCTGGTCTACTGTGAACTACATATTGCAACTTTCCAATCATAGATCAGTAAAGTATCTTATCAATAGATGTCGATTCATCATTCTTTGATAGTTTATAGTTGGTAGTCATAGGAGTACTTACAGGTTTAGAATCCTCCATTCCAAATTTCTTCAAGGTTTCCTTTATATACTTGGATTGAGTAATAAAAATCTCATTTTTCATTTTTAGTATCTGTAAACCTATAAAATACTTTATTTCATAGATTAATGACATCTCAAATTCTTTGCACATTTTATTTCCAAAGTTCTTGCATAAAGAGTCATTTCCACAAAAAATGATATCATCAAAAAATATGGCTGAGATCAGTATCCTATTGTCCTCATCATGCTTCATATACATGTTACTGTTTTCACTAGTTCTTATAAAACCAATCTTGATTAAATAAGAATGCAATTTCTCATTCCATGCTCTAGGTGCTTGTTTCAGACCATATAATGCTTTGTTCAATTTACATACATGATTTTTATTCTCTTCTTCAACAAATCCTTCTGGTTGTTCAATAAAAACTTCTTCTTCTAATATACCATTTAGAAATGCAGATTTGGCATCCATTTGATATACCTTGAAATTCTTGTAAGCAAAATATTCCAACAATGTTCTTACTCCTTCAAGTCTTGCCACAGGTGAAAAAGTCTCACCATAATCTATTCCTTCTTCTTGAGCATAACCTTTGCAAACTAGTCTTGCTTTGTTCCGAATGACCTCTCCTTTTTCATTTAGCTTGTTTCTGAAAATCCACTTTGTACCGATTACATTTTTGTCTTTAGGTCTTGGGACCAGTGTCCATGTGTCATTCTTCTTGATTTAATCAATCTCTTCTGTCATAGCATTTATCTAATCTTCACTGTTAAATGCCTCTTTTACTATTCTCGGTTCAAATTCAGATATCAGACATGTGTTCTGTCTTAGTTTGTTCCTTGTCATTACTGGATCATCCTTATTTCCTATAATCTAACTTGATGCATGATTCTTTCTGACATACTTGGCTAATACAAGCTCGGTAGGCTCTATATGATCTTCTTCATAATTCGGTAACTGGATATTTTCTTCATTTCTTTCAGCAGCTTTCTCGGTAGGAATTCTCGGTTGAACATATACAAATCCTTCATAATCTTCTGGTTCTTTGGAATTTCCTTTATCATTTCTTTTTGAAAATTCATCAATTTTCACATTTGCACTTTCTACTATTTTGTTAGATGATCTGATTAGACATTTAAATGCTTTGCTTCTAGAAGAATAACCAAAAAATGTTCCTTCTTCACTTTTATGATCAAACTTACCATTTCTATCATCTTTGTGAACATAGCATCTGCTTCCAAATATTTTAAAGTGACTTAGATTAGGTTTCTTATCATACCAGATTTCATACCATGACTTCAAAGTTCCTTTCTTCAGTTGTACTTGGTTCAGGGTGTAAATTTCTGTGCTTATTGCTTCTCTCCAAAATGTTTTTGGCACTCTCTTTTCAATCATCAGGGTTCTGGCACAATCTACAATAGATCAATTCCTCCTTTCAGCTATCCCATTCTGCTATGGAGTTCTTGGTGCATATACTTGTCTCTTTATACCATGATCATTGCAGAATAAGTTAAATTCATTAGAAGTAAACTCTCCTCCTCTATCAGATCTAAGACATTTGAATTGTCTTCCTATTTCATTTTCAACTCTTTCCTTGTACCATTTGAACATTTGAAAAGCTTCAAATTTTTCTTTTAAAAACATGAATGACATCATCCTTGAGTAATCATCCACAAATAATATGAAATATTTATAACCATAATAACTTTGAACTTTCATAGGACCACAAAGATCAGTGTGCACAAGATCTAAAATTCCCTTAGAAGTGTAGGACTTACTTATAAAGCTTGATCTTGTCATCTTACCCATCTGGCATCCTCGACACATAGCATTCATAGGTTTTTCCAAACTCAATAGACCTCTTACTCGGTGCTTTTTACTTATTTTGATTAGATTATCAAAATTCATATGACAAAACCTTTTATGCCATAACCAGGTATCTTCTATTTTAGCATACAGACAATTGTTCTGAGTTGAGTCAAGATGAAATGTATTACCTCTTGTTTGTTTCCTGGTAGAAGCTAACTTTCCATGCTTGTCATGGACTTTGACAATTCCCTTTTGAAATTCTATTCGGTATCCTGTATTGTTTAGCTATGCTACACTCAACAAATTGTATTTCAAACCTTCAACCCAATAAACATCATTGCATTTAGCATTGTCAAGAAGTGTTATGGATCCTTTACCTCTTACTACACATGGTGCATCATTACCAAATCTTACATAACCTCCATCATAATCTTCTAATTTAACAAACTTGTGTTTATCACCTGTCATGTGATGTGAGCATCCACTATCTATGATCCAAGAATCATTAGTATTTATGTGAGATATTAAAGATTTTTCTTCATACCTTTCTTCCTCTAATCCATCTTTGATAGCCAAATAAACAACCTCCTCTATTTCAGTTTCATCAAATTTATCATCATTGGATTCCTCATCAGCTATTAGGCATGTCTTTCTATCTCTCCTTCTGAAGTCTCGGTGTCCTTTGTAATGATTATCTTTCTGTCTATCATCTCAGTAGTCTCTCTTTTTAGTAGAATCTTTTTCAGGACAGTTAGAAGCCATATGTCCTATCTTGTCACAATTGAAACATTTCAAAGGTAGTTTTCCTTTATACTTACCTTTGCCTCTCGGTAACCTTCTGGCTAATAGTGCTTCAAAGTCTTCTTTCTTTCTGATTTCCTCATAAAGTTTGTGTACCTATTCCATGTTTTTGCGAAATCTTTCACTTGCTCCACTGTGATTCCCTTCAGAATACTTAGACTTTCTATCATTGTAGTCATTAGATTCACCAATATGAAAAGAAATGAATGTAGATTCAACTTTATTTCCCGAAGACCCACTATTATCAAAATTACTTAACTCAAATGCATGTAGCTTACCGATAGTAGCATCCAAGGAAACTAACATGTTAGTTATAGACCTTAATTCATTGATTGCAGAGACTCAAATGGCATAGGCAGGTAGAAGGGTTCTCAGTAACTTACTTGTTACATCCTTTTCTTCAATAGTTCCTCCTACTCCTTTAATTTGATTGACAATCTCCTTTGACCTTGTACTATACTGGGTTATGTTCTCACCTTCATTCATCCTCATAGATTCAATTTGTCCTCTTAGACTATCCACTTTTGCTCTTTGAACATGTTCATCACCACCATACACAAATATGAGCTTAGTCCACATTGCCTTAGCATCAACATAGCCTTCTAGATCATTAAACTCTGAGTCGGTCAATGCAGATGTTATTTCAATCATTGCTTGAATATGTTCTTGCTTTGCCTTTATCTCTTCCATTGTCGATGGATAGGTGCTAGGTGTAATTAAATTATTCTCCAGATAATATACAACATATTCTTCAATTCTTGATAGGTGCAGCTTCATCCTTTTCTGCCATGTACAAAAACTTGACTTATTCAGCTTTGGTGCATCCCTGTTATACATCTTTGGATCTTTAACTCAAGTACCTTTAAACTTTTCTTCTGGAGTCCAAAGCTTTGATACCAATTGTTAATCTCTGATACTAATTGTAAATAAGATGAGAGGGGGGGGTGAATCATACAAACTTAATCTTCAATATATTCAACAGATTCAACCTCGGTAGCCTATACTTCAGCAGTATAACCAAAAACTGCTAAGCATGATAACACATAAACACATAATCATCATAACACTCATAACACCAGATTTAACATGGAAACCCAAATAGGGAAAAACCACTATGGGATTTCAGACCCACTAAGAAGTATACTCTTCTAGAGTATACTCGGTTAAAAGCAAATCCTGTTAAAGATTACAAACACATTGCTAGATGTGACCCGGTTAAGGGATTTCCCTCAGATCTGCTAGGATCTTCACTTTGTTAGAAGTGACCTTGTCAAAGGATTTCAAACACTCAATCAGAATGTCACCTTGCTAGAGGATTTACAAATAAGACTGTTAAGTCCACTCGGTTAAGAGATTTTCTGTCACTTTACAAAATAACAGTAATAAAAATATATCTGCAACTTCACATCTAAAATGTTAAAGAAGATTCTTATTTGCTCAATACAATCAAGTTATAGGACTTATCTTGCCCCTCTACTAGGCTCCCTACTTTATTATTCAAATAGGTCTTTAAGGTTTTATGCTCAATAATCACTATGTAGCATCCTTGTGCTTACATTTGCCCGCATACATTGTTCATCAACAATTCCCTATTTATAAACAATTCACTAACCACTTAATCTCCTTGATCACATTTCCCATGATCAATATTAGCCATCAGATCTTCAATCTTGACTAGGTTCATTGTATCCTTCAATCTGAAAAATGTTTTACCTCGCCTTGGAACTTGCATTCCTTCCTTGGAACTTGTGCTAGGTTATTATAGTTCAATCTGTGCTGTAGATCTTCCTCTTGTATTTTCATTGTCATAGATCCTTAAGAAACTTCATGCATAGCATACCACTCATTTAATCAACTCCAGCTCATTAGCATCCTTCATTAAATAATTCTTGTATTCATCCAATGCGTTCTATTACAGCTCGGTTGTTACTCAGTAAATACTAAACTTCACTCAGTAGACATTCTGCCTTTATTAACTGATATCGATAACCTTAGGGTTTACCGACTAGGTTCTGTGTTCGGTAACATAGTATAGTATTAACCTTACAATCAACATCATATGTAGGATATCAAAACAATCTAAACAACATGATCTCATCATTGTCTAACTCGGTAATAGTTGCCCATTGAATAACTTATTTCTCCCCTTATTCTTCACATTCTTTCTGTGTCACTTATCGACATCTTTATACTCATCAAATCATACTTCTTTAAGATATGGCAACATCATACTCAGTCAGAAAATAAATTTCTTGACATCAATGACAAAATAATATTATTAAGACAGTAAACATCTTTAATCAGTTATATCCATAATCATCAACAACCTTCTCAATATCCTTATTGAAATGTCAACAATCTCTCATTGTACTTGGAATGCCAACAATTGTATCCAGAGAAACCATCCATTAGAGAGAACATGGCATGTCCAGCAGTTAAATCTACAATGATGTCAATGTTAGGTAGAGGAAAATCATCCTTTGGACAAGCATTATTAAGATCTCTGAAGCCTATGCATATTCTGATACTTTTATCTTGTTTTGAGATTGGAAGGATGTTGGATACCCATTGAGGATAGGCCGCAGGTCTGATGAATCTGACATCCAATAGTTTCTTTAGTTCTGCTTTGACTAGAATATCAATATGTGGATACATTTTCCTTAACTTCTGTTTGACTGGTTTGGCTCGTGGACTTACATTTAGGTGATGCATAATAAGCTCTAGATTTATCCCTGGCATGTCTGCATATGACCATGCAAAATTTATTTGCCTTTGTTTGAAAAATTCCATATACTATTGCATTTCTTTTTCTAATAGAGAAGTCATTGGATGCAAAATCTTTGGTTGCTCTGTTGTGCCAATGTTAACTGCCTTTGTTGGTTTAATTAGAATAGATGACCTTTCTTGATAGTGCTTAGGTAAAGTGTCAAATCTCCCATCTTCCAGTGCCTCAAGGAGGTTTTCACCATTGGATACATCCTTTGTTTTTTCTTTTTCTCGATCTAATGTTGCCAATAAATGGTTTTCAACATTAGATCTGATATTTTTTTCTTTATTTTCATTTTTGCAACTAGGAGATTTGGAACCCACTTGACTCAAAGATACGTTAGGGGAATCCTTGGTGAAGGTTGTTATAGGTTTGATTGGATTAAGATATAAACATATAGCATTATCATTTGGAAAGGTATCAATGGCGGTGTGTCCTTCATTTTCCCAATCAATAAGTTCAAAGTGTAGTAGAGGTAAGGGATCGTCAAGTTGAGATGTTTCAAGGGTATTAAGGGTCATGATAGATGTTTCAAAGTTTTTGGTATGTAGGTCCATATCTAGAACAGTACTCTCATCAGAATGACCTCGTATAAGAAAATCCTGATTGTCCTCGATTAAGTCCATGTCAGTCGAATGTGATTCTGATTCAAGTGAACTAGTTCCTGACGTTTGTCCTACATACGTGTGAACTATATCGACTTCTACATCTCCTTCAAAGCAACTTTCTTCAACTGAGTCTTTAGAATGATAGGAATCCCATTCCCACTCATTAGAATCCATCTCACTGACAGCTTGTAATCTATAGATTTTATCATATATCATTTCTTCTATTATTCTTAATATATCTTGTCTTCTTTCATATTCAGCTTCTTCAAGACTGAGATTGAGTTCTGCCAACCTTGTTATGAGCTCTCCTAGATTTGAACTAGGATCATGTTCATTTTGATCAGGATTTAATGCTACTTGAGAGATACTTTTGGTCTGTTTTTCTTGTTGATCTGAAGCTTGCTTCTTTTCCTATTTAAGTTTTTGTTGTTGTTGCTCCCTTTCAATAGCAAGTCATTCTTGTTTGTTCTCATATTCTTCTTGTTGTTGACTAAAAGGTGTATCTTCTGGTAAATTAGCTTGTCCATATCCTATTCCTGATTTGTTTGTAGCCTATTGGGTGTAAGGTTGGATAGGTTCTGATATACCTTATTTACTTTTCCCTATAGGACATGTTCCAATGTATCCCATATTTTTCTGTAGGGATGCGGACATTGTTGATCTTTTGTTGAACCTCTTTGTCCTTGTATAGCCACTGTAGCACATCTTTGTCTTTTGTTTCCTCTGATAAGGTCCCAACACTAATAAATGCTCCATCAAATATTGGAAGATGTTTTACAACTGGTTGTTGTGTAGAGTTTGATTGTTTTCCCAAGGATTTAGCAGAGAGTGGTATTTGTGATATTGAATATTCTCCGTTTCCTCGATCTTTTAGCTGCATTTGTTTTTCCATACTTGACAAAATAGAGGTAAATGATTGTTCCTTGGATTGTATGTTTGAAGATGATGCCTCCCTATTATGAGGAACAGTGACTTCTTGAGCTATTTTGAGATTGCTGCAGTATTGAAAAGGATTTGAATCTATAGAGATAGTAATTTCTTCTCCATTGTATGGAAATTTTACACATTGATGGTATGTTGATGGGACAGCTTGCATGTCATGGATCCATGGTCTCCCTAGGAGTATATTACATGATAAATCCAAGTCTAGAACCTGGCATGCTGTATCTTTCTACAAAGGTCCCACTTTGATGGCTAGTATTACAATTCCTTTGGAGGAACGCTCTTCTTCATCATAGGCTTTTATAGTGATCATTTTCTGAGCATCAACTGTATCTTCTGAATATCCTAAAGCATGAACAAGATTTAATGAATAGATATTTAGACTAGCTCCTTCGTCTATTAGGACACGTTTAACATGCGTTTTATGAATGATGACTTCGATATGCAGGGGAGCATTGTGGGGATGTTGCAAGGACATGTCATCTTCTTCAGTGAATGATAAGCAGTGAGGGGTTATGAGGTGTCCCACCATGGTTTGGAATTGATCAATATCAAGATCTTTAGATATGGTGGTATATACTAATGCTTGTTCAAGAATTTCCTTGTGTGCGGGTGAAAGTTCCAAAAGCTCCAAGATGGATATCTGCGTAGGTGTTTTCTACAATTGTTCCACTAGATTGTATTGTTTTTTTGTGGATGAGGTGTTTGTTGTAGGACTTGGCAAAATAAATTTGGCTTTGCTTCTTGTTATATCTTGAGCATGTTCTTGATTTTGTTTTTCTTTAACTACAATCACGTTCACCACATTATCATATGTATGAGCGTAGTTTACCTTTGCTTTACCCTTACCATAGTTTATTGTTGATGATTCACTTGTTAGGCCCAATATGGAAAGCTAATGTACTAAAAGGGGAGGGGTGAATCAGTACTCCAAAACTTCTCCTTTGTAATAACCTTACTGTTATACATAAACAGGATAGTGCAGTAACATATAACAAAACTATAATCAACAAATAACATTCATACATGATTCACTCCATAACACATATATTTTGGTCATGCAAAAACTCTTGGTTAGAGAGAAAAAATGTGGTGGGGATGGCACCCATAACTTCACTACTGCAATAATAAAAAATGCTTGGTTAGAGCTACATTTAGCTATTTCTAATAGCTTACCCTATTAGGAGTATTAAGATCAGTTAGATCTACCTTGCTAAAGGATTTTACAACACTATATAAGTGTAGCACCTAGTTAAAGGATTTACAATTTATAGACTTGGTTAGAGTCTTTTACCCTATTAAAGGTTTCTCTTACAACTTCAAAATATTACAATAGAATCATTACAAATATCTGCAACTTTACATCTGAAATGCTGTAGCAGATTCTATGTGCTCAAAATAAGATTACCTTGCCTATAGCATACCTCAGTAACTCATAAAGTAACTCGGTAAACCCTTCTGTTTACTCTGTTCCTCAACTGTTCTCTAATAACCTTCTTGGTGACCTCTATGTCTCTGTAACAGTCATAATACTGTGACTTCTCATGTATCACATAAGTCTTGCTTCATACACACATGCACACATATTTCTCACATTCACATATTATCATCTCATGTTTCTAACCCTAGAATGATGTTGTATAAATAGACTTCTTATGTCAGTGATCCGATTCATTGCTTCGATCTTACAAACATGATTTGTCAAATAAATAACCATGCAAAATATTTCATTGGTTAGATGACCTCAAAATTATACAAAATCAGTATGTGCAATTTCCAATGTGATAACGGTTTTGTGTGCCTTGATCTTGTAACACATTTTCATATGTGTGTCTAGGTTCAATGAATCTGGTAACACGTTTCACTTGGTGTATTATCTTTACTACTTGGTAGACATGAAATAACACTCAATAGACAGCTCGGTGTATACTGGGCTTTGTGACTATTTTCCTTCTGTAACCGACTAGACTGTTCATACCAACTTCTCTGTGTGTACCGACTGCATGATTCGGTAATACTAACCGACTAGAATATAGAATGACTTTGTATATAAAACTAATGGCAATTTGATAAGTAGTAACAATCTCCCCTTTTGACACTAGTTGAGATGTTTGACAAAACTACTTTCAAAGTCATTACTAAAAAATTTGTATACATTACAAAATTGACTAAACATGCAGTATATACATTATTCATTGAAATAGTATAATCAAATATACTCCCCTTATCAATATTCTGTACAAAACTCTATAATCACTATTCTTTCCTTTGTTCATGCTCGATTCACTGCTCTTGGATACTTTGCATATTCTACACATTCTCTGCTCGGTATACTCCCCCTATATACTACACTCTGGTTATTTGATACTTTGAATACTATACACTCCTCATGATATACTCTGATATACTCCCCCTTTTTGACAAACATCAAAATTTAGTTACCATTGGGAGGTGGCAACTGATCAAAAATGGATTTGTACTTTGTCTGGGCATCGATGAGGGCGACAGAAAGTGCATCCTTGACACTGTCCATTAAAGAATTTTGAGCATTAATATCAACCAATAATGAAATTAAGCCATCTAAAGTGCTTCCTTCTTTGGTAGTAGAGAGAGAAGTGGATCGGTTTAGCTATTCTTGAATGGATGAAAGATGAGGAAGGAATATTGTTTGAAGTGTCATTATGTCCATCCTGATCTTGTGTTCTTCATTCCTTAGTTCTAATTGTTGAGCCATGAGCTGTTGTAGCTTGGTATAAAAATTCTGAACTGAATTGGGCTCGAGGGTCAACTTATTTGAGAGATCGGTGATCTCTTTCTCAATTGCTTATGTTTTATTCTTAATGTCCTTAAGAAATAAAGAAAATGTGCAGAGTTTCTGAAATAATGAAAGAATGTGCTTGAGTTGAGGGGACAACTCAACAATAAATTTTACAAGTTTTACCTTGCCAACATCAATTGATTTCTGTACTTCCTCTATCATTTTAGCAGTTAGCTCCTTGTCTTTGAGTTTGCTCCAGTATTCGGATGCATCTACTCTAGATGTCTCAATCTGATTTAGGAGTTCATCCAATTGAATATGGATGGCTGCATCGGTTGATACTGTAGCTGAAGGTAGCATATCTGATAGTAAGGTCTTTACCTTCTAAAGTACTTTATTCTTCCTCTAAATGGCCAGTTGCTTCTCCTATTTGGCCTTTGCTTTGCACAGTTCACCGAATTCATTGAGTGCTTGCCCTTTTAGTTTGGAGATGTCTACATTGGGCAACACTATGGGTTTTGTTAAATCAATTTTTAAACTAATCTTTTTCAACTTCTTTTCTTTACCTTTCACCGGGTGAACCACTACTATAGCTTGAGAGGCTTGAGGACCCTCGGTAGGTTGCTTGGTAGAGACAACACTTTTGTCAGTTTCTTTAGCCTCGGTAGTGTCCTTCGGTGTCTCGGTGCTTGGTGTCTCAGCAGTAACATTTTCCATGCTAGAAGGTTCTTGAGAGGTTGGTTCTTGTGAAGTACCTTCTGTTGTAGACTTTTGACCTTCCATGCTTTCACCTGTAGCCTAAGGAGCTTCGGTTGTAGCTGGTTGATTGATCAGTGGGTAAGGCTAAACTTGTTCCAAAATAGATTCACTGGAGACAAGTTTTACATAAGCATTGCCTTCTATCATTTCTTGTTCTGGTGCCTCTACATCCATGATATCTTCATCTATTTGAATGGTGTCTGTAGGGTCTTGGTCAATGACATCAGGCTCTTGGTCAGTGACATCAACTATTTCCACTGTACATTATTCACCAGCATTCTTTCTTTGAAAGATTGTCTTCCATTGCTCTTTTGTTTCCTTCTCTACCTCTATATACAGGCCATTCATCAATTTCAAGGCCTTTTGTTTTACTGTAAATTGAGTTTGGCTATTTGTCAGATGTTCTTTTATTTCATCAATGGACATATCAGGAAAGAGATGCACCAAACTTCTTTCTCTGATTTGTTTCTCTGAGTCTAGGGCATATTGCCATCTGGTTTCAATATGTGCATATAATTCCTTAGGAATAGAATTACATACTTCTAATGGTACCACTCAGAATTTGAGAAGTGTGCAAATGACAGCTTCTTCAATTTGCCTCTTTTCATCAACTGATTTGGATTCATATTTAACAAATCTGAATCCACCAAATCCACCATATTCCTTTAAATAATTACAAAAAAATTCTACACTATGTACATCTACCTTCTTTCTTTTCACAATCTGAAATTTATTTGCATCTTCAGATTCGGTATCACTCGACTCTTTTGGAAAAATGAGTCTCTGAGTAGATTTCTTGTAATTTCTAGTTACCTTAGGAATGGCAACAATATTTTGTTTCTTACTCGGTGACGCAACAGATGCCCTTGTGTTAGGTCTCTTTGTTGGAGGGGTCGGTAGGACCATTGAAGTGTCATGTTTCTTTCTCTTCAACACTTTTCTCATAGGCAACTCGGTGCTAAGTGTTATGGCTGCTTCTTGGGCTTCTGTCTCCTCTTCGGTGATGGCTAGAACTCCTCTGACAGGTGTGGAGGAAGACTCTTCTCCAAATTTCTCAGTTAATGCCTTAATCATCTTTGTAGCTTTTCTTGTAGCCTTAGGTACTACAATGGTCATGTTTACTTTTTCTTTCCTTTCTTCATAGGTTCCATACCTCAGCTTGGTAGTATGCCTCGGCAATGATAGATAGGCATCGATTTGCTATTGTGTGATATCAAAATCAATCTCGTAACCCATAGGTGACAAAGATTGAGTCCTCGGTTCCACAACATTCACATAACAGTAATCGGTGTCTACCTCAAAACATATTTCATCTTTGTATTTTTCTACCAGCTGTGGTGGAATCTGGTACCTATTAAGCATTTTTTCTTGGAACTTGCTGAAGTAGTCATCCATTATATCATTAAAGTTATCACCTAACTTCTTGATGAAGTCATTGATCTGATGGGTGATTGGTCAGTGTAGTTCCCAAACAACTTTACCGACAATTGGAAAAAACTTCTCAAAGTAGAAAAACATACACACAAGTAGTGATCCAAATTTTAGAGTGTTTGCCGAGTTGTTCTTCTTTGGCTTCTTGATTGTGTTCAGATTTTCAAACAAGTTCTTCAGCAATACTTCACACAAGTCAACTTTCATGCCTTTCTTAACAATTTTGTATGCTAAGTCCACTGCTGCATAGGGTACATTGTTTTGCCTTGTTGATTGGAAGAAACAGTAACCAATTACTCTAATGGCGAATTTGAGTTTAGGATCAGTAACATTGTTCAACTTCAGACCTTTGTAATCCCATTCAACTCCAGTCAAACTGATCAATTCCTTCTATGATATCATTTTCTGTGTTCGGGCATGATCATAGATAGGGTAACCGGTGATCAGATGAATGATTTCTTTAGTGATCTTAAATGGTTGCTCTTGTAGCCACATGAAATCATCATGTACTCGGCTTAGTACAAACTTGATCCACTAGGGTTTGAATACACGGGGATAGGTTAGGGCTTCAGTCAATCCCTTGATTTTGATATGCTCATACTTGTTATCCATTTTACCATCGATGCACAATTCATCGTATGCATCCTTGATCTCAACATGACAGAGTTCTTCAACACAACATTTTGTGAAGAATCTCACATCCTCGACTAACAAGACTCGATCCGGGATGAGTGAAAAACTAGTCTTGTCATCCGGTTCAGATGCAATTTTGGGAGTCATAGAGTATTTTAGTGAGGGCTTTTCTACATTAGTGACAACAATGGGGTCTTGGATCTTAGATGCCATTTTGATTTTAGATAAAAAATTGATACAGGAACCTTAGGGTTTGAGAACTTAACAAACGGTAGACGCTTCACACTCAGCAGATAACAACTTAATGAGTTCGGTAAACCAGCTTAGCAATGCGATGAGATTCGATGTAAATACCTTGGATTTTGCTTTGAAGATGGTTTGATCACCTTGATTCGCTCTGCTCTGCTTCTCTAAAACTTGGTGAATGAAAAGGACCATGAAAAACCTTTTAAGTACTCAAAAATACCTTATCGGGCTCCGTGCAAGTTAGGTCAAAGACATTAAATGCACTCAGTTCACTTAACTTTCTTTCCCTTTTTTGTGCTTTAACCGAGTAACCAGATTTCCTTCATATATTGACTTGACAGGCTTCTTGAATTCACTGACTTAACAGTTTTCCTGTAAAGTGCTCCAAAAACTTTGATAGAATTTCGAACTTACTCCTACATCTTACTATGCAGATTTTGAATTCAATACATACTTAAATAGGAACTGTTTAACATTTAACCTTGTGAGAATGTAGTCCCTTCATACCTTTACCAATTAATTTGGAGTGGGAGCACCTAACTCAGTAGGTAAGGTGATTTCTTCATTTGACACAATTTCCTTCTTTCTCCAAATCATCTTTAATTTCTCTTTTATTTCCTTAGTGTCTTCTCTAGGTTGATCTCTCCAATCTCCAGCTAAATGTCTAGCTTTGTGACATTGAAAACATGCCATACCAGGATTTCTCCATGATCTTTGGTTATTCATTCCAAACCTTATAAAGCAGTTGGCACTTATATGTCCATATCTTCCACAACATTCACACCATATCCTTGTATTGTAATCCCATGCTATTGTATAATATTGTTGGTAAGGATCTGTGTGAGTTCGGTAACCTCTAGTATTTGCTTGGTGTGCAGACCATATGTGGTTCTTTTGCTTAAACCAACACTTCTCAGTACTATGTCCATAACTATTGCAGTTTTTGCAAAACCCTTTGAATTTTGCCTTCTGATAATTGTTAATAGACTTTGTCCTACATTGATTAGATGTGTGACCATATTTATTGCAATTGTAACAATAACCATTGGTCTTAGTGGTGTTCGGTTGCTTACCTTTTCTAATTTGACACATATTGGCAGTATGACCTTGATTTCCACATTAGTAGCAAGTAGGCTTCTTCCTTTTGATGTTATTCCTTTTTCCAGCTTGTTTTGATGATTCTCCTCTCTTGGTAGTGCAGATTCCCTTCTCAGTAGAGTCTTTTCCTTTGTAACTGAGTCCTCCCTTTTTGTAGGGTTGTATTATGTTCAGTTGCTCATCCAACATCTTTGATGCTTCATAACTCTTCTTCAGTATTTCCTTGGATTTCTTTTCTGTTTCAAGTTCATTGCTCAACCTTGATACTTCAAGTTTCAATGTTTGATTCTCATCATCTTTCAGATTTACTTCAAGATGTGTATAACCGAGTTGATCTGTCAGATTTTGTTGAATACCAGTTAGCCTTATGATTTCATCCTTCTTATCAGATACTAAGACTTCAAGTTGTTGTTTCTCTCTTTGTAGATATCTTGCTTTATCCTCAGCTATCCTTAATGCATCTAGATTTTTCAGTCATCTATGTACTGAAATGTTCGTGTTCTCTTTTCATTGCTTTTAGTTGATCAGCCAATGCTTTGTTCTTTTCCTTCAACATTCCAATCATTTCTTTAGTCTCTTCAGATATACTATTGTCAGATGATGTCTCGATTTGTTTCACTAACTTTTGAGAATCCTGCAAGTCACAAGATAATCTTCTCCTTACTTTCAGAGATTGTTTCATTTGCCTTTGCATGTCTGCAATCACTTGATTTGCATTATCTACCTCTTCTTGTAGATACACAATCCTCTGAGATTGTTTATAGCCTTCCATTGATAAGATCTTTCTCTTTAGGTAGTTAAACCCTTTTCCAAGATTCAAGCTCTGATACCAATTGTTAGGCCCAATATGGAAAGCTAATGTACTGAGAGGGGAGGAGTGAATCAGTACTCCAAAACATCTCCTTTGTAATAACCTTACTATTATACATAAACAGGATAGTGCAGTAACATATAACAAAACTATAATCAACATATAACATTCATACATGATTCACTCCATAACACATATATTTTGGTCACACAGAAACTCTTGGTTAGAGAGAAAAACTACGGTGGGGATGGCACCCACAACTTCACTACTGCAATAATAAAGAATGCTCAGTTAGAGCTACATTTAGCTATTTATGATAACTTACCCTATTAGGAGTATTAAGATCAGTTAGATCTACCTTGATAAAGGATTTTACAACACTATATAAGTGTAGCACCTGGTTAAAGGATTTACAATTTATAGACTTGGTTAGAGTCTTTTACCCTGTTAAAGGTTTCTCTTACAACTTCAAAATATTAAAATAGAATCATTACAAATATCTACAACTTTACATCTGAAATGCTGTAGCAGATTCTATGTGCTCAAAATAAGATTACCTTGCCTATAGCATACCTCAGTAACTCATAAAGTAACTCGGTAAACCCTTTTGTTTACTTTGTTCCTCGACTGTTCTTTGATAACCTTCTCGGTGACCTTTGTGTCTCTGTAACAATCATAATACTATGACTTCTCATGTATCACATAAGTCTTTCTTCATACACACGTGCACACATATTTCTCACATTCACATATTATCATCTCATGTTTCTAACCCTAGAATGATGTTGTATAAATAGACTTCTTATGTCGTTGATCCGATTCATTGCTTCGATCTTACAAACATGATTTCTTGAATAAATAACCATGCAAAATATTTCATTGGTTAGATGTCCTCAAAATTATACAAAATTTGTATGTGCAAATTCCAATGTGATAACGGTTTTGTGTGCCTCGATCTTGTAACACGTTTTCATATGTGTGTCCAGGCTCAATGAATCTGGTAACACGTTTCACTCGGTGTATTATCTTTGTTGCTCGGTAGACATGAAATAACACTCGATAGACAGCTCGGTGTATATTAGGCTTTGTGACTGTTTTCCTTCTGTAACCGACTAGACTGTTCATACCGACTTCTCTGTGTGTACCGACTGCATGATTTGGTAATACTAACCGACTAGAATATAGAATGACTTTGTATATAAAACTAATGGCAATTTGATAAGTAGTAACATCACCTCTCTCATAGTTGGGAAGTGGAGTCTTAAAAGCCGTATGAGATTCATTTGTTGTATGTCCATCCACTGTTATTACTCCTTTGTCAATCAAATCTTGTATGACATGTCTCAACTTTTGATAATTATCTATGAGATGTCCTTTGTTTCGATGGAAATCAGAATATTGATGATCATTCCACCAGTGTGGTTTTATTTGAGGTTCATAGTTCCTTTCTTTTGGCAAAGAAATCAATTTGTTAGCGATAAGTGTTTTTAATGTTGACCCCAGGGGTTCACCAATGTCTGTAAATTGTCTTTGAAAGAATTTTTTGATAGTTTCTCTTTGGTGATTATTATTTTGTTGTGTTGCTGCTGAGTGAGTAGATAAATTGAAAACTGGTTGTTTTGGTTTTACATTATTATTATCCACTATTCCATCGTTAACTATATTTTGGTTTCTATTCCAAAATTTTGGTTTGTCATTATGATGGTTGTTATTGTTGTGGTTAGGAGAATAGACTCATTCTTTGCATACTTTTAATTCATCTTTCTTTATCATGGCTTCTTCCATTCTGATTCCATTATCAACCATTTTTCCAAAACTTTGATTTCCTTGCATTTTTAAATGATAACTCATTTGATTGTTTAAGTTGTCAATAAAGATGTCCATTTTCTCATACTCCGGTACGGTACGAGGATATTGCAAAGCTAGATGTCTCCATCATTGTAGGAATGTCATGAATGATTCTCCAATTTTCTGTTTAGTGTTACACAAGTCTAACATCATCACTTCTAGTTGTATGTTATATGAGTATTGTGAAACAAATTTATCTTTCAGTTCTGAAAAAGATCTAATTCTAGGAGGTAGTTTAGAAAACCATTCCATGGCTAGCCCATTTAAAATTTTCGGAAATAGTCTCATTAAGTATGTATCCTCGTGTGCAAACTCCATACTCATTGTGCAAAACTCTCATATGTGGCCTTGAGGGTCAGTGCTTCTGTCATATTTCTCGTATCTAGGTGTTTCAAATCCTATAGGAAATGTTATCATGTTTAGGTTTCTATCGAATGGATAGGGGCAAATTTCTTGGGGTGAATATCGCCTAACATTTCCTCTTTGCATGTTTTGGATTTGTGTTTGCATCATTTGTAGTTGTTGTGTGAGGGTTGTGATAGGATTATCAACATGATTTGTTCTTGCATAACCCTGATTTTGTATTCTAGGAGGATCTAGATCTCTTCTTGGTTCATCTCTAATCCTTCTTGTATCCTCATTGGGTTGAATGTTATTTAGGATTTCTACTTCATCTCTTTTGGGGATGTAAGTCTCATCATTGGTTTTAGTGTTACGAGGACTTGATATGTCATTTATTTTGAGACCAAAGATGTCTTTATATGGTTTGTTATTAGGAAGAGGATCACTTTTCTTTTGTGTTAATTTGTTCACATCAAAATCTTGAGGGAGTGTAGCACCAGATTTGGCTAACATTAGAAAATATTTTTCTTTTTCTTCTTCCAACAATTTTCGCATAAATTTGTCGAATTGAGGGTCCTTTTTGATGTCTTTGATGTTTTGTTCTGTTATTTCTCCTTCCACCTGTATTTCATCTTCATGTTCCATGATTCTAGTTGTTTCTAATGTTTTGATTTTGGTCTCTGCAATTTTTCCTCTTTGAGATCTAGTTAGGACGGGCATACACGTGACGATTTTAAACATAGAATAACAGACACCAGGTGTTTATGTTTACTGCAATTTGACCAGACCAAAATGACAACTCTGAAATAGGTATGTAAGACTCAGTTCTGGACTGACAAATATAAAGTTTTGTACGACATAAGAATTAGCTAAGGACGACACAAGATATAGGTCTGTACGACAGAATAAAGTTTTTTATGTAAACAGCAGCAACTCGTACAACAAACTTTTCTGAAACATACGATAGACTAGGTGACTCATACGACACAACTTGATGACCTATACGATAGACCAAAATTTTTTCTTTGAAATAGCAACAACTCGTACGACATAGGTTTATGAACCGTACGACAAACTAGACAACTCGTACGACATAGAATGTTGTATAGTACGACTAAGGATTTTCTGCAAACTTTTTCATATGACAGCAATCCTAACTCATACGACACCTATTCTGACTCGTACGACATAGAACCAGACAGCTAAAAAATGTTTGTTTTCCCGAATTCAGATTTGTGAATTTTGGTGTCTTGCTTGTGTTTTCCAGTTTGAGATGTCTGATTTGTCACTTTTAGGGATGAATACACAACAAACACATGATATGATAATTGACTCCAAGCATGCTAAAACCCTAAGGAAGTTGGCTGAGAATGAAAAACTTTTCTTGCTGACTTAAGTACACACCCAATAGCTAATCAAAATATGGCCGCTGAGCATCACACAATGGATTCTTAATGTCATATTATCTGACTCCAAATGCTAATGGGGGCACGATATGGCAAGTGTCTTGGGAGAGTTACTATCTCTCTTGCACAAAGATTATCACCCTTTCGGAGGTGAATCAGGTAGCTTCTATTTTAACTTGGATTTAGTAAAGGACCTGTTCGGTGCATCGAGGTATAAACTCAATTAAGAGGTCTCCCAGTCTTGAAAACCAAGGTTTGATATACCCGAAGGTACAGAGGAGAGCTATTCTCAAGCACTGTCGCTGCTTTGATTTTCATCAAAAAGATATTTATTTTAAAGTGGGTTGGATTACTTGGCGTTAGCCGTTCCCCTCTCACTGGCCTTAATAGCTAAGAGTTATTAACTCCTCGGGAGGGCAGGCCTGCTAAAGATATGCACTAATGAAAGAAAAGATGAGTCTATCTTTCTGATCACCTAAGAAAGGTGAGAGTATACTCACCTATCATCAAAACATGAAAGATATTTTTTTTCATTTTTAGCCCAAAAATGAAGTGTGCCTAAAAATCCTTTAAAGAATACAAAAAGTTTTTAGCGGAATCCTGAGGCAACCTGCAAAAACTCATTAGTAGTCATTGTTTAGAATTTTGTCTTTGGCATGCATATTTTCTTTGACAAGCGTATCTGCAGAAAATCGTTAGGATGCCAAAAATATAAAAAACCAGTCAGGGTTAGTGTTAGAAATCTCGGATTAAAACCAAAAAAAAAACCCTAACTTGCAGTTTATTAAATTTTATAGACACAGAGACTCATATGACATTATTTTCTAGTTAGCACAACAGAGAATTAACTTTCTTACAGTAATGCAAAATGACTCGTAAGACACAAAATTTAATTAAACAGAAATTTGTATGAAACAGAATTGACTGTCATACGACAGTGAAAATAAACTCATATGACAGAGGATCAGCATAGTATGAAACAATAATTTGTAGTTTTAAAGTCTCATACGAGTTAGGATTATACCTAGTACGAGTTAGGATGAGGTATCATACGAGACTAAAAGAAATTTCGTATGAGCCAGAAAGGAAACTCGTATGACATTCTGATTCTGATCTGGCAGAGATGAAGTTTGAGGAAACTTGGGAAGCTGAAAATGATGATTTCGGCCCCACGGTGGGCACCAAAATGTTGTACTCTGTGAAGTGTACCTGTACCTACAACCACAGTGCACTTAATAAGTCATTACAAGAAATGGTTAGCAAATTGAAACAAAGAATGATAAACCATTAACTGATCGATTTATTGCCTCCTAGTAAATGCATGTGGATTTTGCTCTTAGATCTTAGTATGCAAATTCCAGTGACTTGACTACACTTAGATGGAGGGTTTGAATGATTATGCATGAACTAATATGATAGCATGATTAAGCAATAAGAATTCATGATTATCCTAGCATGATTAAGCTAAGATTCAAACCAAATTGAGCATGATAACATTGCTAAACTAATGAATTATAATCTAGATGCCTATAATAACTATGCATGAGCTAAAATTGAGCATGAATTAGCATGAATTAGTGAGTTGGTAAATTGACATGAATTAGGACCAAAATGAATCTATGTGAATTGGTGATTTGTCCTCCAAAATAGGGTCTATTTATAGGATTTCCCAAGGCTAGGGGTGATGTGGCAGGATTCAATGGTCAAGATTGATCTGAAGATATCAATGGTTAAATTGGAGGAGGTTGGCAAAGGAGGTTGGATTAAAGGGAACACTTAGTGACAAGTGTCACAAAGGTTCTAGAAGATGTTAGATGAAAGGGAACATAGGGGTAGGTAGAATGGGTTAAGTTTAGGAATGGTTGGGTTAGGTGGTTAAATGTAGGAGAATTTGAATTTAGAAATTCATTTAATAGGAAAATGTTTAATTAGTTTCAACAACTCATTGATTTGATTTGTTTTAATTAATTAGGAGTTGGAAGAAATGATTTTGATGGAGAATATCAATTAATTTGAATTAATTAATCGAGGAGGATTATTAAGATGAACCTATTTAGTAAATCCTTAGATTTATTAATAAGTAGATGAAAATGGATGATTTAATCAAAATTGTTTGATGAATTCAATTAAATTGGGGAGGGAGATTAATTATATAATTGCTTATTTAATTGATTATCTTTAGACCATTTTTAGGTGTATACAGGATGAACTAAATGTATTGGTTAATAAGTACAAAGCTCAATTTGCTTACAAAGCAAGAAGATTGAAGTTACTAAGTGGAAAGGTGCAAACTGTTGAGACTGAGACTCATCAGATTGCTTGCAGCATCAAATAGATGGAAGAGATTATCCATTCTTCCATCATGGAGCAAGAGACTATTAATAGACCTAAAATGGATGAGAAAGTGCAAGCTAACATTGTCTATCCTATCAAGGATGACACTATTATCCAACAAGTCATACTTGATGATGATATTTAGGATTCACTAGATTTATTTGGTGACATAACCGCACTTGATATGCAACCACCTAAAGTCACTGACTCATAGGTTACTTTAGTTGAGAAAATGACAACTAAACTAGGAGTGGATATTCCACCTACAAAGGAACAACCAGTGAAATCCCTAGTACCACCTATTTCACAGGACATTCAAAAGGAATCTATTGCAAAAGTTGATACACAGATCTCTGAGTGGGAAACAAAGAAAGAACAAGTGAAAGAAGAGATTGTTAAGTTAACAACCTCTAAACTAGTAACATCATTAGTCATTCAGCAGACTGATGAAGATGAAGAAGACTCACTAGGCATCATAGGGCCTATAATTGTTGATTGTTAGTAACTAGGAAGGACAACTAAGAAGGGGGGGGGTGAATCAATTGTCAATAAATTATAACCCAAAAGGAATTATTCCAACTTTAAACCCAGTGCCAGTAAAATAGATTAACAATTATAGTATTAATGGTACAACTTAATGCATGAAACAAAAAGACAAACAACATCCACAATGCATGAAACAAAGATTTTGACACCGAAAACCTGTAAGGGACAAAAACATGGTGGGAAACCTTACCCACAATTAGATGATACTACTATAGATAGTAAGTGAATACAATAATGGGGTGTGCACATGCAGAAAGGCCAACCACCTAAAGCTCACTACCCAATTACAAAATTAGGAGTCTCACTGACTACAAAGTTGGATGGTTAAATCCAATAATCAATGTACTACTTCAGTTTAGCATCTACAATGCTAGATTCAATACCGGTTTAAGCTCTGTGCATGAGGACCAAACACCTTCATAACCTTTCCTTCAATCTTTAGATAATATCTGCGTTATTCACACAAGGATCTGTTCTTCACAATGATCTTCAATACATTTGCACATACACACAAGCTTCTTCCAAATAAGTTCTTACAATTATTTATACAAAACCTAAGATCTCATGAGTAGGTTGGCTCCTAAAAGATATTACATTTATATCAATTACAAAATAAGTCTTGGTGCAATACAATATGTCGGCCTCAATATATTTACACATTATCCAATCAATAAACTATTCCAAAACATTTCATGCTGATCTGGATTATGATTTCCTATACCGGTTCATAACCTGGACCTATCTGTCAGTTAAGGGAAATATGTGAACTCGATTATTCCAATATGAAAAACACCAAATAAAAACAATATCCAATCCATGTCTTTGACATAACCAAATGATCTCTAGATGATAACAAGTCATCATCAACTTCCTGAGCTACCGGTGAAACATATACCGGTAACTATGCATAAGGCAATATCCATACCGGGACCACAATGTGTCGATGCATCAACAAACCAATATAACCAGAGTACCAAATCAACAATGTAGACCTCCAAAAGGGTAAGTGTTGACATCAGTGACAAAACCAATGCAACACATGATGAAGTCATCCATAGTACCAACTGTTACTACTTATCAAATTGCAATTAGTTTTTATATTCAAAGTCATACTATACATTCTAGTCAGTTAGCACTATCGAATCATGTAGTTGGTATACATAGAGAAGTCGGTATGCACAGTCTAGTCAGTTACAAAGGAAAAGCAGTCACAGAATGCAGTATACACCGAGCTGTCTACCGAGTATCTTTTTATGTCTACTGAGCAGTAAATATGACACACTGAGTTGATATACATCGCGTTAAACGTGTTACCAGATACATTGAACCTGGACATACATATGAAAACGTGTTACAAGATCAAGGCACATCTAACCATTATCACATTTGAAATTGCACTAGAAGATTGTGCATGATTTTGAGGTCATCTAACCAATGAAATAATTTGCATGGTTATTCATTCAATAAATCATGTTTGTAAGATCGAAGCAATGAATCAGATCACTGTAATAAGAGATCTATTTATATAGCACGAGTTAAGTATGTAAAATGCATGAGAGAAGACTGTTACAAAGACACAGAGGTCACCGAGAAGGTTTTCAAAGAACAATCGAAGAATAAAGTAAACAGAAGGGTTTACCAAGTTACTATATGAGTTACCGAGGTATGCCATAAGCAAGGTAATCTTATTCTAAGCACATATAATCTACTATAACATTTCAGATGTAAAGTTGCATATATTTGTAATGATTTTATTGTAATATTGTGAAGTTGTAAGAGATACCTCTAACAGGGTAAAAGATTCTAATCAAGTCTATAAATTGTAAAGCCTCTAACCAGGTGCAACATTTAGATTAAGTGTTGTGAAATCCTTTAACAAGGTAGATCTAATAGATCTTGTTACTCCTAACAGGGTAAGCTATCAGAAATAGCTAACATGTAGCTCTAACCGAGCATCTTTATTATTGCAGTAGTGAAGTTGTGGGTGCCATCCCCACCGTAGTTTTTCTCTCTAACCAAGAGTTTCTGCGTAACCAAAATATATGTGTTATGGAGTGAATCATGTATAATTGGTATCTATTTGTTTTAGCTTTATTTTATGTTAGTGCACTATTCGGTTTGTGCATAATAGTAAAGTTATTATTTGAGAAAAGTTTTGGAGTACTAATTCACCCCTCCCCTCTCAGTACATTAGCTTTCCATATTGGGCCTAACAATTGGTATCAGAGCTTGAATCTTAGAAAAGGGTTTAACTACCTAAAGAAAAATATCTTATCAATGGAAGGCTATAAACAATCTCGAAGGATTGTATATCTGCAAAAAGAGTTGGATCATGCTAATCAAGTGATTGCAGACATGCAAAGGCAAATGCAAAAATCTCTAAAAGTAAGAAGAAGATTATCTAATGACTTGCAGGACTCTCAAGAGTTAGTGGAACAAATGGAGACATCATCTAAGAATAGTATATCTAAAGAAACTGAAGAAGTGATTGGAGTATTGAAAGATAAGAACAAAGCACTGGCTGATCAAGTAAAAGTAGTGAAAAGAGAACAAGAACATTTCAGTACACAGATGACTGAAAACCTAGATGCATTGAGGATAGCTGAGGATAAAGCAAGAGATCTACAAAGAGAGAAACAACAACTTGAAGTCTTGGTATCTGATAAAAATGATGAAATCACAAGATTGACTGGGATTGAACAAAATATGACAGATCAACTAGGTTATGCACATCATGAAGCAATTCTGAAAGATGATGAGAATCAAGCATTGAAACTTGAAGTATCAAGATTGACCAATGAACTTGAAACAAAGAAGAAATCCAAGGAAACATTAAAGAAGAGTTATGAAGCATCAAAGATGGTGGATGAGCAACTAAACACAAGATGATCCTACAAAGATGTAGGACTCGGTTACAAAGGAAAAGACTCTACTGAGAAAGGAATTCATGCTATCGAGAGAGGAGAATCATCAAAGAAAGTTGGAAATAGGAATAACATCAAAAGGAAGAAGCCTATTTGCTACTTCTATGGAAATCAAGTTCACACTGCCAACATATGCCAAATCAAAAAAGGTAAGCAACCAAATATCACTAAGTCCAATGATTATTGTTACAATTGCAATAAATATGGTCATACATCTAATCAATGTACGACAAAGTCTGTTAACAACTATCAGAAGGCAAAATTCAAAGGGTTTTGTAGAAACTGCAATAGATGTGGACATAATACTGAGAAGTGCTATCTTAAGCAAGAGATCCATATTTGGTCTACACACCAAGCAAATACTAGAGGTTACCGAGCTCACACACATCCTTACTGATAATATGTAGCAGTACCATGGGATTACAATACAAGGATATGGTGTGAATGTTGTAGAAGATATGGGCTTATAAGTGCCAACTATTTTATAAGGTTTGGGATGAACAATCGAAGATCATGGAGAAATCCTGGTATGGCATGTTTTCACTATCACAAAGTTGGACACTTGGCTGGAGATTGCAGAGATCAACCTAGAAGAGACACTAAGAAAATAAAAGAGAAATTAAAGATGATTTGGAGAAAGAAGGAAATCATGTCAGATGAAGAAAGCACTTTACCTACCGAGTTAGGTGCACCTATTCCAAATTAATCAGTAAAGGTATGAAGGGACTGCATTCTCATAAGGTTAAAATGATAATAGTTCCTATTCTATTATGTACTAAATTCAAAATCCACATAGTCAAGATGCATTAGTAAGTTTTAAATTCTATCAAAAGTACTTTACAAGAAACCTATTAAGTCGATGTATACAGGAAGCCTGTCAAGTCAGTAAATGAAGGAAATTTGGTTACTCAGTTAAAAGGAAACAAAAAGGAGGAAATTGGTTAAAAGGTGAACCAAGTGCATTTAAAGTTTTAACCTAACCCACACAGAGCCCGATAAGGTATTTTGTGTACTTAAAGGTATTTTCACGGTCATTTACGTTCACCAAGTTTTTGAGAAGTAGAGTAGAGCGAATCAAGGTGATCAAACCACCTTCAAAGTGAAATTTAAGGTATTTACATCAAATCTCATCAAATTGCTAAGCTAGTTTACCGAATGTATTGAGCATTATTATCTGCTGAGTGTGAAGCATCTATCATTTGTTAAATTATCAAACCCTAAGGTTCCTATGTCAATTTTTATTTTACCTGAAATCTACTATGGCACCCAAGATCCAAGATCCTGTAGTTGTCAAAAATGTGGAGAAGCCCTCGCTGAAATATTCTTTGACTCCCAAAGTTGCCTCTAAACCGGATGACAAAACCGCCTTTTCACTCATCCCGGATCGAGTCTTATTAGTTGAGGATGTGAGATTCTTCACCAAATGCCATGTTGAAGAATTCGGTCATGTTGAGATCAAAGATGCATATGATGAGCTATGCACTGATGGCAAAATGGATAGAAAGTATGAACACATCAAATTCAAGAGATTGAATGAAGCCCTAACCTACCCTTGTGTGTTCAAACCCTAATGGGTTAAGTTTGTTTTGAGTAGAATTCATGATGATTTCATGTGGCTAGAAGAGCAACCATTCAAAATCATCAAGGAAATCATTCATGTGATCACCAGTTATCCTATTTATGATCATGCAAGAGCACAGAAGATGATATCACAGAAGGAGTTAATTAGTTTAACTAGAGTAGAATCTGACTATAGAGGACTAAAATTGAACAATGTCATTGATGTAGAACTTAAGTTTGCTATTAGAGTAATTGGTTATTATTTCTTCCAATCGACAAGGGAAAACAATGTACCTTGTGCAGCAGTTGATTGGCCTATAAAATTGTGAAAAAGGGAATGAAGATTGACTTGTGTGAAGTGTTATTGAAAAACTTGTTTGAGAACCTGAACACAATAAGGAAGCCAAAGAAAAACAACTCGGCAAATACACTGAAGTTTGGTTCACTTATTGTATGCATGTTTTTCTATTTTGAAAAGTTCTTTCCCTCAATCGGTAAAGTAGTTTGGGAGCTACACCGACCAATCACCCATCAAATTAATGACTTTATCAAGAAATTGGGAGATAATTTTAATGATATCATGGATGACTACTTTAGCAAATTTCAAGAGAAGATGCACAATAGGTACCGAATTCCACCACAACTGGTAGAAAATATAAGGATGATATATGTTTTGAGGTAAACACTAATTACTGTTATGTGAATGTTGTTGAACCAAGGACTCAATCTTTGCCGCCAATGGGTTACGAGATTGACTATGATATCACACAATAGCAAATTGATGCCTATCTTTCATTACCAAGGCATGCTACTGAGCTAAGATATGGAACTTTTGAAGAAGTTAAGGAAAAGGTTAAAATGAGCATTGTAGTACCCAAAGCTACAAGGAAGGCTACTAAGATGATTAAGGCATTGACAGAGAAATTCGGAGAAGAATCTACCTCTACACCTGTCAAAGGCACTCTTGCTATTACTGCAGAGCAATCAGAAGCTCAAGAGGAAGCAATAACATTGAGTACAGAACTGCCTAAGGGTAAAGTGTTAAAAAGAAAGAAACAGGACACTTCCAAGGCCCTACCGACTCCACCAACAAAAAGACCTAACACTAGAGCATCAACTGCATCACTGAGTAAGAGACAAAAGAATGTTACTGCTTGTCATGCCCAAAATTTAGGGCAAAAATAGAATGATTTTTTTTTTTAAAAACTAGTTAAATAACAAGGTTTGCTATCACGACTTGTGTTAACATGTTGGCCTTAACAAAAATTATACTAACACTGATACTAACTAAGTATCGAAACGTAAATAAAATTCATTTGCAGAAACTAAATGTTTTAATTTATTTTCTCATCACATATAGTCGTTAGTTTATTTTATTAAACTCATTTAAATGGGTAGACGAAGATAAGAATTGATCTCCCATAAACCCATATTGTCTTAATTTCATTTTAAATCATTAATTAAATTAATGGATTAAAGTGTCAACTTAATTTTCGAAATGACATTATCCGAGGAGGAAAATTATCTTTCCAAAATCCAATTTAGTTTTTGAGAAATTAATTTCCCCTATTTTTTTTTCTATTTAATAAAGGCTTCACAATTAGTTAATTTAATAAAATAATTAATTGGGATTAAAATTCCCACATCTATCTATATTGAAAAACCTATCTAATCTTAAATATAGATTTTTCTACAACTTTTAAAAGTAAATTTTCATACAAACCCTAATTCCTAGATGGGTAACAAACATGCAAACTCCAAGAAGACAAAAATACACACATAGATTTTTAGGCACACTCCCAACTTGGCTACACAGCACCACACTTTGGTGATGATCCTTTCAAAGGGTGGTAGTGGACCAATACCCTGAGGAGAACTGCAAGTATGGAAAAACAAGTAGCCACCTCATGGCACAATAATTACATCAAGAATCTCAGCCCCATATTCCTTATGCCCCCCAAAGGCATTCTAGCCTTATATCCCTCTTTATGACCCCCATTGCACAAACAGGCCATGCAGCAAGGGTCACACAAAGATCCCTTGTGATCTCTCTCAAACGAGAGTCTCTCACTCAAGGGTTGTCACTGCTACCACCCACAAGATCCTCTCCTCTCCCAAGAGTAAGAGGTCTTGAGAAAACTCCCAAAACATAACAAGCATAATGCAAAAATTCAAATAAAATTCTAAAACAAGTCATTCAAGAACACATATTTCTTCTCCAATCATACACGTAAACACATGCAAGAAAATAGACATTTTAAAGAATAATCTAAGCAACCTTAATCTGCCCAATGGTAGTATAATATTTGAGGAAGAGCTGCCCAATCCACGATTCTTCTTCTTCTACCCTTAGTTAAATTTCTTATTCCAAAACTCTACTCTTCTTTTCAAAATTTTCTCTTGTCTCCAAAAATGGAGAGTGGGTGATTACCCTCAAATTCTCAAAATCTTTCTTAAGAAGCTCATTCTCTGAGTTCTCACAAGTTTCTAAAAAAAACAAAAAGGGAAAGAAAAGCAGAATGCAAAAAGACTCTCATTCAAAATAGGAAAAATGTCAATTAGATTTAGACTTCTAATTTTCAATTTTCGCACAACTCAAAAAAGCCAATTTTTAAAGCGTCAAAAAGATCATTTAAAAGTAGAAACTTGCCTAAAATTACCCCTAACCCCTAGGTATACCTTATGGGCTTTAGGAAACCCTATTAAACTACCCCTAGGTGTTCATTTAACCCATTTTAAACCCCTCTGAAGTTTATTTTCGGGTCAAACATATGTTGACCACTCCAAAGATTTCTTTTCCCAAAGTATTTATGACAACACGTTATATTATTAAAGAAAACTATTGTTAAACACTTTCCTACCAAGAGACAAATATAAAACATTTAAATTTAAATCCACACATGTGTCAAGTGACACAAATAAAACACTTTTACAATACAAAACATGAAATTGTCTCTTGTGGTTTTTACACATTAAATTTAAATAACACTTAACACTCATGCATCATATACTGTTATGAATAAAATACAACACAAACAGGGTGTTGTCTCTCCAAATAGACAACCCCTGGCTTACGAACATACATAAGTCTAGGTTTGGTTCTCCGTAAATTTCCATGGTCACATGGTAAATTTCCTGCGCATCTAAATTTACACATTAGTACTTCCAAATATCCATATATAATATAATTCAAAAATATAACAATACACATCATCACTTGCATAAAATTTTCATCTGCATAGATTAAATACAACTTTTATCAAGCAAATTCTCATAAACAATTTCATCCCAATTCACATAAACTTTACCATACATCATAGTTCTATATTCATAGTAAAGTCCTGCAAAATTAATAACGACATCTATCATTGCAATATCATCCTATCTAACAATCATGTAGTGTTCTATCTCATAAAGTATAAAAGTAAATCATCAAATCATAGCAATGTTATCCAAATCCTGAAATCATATAAGTTCTAAGTCTCAAAATGCATCAAAATAAAGTATCCATGATAGTCTAAATATAAAATCTACTGAATGTCAGACTGAGTCGAGGTGAGGCCTCACATCCTCCCCCTCTGGGCATGAACTTCCTCCTAGAGTTCATCAAAGAGGTGGGGGTACTCTAATCTCATACGTGCTGCGTCCTCCCATGAATCTGTAACCTCATCATAACAATCCCACTGGACCCTAACTTGGTCCAGCTCTCGACCTCGAAGGGCCAATGTCCAGCATGCCAAAATGTGAATGGGCTCCAAAGCTAGCTACCCATCCGACTCCACCTACAAGGCATCCCAATCTAAAATGCGAGACTCATCATAGATATATTTTCTCAAAACTGAAACATAAAACACATCGTGGATGCGTGACAGGCTAGGTGGTAATGCTAAATAGTAGGCAACTGGGCCTATCCTCTCAAGAATCTCAAAAGGTCCTACAAAGCGAGGTGCGAGCTTAGAACCCTTTCTATAATGGATTGGACTCTTATGCGATCGCACTCTCAAGAAAACTCTGTCTCCAACCAAGTAGCTACGATCTATCCTCTTTGCATCAGCATATTTCTTCTGTCTATCCTGAGCCTCTCTGAGACACTACCTAATCAAATCCACCTACTGTTCCATATCCCGAACTATCTTAGGACCAATAGTAACTCTATCCTCTATGCGATCCCAACTCAAGGGCATCCTGCAAGGCCTGCCGTATAGTGCCTGATAGGGTGGCATCCCCAAAGAACTGTGATACCCATTGTTATAGGCAAACTCCACTAAGGGAAGATACTCCTCCCACCAGGTCTGATGATCCATGATGTACATGCGAAGCATATCCTCTAACACCCGATTGACCCTCTCTGTCTGACCATTTATCTCCAGGTGATAGGTTGTACTGAAATTGAGCTTAGTGCCCATAGCTGCCTACAATGACTTCCAAAAGGAAGAAGTGAAAAGAGAATCCCTGTCAGATATAATCTTGTGGGGTATGCCATGAAGCCTAACAATGTCCCGTAAGAACACCTGTGCTACTACTGGAGTTGTGAATGTAGTACGAACTGGTGAAAAGTGAGCTACTTTGGTCAACTTGTCAACTGTCACCAAGATAGCATCATGGCGATGAGAAGACATAGGAAGACCAATGATGAAATCCATGGATATAGTATCCCACTTCCACTCTGGTATAGCATGAGACTAGAGCAACCCACCTAGATGGCGGTGCTCTACTTTTACTCTCTGATACTCAAGGCATCGAGCTACTATCTCAACAATGTGTTGCCGCATTCTCGACCAATGATACAACTACCTCAAGTCAGCATGCAGTTTCTTAACCCTGGGATGCGCTGCATAAGGAGCTCTATGAGCCTCTGTGACAATGAACTCTCGCAATCCTCCGGAAGAAGGTACATAAATGCGCCCTCTGTGGCATAACAGTCCATCGGAATCCAAGGAGTAATCCACATATTTCCCTTCTAGAGTAACCTGAGATCGTATTACCTGACCAACCTCTACATACCATCCATCCTCTGGCAAGTGCTGTAGTATACGGTCTCTCAAGTCCATGCCCATGGATATGGTGTAAACCTCATGACGTCTCCTACTCAAGGCATCTACAACTACATTTTCCTTTCCCTTGATGTAGTCTCCTACTCAAGGCATCTACAACTACATTTTCCTTTCCCTTGATGTAGTGAACGTCGAAATCATATTCACACAAGAACTCCATCCATCTCCTCTCATGTGCATTAAGGTTCGGCTGAGTGAAGATGTACTGAAGACTCTGATGATCTGAATGCAACTCGAAGTGATGACCTAAAAGGAAGTGTCTCCACCTCACAAGTGCATGCACTACTAATGCGAGCTCAAGGTCATGAGTGGGATAATTAATTTCATGAGTCTTAAGTTTCCCAGACTCGAAAGCTATGGCCCTACCATCCTACATAAGAACTGCCCCTAAACCCTCTAGTGAAGCATCTGTACAAACCATGAAGTCAGCTGTAGGATCTAGTACAACAAGGATAGGAGGGCTAGTAAGTTCCTTCTTGAGTTCCTGAAAGGCCTTCTTGCACTTCTCTGTCCACTCAAATTTCTTCCCTTTACGCTGAAGAGAAGTAATAGGGTGTGTGACTTTGGAGAAACCCTCGACAAAATGTCGGTAATACCCTGCTAAGCCCATGAAACTCCTGACCTTTGTCACACTGGTAGGCATTGGCCAATCCATAATAGCCCTAATCTTTGATGGGTCAACTGAGATCCCATCACCGGAAATAACGTCCCCAAGGTACTTGACCTCAGACTGAAAGAAAGTACACTTTGATAGGCTGCCAAACAACTAGTTATCCCGCAAACACTGTAATACCTGCTTTAGGTGCTCCTCATGCTCCTTCTCATTCTGAGAATATGTCAGTATATCATCGAGGAACACAATAACAAAATGGTCCAGAAAGGTATGGAACACCCCATTCATGAGGCTCATAAAAACTGCTGGGGCATTCATAAGTCCGAATGGGACTACGGTAAACTCATAGTGACCATATCTAGTGCAAAATGTGGTCTTGTGGATATCACTTTCCACTATTCTCAACTGATGGTATCCTGACTTCAGATCTATTTTGGAAAAGACTTTGGCACCCTGAAGTTGGTCAAATAAATCATCAATTCTGGGCAAAGGATATCGGTTCTTGATGGTTATTTTATTTAGTTGCCGATAATGCATACATAATCGGAGGGATCCATCCTTCTTCTTAACGAAGATGACTGGTGCACCCCAAGGGGATACGCTAGGATGAATATGACCCTTCTCAAGAAGTTCCTCAAGCTGAATTTTAAGTTCATTTAGCTCATTTGTGGTCATCCTATAAGGTGCTCTGGAAACTGGCTCAGCTCCTGGTACTAGGTCTATATGAAAATCAATCTCTCTATGGGAAGGCATTCCTGACAACTCTGAAGGAAATACATCTAAATATCCCTTAAGGATAGGATGGTCATTGAGCGATGTTTCTTTTTCCTCCTCTTCTCCTCTGTCACTGATAGTGATAGCAAAAAGTTGACATCCCTTTTGCATGCTCTGCTTAAGCTACATTGCAGAGATCATACGAAGAGACACGGGCCTCTGAATCCCGGTGATAACTATGGGCAAACCATGATCATCCTCACACTCGATCCTTTTCAAGCAGCAATCCATCTTGGTTCTATGGGAATAAAGCCAATCCATGCCAAGTATGATTCTGTAAGACCCAAGTGGAGTCACTCTAAGGTCTACTAAAGTGGTGGTCTTGCCAATCTGCAGCTGACATTCCCTAACCTCTGATTCCACTAACACTCTAGCACCTGAAGCTAATTCCACTTCCCAACTGACACCCTGTCTAGTTGCCACTAGCCCACAACACTCCACAACCAATGGAGATATAAAGGAGTCAGTAGCTCCTGAATCAAACAAAATAGATACATTGTTACCTTTGATTATACCTGTAGATTCGATAATCGTGGCTTGATGCTCAGCCTGGCGGTTGTCAACCGCTGCAAATACTCTATGGGACCTGCCCATATCACCAACTGTCAGCTCTGAAGTGGCCATCTGCTGACTCCCTGCCACCTATCCCTGAGGGAAATCCCTTGCCATATCCCCCATGGCTCCACACGTAAAGCAAGCACCCCGTGCCTGAAATTGGGCACCCTGAGGCCTAGAGAATGCCTGACCTCCTGTCCTACTGGATCCGTTGTACCCACCCCTGGAGGACTGTTGAGTCTCCGTCGGTTGTGTGTACTGCCCCTGTGCTCTCTGATCACGTTTCTGTCCTTGAGTTTGCCACTGTTTGGGCTTGGAGCCTTGCTGATACTGTGGAGGCTTCTGCCTCTAGTTCTGTGGTGTCTGTTGTGGAGGAGGGGGTTTGGAGAACCCTTGAGAATTTTGGTTGTTTCCTTTCCAATGTGGTTTCTGGAATCCACAAGTCTGAGGTGCGGGATTTTGGTTCTGAAACCGATCACTATTGTCCTGTGGTCTGACCTGAATTTCTTCGACAATTAGTGCCTTCTCCACAGCAACCTGAAGGCTCTCTAGAGTGGACATCCTAACAGGCCCGGCTATACTAGCATTTAATCCCCAGATGAAGCAGTTTACAAGAAGTTTCTCATCCTTTAGATAATCTACATAAGGCAACAACTTAAAGAATTTACTCTCATACTGGGTTACTGACAAGCCTTTTTGTTGGAGATCATGAAATTCATCTATACGACGCTGCCTGAAGTGCTCTGATAGGTACCTCTCACGAAACCTCTCTGTGAATATCTCCCAAGTGAGAGTATCAGGAACTAATCCGCATTTGTACTCTTCTTGTCTCCACCAAGTGGAGGCTGACCCTCTCAGAAGATGAACTGCGACACATGCTTTCAAGTTGTTCTCATAAGAACGCAATGCAAAGCACCTCTCAAGACTCAAAAGCCATGCCTCGGCCTCTACTCCATCTGTAGAACCTCCGAAGGATGGTGGTTGGAGGTGCATGACCTCCCTGATGAGATCCCTTGGATCTCGACGAGCTCTCTCAAAATAAACTGGTTCCACTGCTGGAGGTGGTCCTGGCATATGCATAGACTCTGGCTCATTACCACCCTGACTCTCTACAGGAATCAGAGCTGGGCTCCTGCTTCATTCTCTATCAATAGATCTATGACTCCCAGAGTCATGACTTCTAACCTGAGGGTTCTTTGTTGGGATCCCTTCCTGAACTATGCCAATAAGATTCTGGATTGCTGCTAAGAGGTCTTGGTTAGGTTCATTTGGCTGTTCGGGAGGTGCTCCTGGGTTCTCCTCAAGAACCAATGCCTCCCTCTCTACCTCTTCGCATGCTATGTGCACACGTCTAGGACCCCGCCTGCGCTTGCGAGCTTGTCGCGTTGTCGGAGGCATCCTAAGAGGAAAATAAAGCCAATTAATTAATTAATTTCTTTTAGAATAATATTAATTCAATTAAATTTCAAAGTCTGATAAAAATCAATTTAAAAAAATAATTTAAATAATTTAAGGCGAAACGTAAGTGGAGTAAGGTTCCTAGTGTGGAAACCTTGCTCTGATATCAAAATGTCATGCCCAAAATTTAGGGCAAAAACGGAATGATTTTTTTTTTAAACAACTAGTTAAATAACAAGGTTTGCTATCACGACATGTGTTAACATGTTGGCCTTAACAAAAATCATACTAACACTGATACTAACTAAGTATCGAAACCTAAATAAAATTCATTTGCAGAAACTAAATGTTTTAATTTATTTTCTCATCAAATATAGTTGTTAGTTTAATTAATTAAACTCATTTAAATGGGTAGACGAAGATAAAAATTGATCTCCCATAAAGCCATATTGTCTGAATTTCATTTTAAATCATTAATTAAATTAATGGATTAAAGTGTCAACTTAATTTTCTAAATGACATTATCCGAGGAGGAAAATTATCTTTCCAAAATCCAATTTAGTTTTTGAGAAATTAATTTCCCCTATTTTTTTTTCTATTTAATCAAGGCTTCACAATTAGTTAATTTAATAAAATAATTAATTGGGATTAAAATTTCCACATCTATCTGTATTGAAAAACCTATCTAATCTTAAATATAGATTTTTCCACAACTTTTAAAAGTAAATTTTCATACAAACCCTAATTAGGGATTTTTTTTTTTATATATATTGACTCTAAACTAAATTAATCTAACATATTATTTTTATTTCATTTACCCTAGCCCTACCCGGGCTAGGGTTTAATTTTTTTTCTTGATTACCATTTAATTTCCACAGGGCTAAAACCCCATGGCGGCAGCCACGAATTTTTTTGATGTAGGTTTGTTTTTGAGGAGCGACGGGGGGTTTCCAAGGCGGCGGCTCGGCCATGGCCGCCCACTGTGCACTGCACAGTGTTCGGCCTTGTCGCCCACTGTGCAGCGCACAGTGTGCGGCATCGCCGCTCACTGTGCTTTGCATAGTGTGCGGCACCGCTGGTCACTATGCATTGCACAGTGCGTGGCTTGCCGTCGTTCACCGTGTGATGCACAGTGCTCGGCCTTGCCTTTTTTTTTTTTTTTAATTTTTTTTTTTAATTTATATATAATATAAATATAAATAAATAAATATATATATATATATTTCTCAAAGCTAATTTTATATGCAAATTTTTTTTTATAAAAGACACAAAATAACAAAGTAATCTCATAATGCTATATATATATATATATATATATATATATATATATATATATATATATATATATATATATATATATATATATATATATATATATATATATATATATATATGTGTGTGTGGTAAATAAACTTAGGCTCTTTTTTTCATTTGTTTTATGAATATAGGGTTTAGAAGAAATTTCTATATATTTAACACTCTGATTTTTTTTTTCTTTTCTGGATATTATCAAAAGCAAAAATATGATATTGCTGGAGTCTAAGGTGAATAAATTTAATAAGATAACAACAAAGTAATAGTTATAGATTTATATCTTGCAATAAAGTTACCATAAAAATCAATAACGTAATAGCAACTAAAAAAAAAAATCTAAAGTTTAATAAACTCAAATTAAGGAATTAGAAGAGATGAATGCTTTGATTTTATTCCTAGACTTAATTGTGAAATTTCATTCTTGCTACTATTATTTTCTAGGATCCAAAAAAAAAACTTCGATCTTACAATAGAAAAATAAACTGCAATATTCACCTTTAAAACAACATGCATATATTCATTAAAATATTAACAATAAATACTACCCATATTTTTCTGCAAGTAGAATGAAGGTAAAATTAATTAAAAAGCTAATTTTCTTTTATATTTCAAAAAAAAAATTTGCATGCAAATCAAAGCAACCCTTTTCTTTTCAAAGTAGAAAATAGAAGCATATCTGGCTTTTTACAACTCTTTCAATATTCTACAAAATTACAAGATGTTTCTTTATTTAACTACAATACTAAATCTCATGTCCTATTTCAAAATTACAACTTGCCTCTCATTCAACGAATGAAGGTATATTTCTACTATCCAATTTAAACAAATAACTGCAAGTAGATTTAAGTATCTTCAACAATAATCTTCTGCATCTTTTCACTATTCCTATTCTCTTCTCCTGACTTTCCTACATAATAAATCACAAAATGACCATGGAGTGCTCACCTCCCAGCCTAGGCTAACTAGTAGCCACCCCCGAGCTTAGAGAACCAATTCCTAGATGGGTAACAAACATGCAAACTCCAAGAAGACAAAAATACATACAGATTTTCAGGCACACTCCCAACTTGGCTACACAGCACCACACTTTGGTGATGATCCTTTCAAAGGGTGGTAGTGGACCAATACCCTGAGGAGAACTGCAAGTATGGAAAAACAAGTAGCCACCTCATGGCACAATAATTACATCAAGAATCTCAGCCCCATATTCCTTATGCCCCCCAAAGGCATTCTAGCCTTATATCCCTCCTTATGACCCCCATTGCACAAACAGGCCATGCAACAAGGGTCACACAAAGATCCCTTGTGATCACTCTCAAATGAGAGTCTCTCACTCGAGGGTTGTCACTACTACCACCCACAAGATCCTCTCCTCTCCCAAGAGTAAGAGGTCTTGAGAAAACTCCCAAAACACAACAAGCATAATGCAAAAATTCAAATGAAATTCTAACACAAGTCACTCAAGAACACAGATTTCTTCTCCAATCATACACACAAACACATACAAGAAAATAGACATTTTAAAGAATAATCTAAGCAACCTTAATCTGCCCAATGGTAGTATAATATTTGAGGAAGAGCTGCCCAATCCACAATTCTTCTTCTACCCTTAGTTAAATTTCTTTTTCCAAAACTCTACTTTTCTTTTCAAAATTTTCTCTTGTCTCCAAAAATGGAGAGTGGGTGATTACCCTCAAATTCTCAAAATCTTGCTTAAGAAGCTCATTCTCTGAGTTCTCACAAGTTTCTATAAAAAACAAAAAGGGAAAGAAAAGCAGAATGCAAAAAGACTCTCATTCAAAATAGGAAAAATGTCAATTAGATTTAGACTTCTAATGTTCAATTTTCGCACAACTCAAAAAAGCCAATTTTTAAAGCGTCAAAAAGATCATTTAAAAGTAGAAACTTGCCTAAAATTACCCCTAACCCCTAGGTATACCTTATGGGCTTTAGGAAACCCTATTAAACTACCCCTAGGTGTTCATTTAACCCATTTTAAACCCCTCTAAAGTTTATTTTCGGGTCAAACATATGTTGACCACTCCAAAGATTTCTTTTCCCAAAGTATTTATGACAACACGTTATATTATTAAAAAAAACTATTGTTAAACACTTTCCCACCAAGAGACAAAAATAAAACATTTAAATTTAAATCCACACATGTGTCAAGTGACACAAATAAAACACTTTTACAAAACAAAACATGAAATTGTCTCTTGTGGTTTTTACACATTAAATTTAAATAACACTTAACACTCATGCAGCATATACTGTTACGAATAAAATACAACACAAACGGGGTGTTGTCTCTCCAAATAGACAACCCCTGGCTTACGAACATACATAAGTCTAGGTTTGGTTCTCCATAAATTTCCATGGTCACATGGTAAATTTCCCGCGCATCTAATTTTACACATTAGTACTTCCAAATATCCATATATAATATAATTCAAAAATATAACAATACATATCATCACTTGCATAAAATTTTTATCTGCACAGATTAAATACAACTTTTATCAATCAAATTCTCATAAACAATTTCATCCCAATTCACATAAACTTAACCATACATCATAGTTCTATATTCATAGTAAAGTCCTGCAAAATTAATAATGACATCTGTCATTGCAATATCATCCTATCTAACAATCATGTAGTGTTCTATCTCATAAAGCATAAAAGTAAATCATCATATCATAGCAATGTTATCCAAATCCTGAAATCATATAAGTTCTAAGTCTCAAAATGCATCAAAATAAAGTATCCATGATAGTCTAAATATAAAATCTATTGAATGTCAGACTGAGTCGAGGTGAGGCCTCGCACTGCTCCCAAGGTAACCAAGACCTACAAGAAATCTACTCAGGGACTCATTTTGGAAAAAGAGTCTAGTGATACAAAGTCTAAGGATGCAAACAAATTCCAGATTGTAAAAAGCCAGAAGGTAAATATACATAGTGTAGAAAACTTCTATGCAAATCTGAAAGAATATGGTGGATTTAGTCCATTTAGATTTGTTAAGTATGAAACCCAGAACAATGATGAGAAAAGACAAATTTGAAGAAGCTATCATCTGCACACTTCTAAAGTTTTGGTTAATTCCATTAGAACTAGCAAAGTCACTTCCAGATGAACTTTATGGGCATATTGATAATAGGTGGAAGTATGCAATGGACTCAGAGAAACAAATTAGATAAAGAAGTCTAGTCCATCTATTTCTTGATATGTCTATAGCAAAAATAAAGGAGAATTTGACAACCTACAATTCAAGGTTTCTTGTCAAATAAAACACCCTAAAGCTGATGAATGGGCTCTACATTGAAGTAGAAAAAGAGACAAAAGCAAAGTGGCAGGAAATTTTCAAAAACAGGGATGTCGGTGAAAAATCTCAAGTTGAAATTGTTGATGTCACCGAGCATGATCCTGATGTCACAGAGCAAGGTCCTGATGCTACTGAGCAAGACTCGGCTGACACTATTCAAATTGATGAAGATGTCATGGATGCAAAAGCACCAGAGCAGGAAATGATAGAAGGCACAACCTATGCAAAACTTGTATCTAGTGAATCAGTTTTAGAACAAGTTTAGCCTTATCCGCCGATGAAGCCACCTGTCTCTACCGAAGCTCCTAAGGATACAGATAAAGGTACCAAAGGTGACAAGTCTAAAGCAACAGAAGATACAACCAAAGATCAGACATCTCAAGCACCATCAAGCACTATAAATGTCACAGCTAAGACCCCTGACACCAAGACATCCAAGTACACTACAATGGCTATAGGAATAGACCAAAGTGTTGCATCTACTGAGCAACCTACCAAGGGTCAGCAAGCCTCCAAAGCTATTGGCTTGGTCCAACTGACCAAAGGTAAAGAGAAGAAGGTGAAAAAGCATAGTTTTAAAATTGATCTAACTAAACTGATAGTTTTTCCCAATGCGGATATTTCAAAATTAAAAGGGCAAGTACTTACTGAATTTGGTGAACTATGCAAAGCAAAGGCCGAACAAGAAAAATAGATGACCATTCAAAAGAAGAATAAAGTACTATAGAAGGTAAAGACACTGATGACCGAAATGATACCTTCAGCTATAGTGTCAACTGATGCAGCCATCCACATTCAACTGGATAAACTCCTTAGTCAAATAGAAACATCTAGAGTCGATGCATCTGAGTACTTGAGAAAGCTAAAAGACAAAGAGATTACTGCCAAAATGATAGAAGTATAGAAATCCATTGTTGTTGGCAAGGTAAAACTTGTATAATTTATTGCTGAGTTGTCCCCTCAACTCAAGCACATTCTTTCATTATTTCAAAAACTCTGCACATTTTCTTTATTCATTAAAGACATCAAGAATAAAACTAATGCAATTGAGAAATAGATCACCAATCTCTCAAATAAGTTGACCCCAGCACCAAATTCTATTCAGAATTTTTATACAAGGTTACAACAGCTCATGGCACAATAGTTAGAACTCAGAAATGAAGAGCATAAGATCAGGATGGACATAATGACACTCTAGACATTATTCCTTCCTCATCTTTCATCAGTTCAAGAATAGATCAACAGAGCCACTTACCTCTCTACCACACAAGAGGGAAGCACATTAGATGGCCTAATTTCATTATTGTCTAATATTAATGCACACAACTCTTTAATGGATAGTGTAAAGGATGCACTCTCTGTCGCTCTCACCGAGGCCCAAAACAAGTATAAATCTATTTTTGATCAGTTGCCACCTCCAAATGGTAACTAAATTTTGATGTTTGTAAAAAAGGGGGAGTGTATAGTACTCAACGTATTCAACCATCAAGAGTGTAAATACATAAGGGGAGCATACCATGCAGCGAACTGAAGAGCAAAGACCAAGCAGATATTTTGGGGAGTGATATAGTTTTGGTGATATAGTTTTTTGATATAGTATTATTTGGAGTATTGTATATAGGGGAGTATACCGAGCAGAGTATGCAAAGCAAGCAGAGCACACAAGCATAGAACAAAACCAAGCATGCAAAATTAGAGTTATGTATAGTATAATGACAAGGGGAGTATATCTGATTATACTGTTTGTTTGACTATTGTATATATTGTCAAGTATAGTCATTTTGCATATATATATAGATTTTTGAGTTATGACTTTGAAAGTAGTTTTTGTCAAACATCTCAACTAATGTCAAAAGGGGAGATTGTTGCTACTTATCAAATTGCCATCAGTTTTTATATTCAAAGTCCTACTATACATTCTAGTCGGTTAGCACTAACGAATCATGCAGTCGGTATACACAAAGAAGTCGGTATGCACAGTCTAGTCGGTTATAGAGGAAAAGCAGTCACAGAACGCAGTATACACTGAGCTATCTACCGAGTATCTTTTTATGTCTACCGAGCAATAAAGATGACACACCAAGCTGATATACACTGAGTTAAACGTGTTGCCAGATACATTGAACCTGGACATACATATGAAAATGTGTTACAAGATTGAGGCACATCTAACCGTTATCACATTGTAAATTGCACTAGAAGATTGTGCATGATTTTGAGGTCATCTAACCAATGAAATAATTTGCATGGTTATTCATTCAATAAATCATGTTTGTAAGATCGAAGAAATGAATTAGATCACCATCATAAGAGATCTATTTATACAACATGAGTTAAGTATGTAAAATGCATGAGAGAAGATTGTTATAGAGACACAGAGGTCACCAAGAAGGTTTTCAGACAACAGTCAAAGAATAGAGTAAACAAAAGGGTTTATCGAGTTACTATATGAGTTATCGAGGTATGCTATAAGCAAGGTAATCTTATTGTGAGCACATAGAATCTGCTATAACATTTCAGATGTAAAGTTGCAGATATTTGTAATGATTTTATTGTAATATTGTGAAGTTGTAAGAGATACCTCTAACATGGTAAAAGACTCTAATCAAGTCTATAAATTATAAAGCCTCTAACTAGGTGCAACATTTAGATTAAGTGTTGTGAAATCCTTTAACAAGGTAGATCTAATAGATCTTGTTACTCCTAACAGGGTAAGCTATCAGAAATAGCTAACATGTAGCTCTAACCGAGCATCTTTATTATTGCAGTAGTGTACTTGTGGGTGCCATCCCCATCGCAGTTTTTCTCTCTAACCAAGAGTTTCTGTGTAACCAAAATATATGTGTTATGGAGTGAATCATGTATGATTGGTATCTATTTGTTTTAGCTTTATTTTATGTTACTGCACTATTCGGTTTATGCATAATAGTAAACTTATTATTTAAGAAAAGTTTTGGAGTACTGATTCACCCCTCCCCTCTCAGTACATTAGCTTTCCATATTGGGCATAACACCAACAATCTCCCCCTTTGACATTGATGGCAACACTAGATGGAAAAATATCTAAGTTCCAAAAAAGAATGCCAACAATCCCCTCTAAATTGATCAATACAAAGTTTTGTACCAAAAATAGAAACAGTATAGCCAAGACCAAAAGACATCTCTCCCCAATCTTCAAAGTACAACAATGTTTTTCCATAGACATCTCTCCTCCTTTGACATCAAATGCCAAAGCAGTTGAGAAATTAAAATTAGAACATAACATAACATACAACTAACTACTCCCCCTAAGCACTAGCTCTCCTTCATCAAGACTAGAAAATGATTTTTCTGTTAGTCCCTGTCGGTTTGATGCCTATAAAGAAGAAAATCATGAGCGAACCCTAAGTGTTCCCCCCACCACTCCAACGAGAGGGGAAGGAGGTCACTAGGGTTAACGATTTTCACTTAGGGGAGACTTTACATTCAAAAGAGGGGTTGAAACCCACAAGATCCAATCCCACACAATGCAAGATTGGATTCTAAATGAGTTTCAAGGGTTAAGACAACAAGGCTACCCTCTTTTGTCAAGAATGTAGATAGAAGGATTAAGCTAGGAATGCATGAAAAGTGAGAAAGATTCACTTATAAACAGAGATAGGGATATAGTATGAAGCTGCAGACCTGGAATTAGTAGTAAAATGTCGAGATGGCGTTGTCCTACAAATTTGAGCGAAAGTTGATGGGATGATGGCGCCCGGCGTGCACACGGTCCTCTGAAAAATCCGCAAAATGAAGGGGGATCTATTCGTCTCTGCACAAGGATTCCAGATCTTCAATTTCAGCCGTGTACCTGCAACCTACACACAGAAAAGCGAAGACGATTGGGGGGTTAGGGATTAGGGGTTTGCCCTTAGGTCAAACCCCGGTTTTGGAATTAACCAAGAAATGAGAAGGCTGTAAATGTAAATGATTGTAATGTAAAACAAGTACTTGATACCTTGTTGTAAGAATATTTGTACTCTTACATGCGAAGGTGTAAATGTTGTTGCATGTTGTATGTTGTATGTTGTATGTGATCTCCTCTTCAATGGTTGAATCCTTGTCTTGAATGCAACACTTAGCCTTGAATGGAGACTTAGAATGATCAATTGCTTGAAGGAATGCTTGAATGCTTGAATGCTTGAATGTTTTAGTATCGCTTCCACCTTTTTTTTTCATCCTCCCAAATGGGAGAGGAAATGTAGTTTATATACTTGTCAATTAGGGTTAAAAGACTGATTTTTCTGACCTTAGGCCGACCAGGAAAGATTATTTTCCAATTTGCAAACATAAAGACCCGAGGCCCCAAAAGAGACCGGGCCCAAAATAGGGCCAGGGACCAGGGCACTGAGTGCCATGGTCCCACCTCCAGGGACAACAGGGTGCAAGGAGGATCAGGCCAGGGTGTTGAAAAATGCAGTTTTTGATGTCATGAACAAGTTTCAGGGTCTCCATTCAGGTTTAGTGTTGCATCGCCATCGTGAAGACCCAAATGCAGTTGAAATTGCAAGTGTCACAATTTTAGGATACAACATTTAGCCCCCACTTTAGCGGGAGTATAAGCGTACGCTCATACTTCTGGTAAAGTACAAGGAAACAACATTGAAAGACTTTCACCACGTCAAGGAGGCAAGACACACCAAGCCCCAGGTGGACTAAGGATCTTACGAATTCAATTGAAAAAGTAAAAGGGAAGATCACAAGGGAGAACCATGACTGTCAGTAGTAAGGTTCCCTCACTATGAGTCATGCAAGAGAAATACCAAAAATTTTCAAGGCAAAGCTAAGTTCGCCAAGAAATTTTCAAGTATCCTGAAGTGATAGACGGGATGTATGCCCCCCAACGTTAAAGTGATCGCACACGCCTCAATGGGGGTGATTGCTTTAAGGTAGTGATACATATAGAAAATGAGAAGGAAAGGAGCACGTTATCACAAGGATTTAGCCCCCAAGTGTGAGATAAGCCCAAGGATAATAGACACAAAACACAAAGCATGAGGTGACTTTGCTTTCCTTGGGGTCAGTATGCTGTATGATAATTCATGTATATCATATGTATGTATGCATAATTGTTCTTCATTCCCCAATCAAGGAAGGTCACCTAGAAGAAGGGAACACATGTGTCTTTTGAGTCAACATGAGAGAGACCAAAAGAGATCTCAATGCTTTGCATCGTCCTCAAGTAGACAACACTAAGGACAACAAATAGAAGAATGAAAATAACACATAGAAGAAGTAACAAAAGAGAGGAGGAGAGAGTCTGCTATGCTAATGAAACTAGTCTAGCACGTCATCTACCCCCCGATCTTGCTGATCAATGTTTCGGGAAGGCAGGGAACATGCTAGAGGAGGAACATTCAACACAGCAGATGGAGCTATCACAAGATCCAAACAAGGGCTATGTTCATGTTCCAAGCCATAATGTTCTTGTCTAGGAGCTAGGATAAGTGCTTTAGAAAATTCGTTAGATAAATGGTTATCAATATCAACAAGTTCATATTCACTATCAAAAGCAAGAGAAGTAACATTTTCATCATGAATAACATTTTCATCTATATCATCATTAAGATTTATAAAAATAGGATCTTTAACTTGCACAGGATCAAGACCATCATGCATCTTATGTTTAGGAGATTTTGGAGAAAATGGAATAATGCTTGTTGAAGGTGTTTTTGGGGATTGCAAAGTTTGAGAAGTAGCTGCTTGAGCTCTAAGATGATGCTTTCGTCGGCGTTCACGTGCAGAATGATTTCATCCAGTTTTAGTAGGAAGTGGAGAAGATTGAGGAGGAGGAATGTTCTCATCCTTATCCCTTGGGTGTTTAGGTTGTGGTCTCTTAGGCTGGATAATAGGAGAAGAGGAAGGTCTCTTCTCTCTATAAAAAGAAGGAGGAGGAACTGCTCTGTATAAAGGAGGAATATTTGGTTTAGGAAGGAGACCAAGTCCATCATGATGAGGAGGTATAGGTCTACTTTTAGGAAGTTTATTAGGTGTAGAAATAGTCACATCCATAGGAATGGGTTGGGAATCTTCTTGAGGAAAGAAATTAGTTTTATCTTTCAAAGGAAGAACTTCCTTCTCAAGAATGATAGGAATATCAAGTTTGGGTGTTCTAGGTTCACTTAGAGATAGGATCATATCTGTTTTCCACTTTTGATAAGATTTGAAAAGATGATCACTTCACGGAGGAAGAGATTGGAATTGTTTAGGCCAAAAATAATCAATAGGAATGCTAGAAGTTCTTTCAGCTGGTTTAAAGAGACTATGATTGACAGTAACAACTTCACCATTATGGGGAAATTTCAAACACTTGTGAATAGGAGAAGCAATAGCTTTCATGGAAGATAGCCAAGGATAGCCTAGCTTCACACGAAATTGTTCAGATGATGGAATAATAGCAAAGTTCACATCAAGGGATTTGTTATGGACCTCAATAGGTAATGTAATAGAACCAATTGCAGTAGAAGAAAATGCATCAAATAATTTCACAACCACATCTGTTTTGTCATAGACCACTTGATTCAATTGCAAAGTAAAAAGAAATTCTTCAGTAATAACATTAACCATGCACGAAGGATCAATAAGTACTCCACGGCAAGGTGTATTCTTGACTTTTGCAACTATGTATAAAGGACCATTAGGTGCCCTGATAGTTTCACTAGAATCAAATGTGATGGAAGGTTCTTTAGGATTTTCTTGCTGCTCTACAAAGTTAATCACATTCGGAGTCATAGACACAAGACCATCAGATGAAAAAGAGGAATCATTAGCCTCAATCGCATTAGAGGTATGAGAAGGTAATGGATCAGTAAAAATCTGAAGATTTTGGTTAGGAGGAGCTACAGATGTATTGCCTTTATCATTGACTCCAGAAATAGAGATAGTATTATTATCAATCAAATCTTGAATTTTACCCTTTAAAGCAAAACATTTTTCAGTATCATGCCCAGGTTGACAATGAAATTGACAAAAAGATTTGTTATCAAAATAGGGTGAATTAATCTTTGCAGGATCTATTTGCCTTATAGGAGGAAGAGTAAGCACATTTTGTTCCAATAACTTATTCATAATACTATGCAATGATTCATTCAAAGGAGTAAACTTTCTTTCTTTCTTGAAAAACTTAGAAATAGGAGGCACACCTGATGTTGCATTCACATTGTTGTTGATGATGTTTTCATTGAATTTAATGGACTCTCTGTTCGGTTTAAACTTTCCAAATGGTTGTTGACTACTATCACCCTTATCACTCGGAGCCATAGGATTTGCTTGTTCCATTTGACTCACAATCAGTTGATAATTGTCAAGAGTTGCACACAACTGTTGGAAAGAAGTAAACTCAAAAAATAGAAGTTTGTCTCGAATATCTTTTTGTAAATTAGAAATAAAGATTCTTTGAATATCATTGTCCGGCACTGGAAAAGAGATTTGAGCATATAAATGCTTATATCTACCAATGAAATCAGTCACTTTTTCTTTAACACCTTGTTTACAATGCATTAAATCAATCAAAGTAACTTTAGGACTTATATTGTTTTGAAATTGTTGAATAAAAGCATTTGCAAGTTGTTCGAAAGAAGTAATAGAATAAGAAGGCAACGAGCAATACCATTGTAGAGCTTTATCTCTTAATGTTCTAGTAAACAGTTTTGCAAGCAACCTTTGGTCATAAGCAAAATTGGTACATATTGTTTGAAAAGTCTTAACATGTGTTAGAGGATCACCTTTACCATTATAAAGCTCCAAATGTGGGATTTCAACATGTTTAGGAGGGATAGCTCGAACAATGTCAAGAGAAAGTGGGCTCGCAACATCAAATGTGGGCACACTAAACTTAGATTGATTCATAGAGGCAATTTGTTGCTGTAAAGAAGAGACAGTTTGTGCAAGATTGTTAATGGTCGCTTCAGTCGAAGAGTTCATATTAGACATGTTAGATTGTGATGGAGGTATTATGTTATTGAAAGAAGGTATTGATTGAGAGTAGGATGGCGGGACACTATGATAATTAGTCATAGGAGAGGATTGGAAAGGATGAACACTACAAGGAGGAATGGAATGGTTGAATGAATTGCCCCCTTGCGTCATGTTCATTTGTGGAGATGTAATAGGAAAACTCATTGAAGGAATGAATGAAGATTTTTGATTGAATGAAGGCAGAGGGTTAATTGAAGAAGAAGGATTGCCCCCATGACTAGTGATCATAGGTGGAATGTCTTGTATTGAAGTAGTCATTATGTTTGATGTAAAGGTAGGTATGCTAGCAATAGAAGTTGTCAAAGGAATAGAATGATTGACTTGAGTAGGAGGTTGTGTATAACCTAAAGTTTCGGCACAACTCTTCATAGGAATCACATTCGAATCCACAATGTGTGCAATACCACGCAAAATATCAATTCCATTCTTATCACTTTGAAGCATATGTTTTAGACCCTCAATTAAAGGAAGAGCTTGACTATCGGGGTATTCTTGAGACATCCATTGTTATCCAATTTCGAAAGTTGTTCTTCAGAAACCTCATGGAGAGCTTCTTCGTCATTAAGAGGATTAGAGGAATTACCCATGTCCTCATTAAAAAGGCTATTCAAATTAGGTTCCATCTCCTCAGTAATTAAACCTTGGAAAGACCTAATTCTAAGGCTTCATCTAACGGGAATAGTGTAAGTAGGGCTTATTGTTGTAAAACTCATGCATTAGAGAGAGAGAGAAGATTTTGAATTTTAGAGGTAGCAAATTTCAATAAAATCAGCCAATCTCCTAGATTTAAGTTGTTAAATGCAATCACGACAATCTCCCAAAATTTCGGAAAAAATGTCAGGGACCGTGGCGCTCGGAGTGCACACGGTCCTCGCAACTTTTTTCAAAATTTGCAGGGATGAAAGTTATGATGATTTTAAAGCTAACCTGAAAAAATTGAGTGATTTTACGATCTGTAGATAGGCCAAATTAAAGTTGCAATCTCAAAATTAAACCCTACCCAGATTGTTGAAAAATGTAAAATTTGAATTTTGAAAAAGAGAGGGAAACTAAAATTTTGAATTTTATGATTTAAGAAGGAATACCAAAAGCAATGCAAGCTTTGAAATTTGAAAATTGACTCAATTTCATGCAAAATTCAATTTTGAAAGCAGAAATCAAAGTTGTTGTAATTAAACACTTAATTTCAAAAGTCACAAATTGCAAGAATTTGAATAAAGCATTGAAATTTCGAATGAATGCCAACACACTTTTCAGATTTAGGATAGTAAGAACACCATTTCGACACAAAATTTCAATTTCAACGATTTTTGAATGATTATAAGCCTTAATCAAAGCAATCCCTAGACCAACTTTGACTTTAATTTTGAAAGTGTTGTAATTGATAAAATCAGCCAAAATTCTGGATTTTAGCAGAAAAATACAGTAAGATCTAGCTCCCGAAATTTCGGAAAAAATGTCAGGGACGATGGCGCTCGGGGTGCACACGGTCCTCGCAACTTTTTTCCAAATTTTCAGGGATGAAAGATATTATGATTTTGTTGCGGAATCCAAAGTTACAGCCGATTTGGAGATGTTTTGATCAGTGAAATTATCATTCAAAGGTTGAATCAAGAGGGTTTTAAAAATTAGAGTTTTGACACTTAACCACTTAATTTTCAAAATTAAAGCATAGATATGATTTGATAATTTGCAGTAGAAGGGTAGATCTGAAACAGGCATTAACAATTAAACATTTCGCAAGCTCAATTACTAAAAAGAAAATTTAGGGTTTTTATGCAATCAACCTCTAAAATTTGCAAAAGATCAAACATGGAAATGTACTTAAGGAAGAAAATTTTCAGATCTAACCATGAATAATCAAAAAGGATGTTCACATCGGGTTCACCAAAATGTAAAGCAGAAAATCGCGAGCGAACCCTAAGTGTTCCCCCCACCACTCCAACGAGAGGGGAAGGAGGTCACTAGGGTTGACGGTTTTCACTTAGGGGAGACTTTACATTCAAAAGAGGGGTTGAAACCCACAAGATCCAATCCCACACAATGCAAGATTGGATTCTAAATGAGTTTCAAGGGTTAAGACAACAAGGCTACCCTCTTTTGTAAAGAATGTAGATAGAAGGATTAAGCTAGGAATGCATGAAAAGTGAGAAAGATTCACTTATAAATAGAGATAGGGATATAGGCTGAAGATGCGGACCTGGAATTAGCAGTAAAATGTCGAGACGACGCTGTCCTACAAATTTGAGTGAAAGTTGATGGGACAATGGCGCCCGGCGTGCACACGGTCCTCTGAAAAATCCGCGAAACGAAGGGGGATCTATTCGTCTCTGTACAAGGATTCCAGATCTTCAATTTCAACTGCGTACCTGCAACCTACACACAGAAAAGTGAAGACGATTGGGGGGTTAGGGATTAGGGGTTTGCCCTTAGGTCAAACCTCAGTTTTGGAATTAACCAAGAAATGAGAAGGCTGTAAATGTAAAGGATTGTAATGTAAAACAAGTACTTGATACCTTGTTGGAAGAATGTTTGTATTCTTACATGCGAAGGTGTAAATGTTGTTGCATGTTGTATGTTGTATGTTGTATGTGATCTCCTCTTCAATGGTTGAATCCTTGTCTTGAATGCAACACTTAGCCTTGAATGGAGACTTAGAATGATCAATTGCTTGAAGGAATGCTTGAATGCTTGAATGTTTGAATGTTTTAGTATCGCTTCTGCCTTTTTTTTTCATCCTCCCAAATGGGAGAGGAAATGTAGTTTATATACTTGTCAATTAGGGTTAAAAGACTGATTTTTCCGACCTTAGGCCGACCAGGAGAGATTATTTTCCAATTTGCAAACATAAAGACCCGAGGCCCCAAAAGAGACCGGGCCCAAAATAGGGCCAGGGACCAGGGCGCTGGGCACCATGGTCCCACCTCCTGGGACAGCAGGGTGCAAGGAGGATCAGGCCAGGGTGCTGAAAAATGCAGTTTTTGATGTCATGAACAAGTTTCGGGGTCTCCATTCAGGTTCAGTGTTGCATCGCCATCGTGAAGACCCAAATGCAATCAAAATTGCAAGTGTCACAATTCTAGGATGCTACAATGCCAAACTGCATCATTTAAGTCTTTGTCAGTGGGGTGATTACCCCAAGCTTCTCTCTAAGATATTCAAATATTTCCTTAGGAAAAAGATTTGTTAAAATATGTGCAATTTGCCCTTTAGTATTCACATAAACCAATCTCACTTTATTTGCTTCAACATTTTCTTTCGTAAAATTATACTTAATAGAAACATGCTTTGTTTTAGAGTGAAATACTGGATTCTTTGATATATCTATTGCTGCTGAGTTATCATAGTAAATAATTACCGGTTCTTTGCATTTTACCTTGATATCCTTCAACATTTGCTCGATCCGTAATACCTAAGTGCAATTAGTTGCTGCTGCAACATATTCTTCTTCTACTATAGATAATGATGTGCAAGTTTACTTCTTACTAATCCATGAAATTAATCTCCTACCAAGAAAGAATGCTCCACCAGTGGTACTATTTTTGTCATCCACATCTCCTGCCCAATTTGCATCTGTATATGCACATAACTTAAAATTTTCATCCTTAGGATACCATAAACCAAGATTTGTTGTGCCTTGCAGATATCGAAAAATCCTTTTTACTGTAGTTTAATGATTTTCTTTAGGATTTCTTTGAAATCTTCAAACAATGCATACTGCATTCATTATATCAGGTTTGGTTTGTGTCAAATATAGTAACCCTCCAATCATAGATTTGTACCTTGTCAGATTTATAGGAGTTGAATCATCCTTTGATGTCAATTTTGTTGGCATTATGTGAACCGGTATAAGAACCGGTATGAGGACATAATGACATTGTATGTTGTGATTGATGTCAATATGTTGAAGAGGTGAGAACCGACATATGTTAGAACTGGTATAACACTGTGAACTGACATTTGTTCCAAAGTGAAGTGGTGTGTTTGTTCAAGATGAACCAGCATATGATTATGGTAACCAGTACATCGAAGCTTTGTTTAACTACCGGTTGGTAGTCTCAACTTCAGGGTTTCCAGTTGAAGTGCTTCAAGCCTGTGTGGCTTAACCGGTGACTTTGTGTGATGAGTTAGCATGGTAATAAAGAATAGCCCATGTTGCAACATAAGCCTTGTGCGTGTGAAGGATCTTGCATGAAGGAGATTTTTCCTACCTACCTCGGGAATGTGCGAAGTCTGTAAACAATGATAATGTGTGATGGGTTATCAACCACCAAGAAATCAGTGGAAAATGAATGATGGAGAATGTCTTGAGATTGGATCAAGACTGTTGCATTTAATGCAATGTTCTCAATGACCAGGATTGAACCGTTTGAATTCCTTAACCTAACAGGTTTAGGGTTTAGGGTTTATGCTACCAACCTATCTATTTTCCTATAAGGTTGATGTTTTGTTTCTTTCTGAGGTTGTTGGCAAAAGTTGTGCGTGTGTATCCAAGAGAAGAGATACATGATTCTTGCTAGACTAGAGAAGAGAAGTGATACCCGTAGAGTGTAACTGCAGAAGGTGAAGAGGATCTTAAGCGGATCTGCATTGGCATTGAGTGTTGTTACCAGATCATTGTAATACCTGTTGATCTCTAACCACCTCAACAGTTGAGAAATCCCTTAACAGGGCATCTTTAACCAACGTCCTGTAAATCCTTTAACAGGGTGACTCAAAACCATTGAGTTCTTGAAATCCTCTAACAAGGTAACCTTTAACGGGGTTTAACCCTTAACCGGGTATTATATCCATCCCTTAACCGGGTGATCCCTAACAGGATCAGTTCCTAACAGGAGCAGTTCTTAACAGAACCTATTGTATGAGTCTTTAATCGGACAAGGCTCTTAACAAAGTGGACTTCTAAAGAGTTCAAAAACAATCTTGCGGGTATCCCCACTATGGTTTCTCCCAGTTGGGTTTCCATGTGAAAAATATGTGTGTCATTTGTGATGTCTTCTTCATGTGATGCTATGTTGTTTTCTGTCAAGCGGTGAATCGTGTTGATCTAGTTGCTTATATGTATATCTTTGATGGTGGATTACTTGTTCATGCATTAGGGTGAAATGGAAATGAAGTGTTAGACTGTATGAAAAGATAAGTGTCAACCGGTTTATGCTTGTCTTAGTCATTCTGGGTTTTTCCGGTTGTACTCTGTTTAAGGACCGATGTTAATGTTTGTCTATCAATGCATAGTGTCTACTGACAAATTGGTTTTAGGAAATGTATTTTTGTCTGTACTGATTCACCCCCCCTTTTAGTACCGGTTTGGTACTAACCATGCATCATTGAGTTATCAATTGGTATCAGAGCAAACTTCCAGGTCCTCTGTGTTGTAAGCTTAACTACTTAAGGAAAAGATCCTATTGAAATGATGAAGAGGGAAGGTCCAAAGTTCAACAGAGATAATTTCAGTATATGGAAAGACAGAATGAAGATATACATCAGAAGCATGGGTGCTCAACACTGGAGCTATGTTGAGAATGCTTATGTAGCTCGTATTGGTACTCTTACTGATGACCAAAAGAGAGAAATGTAGGAGAATGGGCAAGTCATGGAAGCCCTAATTAGTAGTTTATCTGACATTGAGTTTATTGATGTCCAAGATAAAGTAAATCCCAAAGAAGTATGGGATACTCTTGCAAATATCTATGGTGGTGATGAGCATGTAAAACAAGCTAAGAAAGAAAGCCTTAGAGGGAAGTTTGAAGACATGCGAATGGTTGAAGGTGAGACCATTCAACAGTATGGAATAAGAATCAAAACTGTTGTCGGGGATATCAAGAGTGCGGGTGGTATCGTGGAAGATTCCACTGTGGTAAGCAAAGTTCTGAGATCCTTGTTACCGGTCTATGCAATAAGGGTTGCACCTATTCAAGAGTTGAGGTCAATAGACAAGACTAAGGTATCCCTAGACTCCATCATTGCAAAGTTGATTGCTTATGAGTTAAACAGTTTTGATGGTAGTGTGTAGAAGACTGAATCAGCTTTTAGAGCATCAGCAACACCATCTAGAAAAGGCAAAGAAGCATGCACCAATGGTGAACCAAGACAGAGCAGAGAAATGGATGATGAGGAGATTCTAATGGAGTTTGAAGCTCTTCTTGCCAAGAAAATTCCTAAAGGAACTAGTAAATACAGAGGTAAGCTCCCTTTGAAATGATTTTCTTGTAATTGGATAGGACACATTGCTCTAAACTGTCCTAATGGTGACAACAAGGACAAACCAAAAAGGTTCAAGAAATTCAAAGGAGGAAACTAGAGAAACTATTTTGTAGCAGTTGATGAAGGTGTCACTAATGAGGAATCAGAAGATGAGGAAAATAAAGATATTTTGTTTGTCACTATCAAGGAAGATGTGTTAGACAAGAAGGTGTTGGCAATATTACAAGGATATTGAGAAGGTTGTTGATGATTATGGACGTAACTGATTAAAGATGTTTTACTGTCTTGATATTATTATTTTGTCATTGATGTCAAGAAATTGATTTTCTAATTCAATATGATGTTGCCATATCTTAAGAAATATGATATGAAGATTATAAAGCAGTCGATAAAGACACAAGAAAGAATATGATGAATAAGGGGATAAGTTATTCAATGGGCAACTCTACCGAGTCAAACAATGATGAGATCTTGATGTTTTAGATTGTTTTAACATCATACATATGTTGTAAAAGGTAAAGGTTAATACTATACTATGTTATCAAGCAAAGAACCTAGTCGGTAAACCCTAAGGAGCCTAGTTGGTAAACCCTAAGGTTATTGCAGTCAGTTAACAAAGACAAAATGTCTACCGAGTAAAGTTTAGTATTCACTGAGTTGTAACCAAGCTATAATAGAATGCATTAAATGTTTACATGTGATATTTAATGAAAGATGCTGATGAGATGGAGTGGATCAATGATTGGCAAGCCATAGAAGAAGTTTGTTAATGAATCTAAGGCAATGGAAAGTCGGCAAGAAGATCTACAGCTCAGATTAAACTGCATTACCCTAACACAAGTTCCAAGGCAGGGTAAAACGCTTTTAGATTGAAAGATACAATGAACCTGGACAAGATTGAAGATCTGATGGGTATGATTGATCATGGGAAATGTGATCAAGGAGATTAAGCGGTTAGAAGATTGTTTATAAATAAGGAACTATTGATAAACAATGTATGTGGGCAAGTGTATGCATAGGGATGCTACATAGTGATTACTGAGCACAGAAGCTTGAAGACCTGTTAGAATAACGGAGTATTGATGCCCAATAGATAGACAAGATTAGTTCTATGTCTAGATTGTATTGAACAAATAGGAATCTGCTTTAGCATTTTAGTTGTGAAGTTTCAAATAGATTGTGTTACTGTCATTTTGTGAAAGTGGCAGGGAATCTCTTAACCGAGTGGACTTAACAGTCTTATATGTAAATCCTCTAACAAGGTGACATTCTGATTGAGTGTTTGAAATCCTTTGACAAGGTCACTTCTAACAAAGTGAAGATCCTAACAGATCTGAGGGAAATCCCTTAACCGGGTCACATCTAGCAATGTGTTTTGTAATCTTTAACAGGATTTGCTTTTAACAGAGCATACTCTAGAAGAGTATATTTCTTAGTGGGTCTAAAATCCCACAGTGGTTTTTCCCTATTTGGGTTTCCATGTTAAATCTGATGTTATGAGGTTTATATTGTTCATATGCTTTTGAGTTTGCATGTTTGATAGTTTTTGGTTATATGACTGATATATGTTACCAAGGTTGAATCTGATGTTTTATGGATGATTAAGTTTGTATGATTCACCCCCCCTCTCATCTTGTTGGCTATTGGATCTATACTTATATTAAGTATCAGAACTATCAATTGGTATTAGAGTTTTGGACTCTGAAAGGAAAGTTTAAATGCACTTAAGTTAAAGATCCAAAGATGTATAAGAGGGATGCACCTAAGCTGAATAAGTCAAGTTTCTCTACATGGCAGAAAAGGATGAAGCTACATCTATCAGGAGTTGGAGAATATGCTTTATACTATTTGGAGAATGATTTTGTTGTACCAAGCACCTATCCATTGACTATGGAAGAAATAAAGGCGAAGAAAGAACATATTCAAGCAATGACTGAAATAACATCTGCATTGATTGATTCTGAGTTTAATGATCTAGAAGCCTACAATGATGCAAAGGCAATGTGGACTAAGCTCATATCTGTATATGGAGGAGATGAACATGTTCAAAAAGCAAAAATTGATAGTCTAAGAGGACAACTTGAATCTATGAGGATGAATGAAGGTGAGAACATAACCCAGTATAGTACAAGACTAAAGGAGACTGTAAATCAAATCTCAGGAGCAGGAGGAACTATTGAAGAAAAGGATGTGACAAGTAAGTTGTTAAGAACCCTTCTACCTGCCTATGCAATCTGAGTCTCTACAATCAATAAATTGAGGTCTGTACCTAATATGTCAGTTGATGTCCTACAAAATGGCACAAGGTTAGTAACTGATAAACAACACAAAAGACATGAAAAACCGTTAGTGTTAGTCAATCAAAAACTAATCTATGAAGGCATACCAAGAGAGACACTAAAAGCATGCTAATGTATCTAATAAACGAAACAAAGATTATGAGGCATCTCCAACTGCCTCTTAGCATGGCCTTAGCTCTTTCTCCCTTGTTCCTCTCCTCTCCAAGTTCCAAAATAGTGTAGCTCTCAGCAGCTTTTTGCACTATGGATGCTTATGGAGAATTGAGATTTAATATTAAACTTCAAATATGAAATGAAAAGCTAAATAATATGCTATTGATGCTAAAATGATTGATTTTACCAAAAAGACAAGATTTTAGTTATGCTATGCTAAATGCTCTCTAAAAATGTCTATAGCTTAAATGCATACAAGTTTTCAGGATCTGGATTATGAAGGAATGGGCTCTATTTATAGGAAAAATGGAGCAATGGATGGCCAAGATTGAAAGGTTTAATCAAGGGTCAAGCTTGAAAGTTGGGGATCCATGTGCACAATTTGCACCAATAAAATGGTGACAAGTGTCAACACAGGATTGGGTTGAGAGAAGAGGTTGGAGGCATTAAAGGCCTGAGAAGACTTCATGGTTATCTAAAGGCTAAGGGTCAAGTCTAAATTAAGATTATCCATTGGATTAAGAGTTAATCCAAGGATAAACCTTTGTGCAAATGATTAAGAGATAATCATGGTCAAAGCATTAAAGGCTTGATGAGACCCTTGGGTTGGGTAGAGGTTGAGTCAAAACAAATGTTTTAACCATGTGGAAGGGTTTGGGTTAACCATATATGGTTATTGGAGACTTTGGGGGATTAAGTGGTTAAAAGTTGGAAGCCTTTAATAGCTATCAAAGAGTTTGAGGAATTAAGTGGTTGAAGGTTGAAAGCCTTTAATGGTTATCAAAGACTTTTAGGCTTTGAGAAGTGACCTCATTTTGCTTAGGAATGTGACAATATTTAGGGGAGGGATTAGGCTAATTAGGAAGGGGTTAGAAGAATCTAGAAGGGGATTAGATTTTGCAAGTGGATTTGGTGGGTGAAGGAAAATAGGATTTTATTAAAATAAAAATTCATTTATTTCAATAAATGTGTGCAAGTTGCATTTGTAGAAAAATGCAAGTGGGGTGGGGATAATGATTTAAATAAATGTTTTATTTAATTTATTTAAAAGAGGAAAAGGGGATTTTATTAAATAAATAGATTTTATTTATTTAATTGAATGGAATTTGATTTAATGAATTAATTAAAATAAATTGAATAATTTATTTAATTAATAGAAGAATGTTTGGGGATGAATTAATTAAATATTAATTTAATTAACTGATGGTTAGTAGATTTTTAATCAAATAAATAGCGAATATTTATTTAATTAAGCTGGACAGATTTGTGTGACTACATTTGCCCCTCTTTGAGATGGTGCGGTTTATCGCGTCATTTCAAAAAAAGAAAAATAGGTGTGAAGAAATGCCCCATAAAATGTAAATTTAATAGGTGGTATGCCCTCTCAAGAGATGGGCCGAAAATTTTGAAAAATCGGGCGATCTCTCGAAAAAGAATGAAAATTGGTAGGGTGGTAGAAGAGAAGAAGTTAGCCATGCAGGTGAAAAATAGAAGAAATCGGGGGAAACATGGAAAAATGGGGGGCTCGGGAAGTTCACGGGGACCATGGCGATGAGCAGGGCGAAGTTACAGTGACGGCGAGGGGTATAAATGGGGTGAAAGGAGGGAAAATAGGATCATTTGTGACCGCGACCAGTTGAAAACGAGAGCTCTGATAGTGACATTTGGAGGAGCAAGGAGTAGCTACGATGCCGATTCTGATCACCGAGCATAGATTCAAGCGAGTCCGACGATTCCAACGCTTAGAGGACTACGGACCAGCGGTACGCAAATTCGAAAACTTAATTTTCATGCATTTTTGATAGGTTTTTAGCTGAGTCCAAGTCAAGTTGGAGCAAGAGCGCTGGAACTCTAGTTTTGGCGCTTTTGCTCCATAAACTAGTGCTATTGTGTCGCAATGGTGCTATTGTGCTCTTGTTTGAGTGCTTTTGTGTTTAATTAGCGCTACTGTATTCAAGTTTTAGCGCTATTGACTAAGTAGTGCTATTGTGGGGTTAATTGAGCCCTATTGATGTTAAAGAGCGCTATTGTATAGCTGGTTTAGCGCGTTTGTAGTTGTAGTGCTTTTGTATAGCTTTTTGAGCGCTTTTGTTAGTGCAGTAGCGCTATTGTATAAAAGTAGCACTTTTGTGGGTAAAATAGCGCTTTTGCCTTAGGATAAAGAGATGCCCCAGTGTTGGACAAAACAAATCTCCTGATGCCAATGATTGATGGATGGCGAGGTGAAGTGGGAGTTGTTTTGAACCATAGTAGCCGGATGAGACTTAGGTCATTTGTTAGGATAAATGCCTGTTGAAGTCTAGGTGGCCATGATTGCTTACCTGTTGAGACCCGAAGATACTTGATCAAAGTATCTGATGATAGTCTAGGTTTAAACTTAAGAAAGTTTGAAAACAAAACAACTGATTGTGATTGATGAATGTCTATGTGCAGGAGGATCTGCGCATGTTGCAGTTACACGAGCGTCATCCTGTGACATAGGGGTTGCGGGACCGATTGTCTTAGATTGAGATAGACTGCATTGCTGTGACTGGTTTGTACAAGGTGATGCACATGCCCGTGATTCGTATGAATCACGGTTTGATTATAGCATTGGCAGAGTGGTGGCATAGTGAGATGTGCACCTTTCATTTGGCACAGGAAGAGATGACTGTGACCTTGGAGGACGTGTGGTGCATCCTTCGGATTCTGATTTGAGGGGAGCTAGTCACATATGACAGATCCTAGGGGACGCTTTCATATCAGAGGATTTTTGATGATGATGTATATATTGATGATGGCTCGATTGCATGGGAGGATATAGCGGCACTATATGAGCCCCTTCCAGCAGTGTTGTCAGGGATTGTGGGAGGACTTCTGTGTCCAGACAGGCGGTCACTTGGATTGGCAGTGGGATGGAGACAGGTGATAGAGATGATGATGACCAAGGGGACCCGATTTGCATGGGGGTCGTGCGTGCTAGCGCACATGTATCAGGAGCTCCACGAGGTAGTGTACCGAGGGAGGGGTTCTCTAGCAGTGGGCATGACGCTGCTACATGTGTGGGCATGGGAGCACCTACCAGTGACCTGACCAGTGAGTCTCAGATTTCGAGCCGTGGACTAGCCATACATATTTATGTACAGTGGCATGATGAGTCAGCTCCACTTGGGGAAGTTAGAGTGGTGGCGACGGGCATTGGATGACTTAAATGTAGTGATATGGCGGCCATACTTGGAGTGTGAGCCATGGGATGATGATGCAGAGGCACTACCGTATGTCTTCATGACCCGATTCCTCATTGGGAGGACCTCATATCATGTGGAGAGACAGGTGCCTGGACGAGTGATGAGGCAGTTTGCATGGCAGCAGGGACTGCCTAGCGGATCAAGGGAGTATGCATGGGTTATTCGGGAACGGTATGCATGGGGTCCAGTGCTACCGTATGATCAAGCACTAGCAGAGTTTTAGACACTGCAGGCAAGGCCATGGGACCTACGACCAAGGGTCATTGATGCAGGGGTGACAGTGGAGTATACACAGTACCGAGCGACACACTCGATCTGACGGATATCAGACCCAGCAGAGCCGATCCCAGCTTTTGAGGATGAGAGGGGACGGGGACGAGGATGGAGAGCAGGAGGTCGAGGAGGAGGTGGGGGAGGAGGAGGCGGGGGAGGAGGAGGAGATGGAGGTGGTGGAGGAGGAGGTGGGGGAGGAGGAGGTGGGTTGGGGATGCCGAGGCAGTGGAGAGGGAGAGGTGGACTACCGCTGCAAATATCACAGGGACCTTTGATGCAGGGAGGAGTGTAGCTAAGTGGGAGGGGGATCGAGAGAGAGATCCTAATGGATAGAGGAGAGGGTATTACTGGAGAGGGTGGTACAGGGGAGGGACCTATTGGAGAGGGTGATACAGGTGAGGCAGCGATGGACATGGGAGAGGGAGCTACTGGAGATCTGCGGGATCATATGATAGTTTACTTGCAGACCCGGATAGAGAGATTAGAGGAGGAGGTAGCAGCTAGGGATGTGCAGCTATTTGCACGTGAGTCAGAGTTGACGGTGGTGTTGCGAGAGAGAGATACTGCGGTGGAGAGATTGGCCGAGTTGCAGGAGAGGGTTCGGATTGGAGTAGGAGCACAAGGTCCTACAGGGGAGGTGATGAGGGAGATTTGGCGAGCGCAGGCGGAGATAGAGTACTGGCGGGGCTTATATGAGCAGGCTGTACTAGTTAGCCAGTGAGCTATGAGCTATTCGCAGATGCGGAAGGCCAAATCCGAGCGATCATAGAGGATGCAGAGCAGTGGGGGTGTGATGGGTCCTCTACGGTAGGAGAGATCAAGGGATGCAGGAGGGAGTGGGGGTTCGATGAGGCCTCCACGGAGAGATGGATCAGGTGGTGCAGGCACCAGTGGTGGAGCAGGTAGAGGTGGTGGGACAGCATCAGGCCAGAGCGGCATTTGAGAGAGCATTTTTGCATACATATATTGTATCATTGTTTATTCATGGACTGTATCTTGGATGGCTCTTGGTAGCCGATTTTGTAGACTTCATTGTACTCTAATATATGAAATGATATATATGAGGAGATCCCATATTGTGATGATATGCATTTGATTATGTATGGATGTTTATGCGATTATGATTTATTGCGTAGATGGATGTGTGTGCATTTTGATGAGATGTTTCTTTTATGCATGTTTTTATGATGATTTATGATGTGGGATACTGACATATGAAATGCAGGTTTATATATGATTGGTTTTGATTTGTTGGATGCAATGCTTTATGTATGGAATGCTATGATGATGATGTATACTTATGATAATAGATGAACAGGATTATGGTGTTTCCTATTTTGATATAATGATGAGATGCTTTATGTGATGATGTAAAATGCGATGGTTGAATGAATGATGTTTATGTATGGATATGCATCTAGATGTTTTGTTAAATGAATGCAATATGGATAAAAAATGTTATGAACCAATGTTTATATGATAATGTGTAAAATGAATGTAATATGGATAAACAAAATGTAAAGTACAAATGTTTATATGATAATGTGTTAAATGAATGCATATGGGTAAACAAAATGTAAAGTACAAATGTTTATATGATGATATTATAACTGATGGGTTTAATAACTGCACCTTAATGCAATTAAAAAAAGGAGGATAATGAATGTGATGTGAAATTAATCCTAAAATGAGCATAAGAAAATACTTTAATAACTGGATGAATGAATGCAATGTTTTAATTATGAATGTATGCAATGATAAATGATAAGGGATAATGAAATGATGATGGATAATTGACATGATATGAATGCTTAGCAAAGGACTAAATATAATCAAAGACAATTTAATCCTATGAATAAATCGACCTATTTATGATTAATGCAATGATGCAAAATGATTGATGAAAACTAATGTCCAAAATGAACTATATGCAACATTAAAAAAATGACATGAATGTTTAATGCAAGATATAACTAAATGTTTAATGCAAGATGCAACTAAATATTTTAATGCAAGGTGCAACTAAATGTGAGGATGATATGATCATGAGGAATGCAAGGTTTGTTAGACTTTGTGTGATGCATTGATAATGTATCAGAGTACTCGATCGTGATTGTATCCAAGACTAGCTTTGTTGGTCATTTTTGCATGTAAATCCTACATATGAATGAATGAATGGATGGGTGATATGCAACGGAATGCAAGATATAAACAGATGAGGTGAGATGACGATCCATAGTGCTCTATTTTCATCATTGAGCTTTAAAATGTTGGAAGAGAATACAAGCATCTTTACACAATGATTCAAGATGACCTGAGTATTTCTTTCATGGATTTTAATATAGCAAGTTAATACAAACGACTTGATATAAGGGTCAAGTCGACGAGAGTATTGCTTGCAGAACAGACAAGGATTATCTCCTTTCATGCATGACTTGGATCATCCTCCTTGATCTTAGGCTGATCAGATCCTGAGACAAGTGCATACCGTACTAAGAAAATAAAACCTTTATCCAAATTGGATGAGGAGGAAGCAAAGAATGAGCATTGTACCTGTAAACAAACAGTATATACATAAAGAATGAAAGAATATGGATCCTTGGTAATGGTTCATGTCCATATGGTCGAGATATACGCTATAGTCAGCAAGCCGTAGTGATCTATGACTGTATTTTTGCCTATGATCACATAGCTTAGTGAACTTCCCACGTAGACACCATTAGTACATGCCCCAATACTTCATTGGAAATAATGTGCAAATGATACAAAACAATGCTGAAGATGCCGATACAGATAAACAAACGATTGTACTCACAAATCAACCAAGTATTTCATAGCCTAACAGAATTTTCTTGTCAAAGAAAACGTCATCTTGTCTTTGTTTTGGTAAGGAAGGATGCATCCTTGTTTTAAAGATAGTTTGGATTGTTGATGTTGATTGTTTTGGTCGAGTGATAAGTGGTCATTTGTGTGAGTATTTTGTCAATGTTTGTTTTGTATCTGCGTGAATGAATATGTACAAGGTGTTGCCATGTTTTTGTTTTGATTTTCGATGGTTTTTCGATGTTTTTTGGATTTTGTGAAACAATTTTGAATGTTTTTGGATTTTGCGAGACATTTTTGAATGTTTTTGATATTTTGTGAGACATTTTTGAATGTTTTTAGATTTTACGAGACATTTTTGAATGTTTTTGGTATTTTTAATGATTGCCTGAATGAAGAGCGTAATGATACATAAGACAATGTAGAATCCACTTCCATCAATAGGTTAAGGGTATTGCCCCCAGTTTTTAGACCTGACTATGAAAAAGTGGGATGCTAGACGCATGGAGTACTTTCTTAATGACAGATGAATAACAAGCCATGGCTTTGGATGGATGGATGTATGTATGAAGTAAATGTGATCGCAACAAGTCTGAAAAGACAATGGAGCCATAGCCCTTACGAGTGGCACCTGTTTGCCAGGTTTTCACCATCGTACTTACCCAAGGTGCCACCGGAGTGGTTGTTCACCATTTGGATGGATGATTTTTCTTTACTTTTTTGAATGTTTTTGTATTTCTTCAGGACATTTTTCTGAATGTTTTTGGTATTTTCCGGTATGCAGGGGAGTCTGATGCTCTGTTTAGCTTAGGTATAAAACCGTTTGAGGTGCATGCTATTGATTGGATCGGCAAGCGGTTCTCCTTCTGATGTAGCCAACTGATATGCCCCGGACCCGAATACAGCAGTGACAACATATGGGCCCAGCCAATTTGATTCAAACTTGCCTTGATGTTCTCTGTTTGGTTGGTTGCGAGGATTCTCGCGAAGAACAAGATCACCTACCTCAAATGTACGAGATTTAACTCGGTGATTGTAGTTTCTACTCATGCGTTGCTGATAGGCTTTGAGGTGATTGTATGCAGCTTGTCGCTTCTCATCAAGTAACTCTAAGTCCTGAAGACGGGATACTCTGTATGCTTCATCATCGATGAGATTGTGCAAGGAAACCTATAAAAATGGTATCTCAACCTCAATAGGCAGGATAGATTCTGCACCATAGACCAATGAGTAAGGAGTTGCACTTGTAGGGGTTCGAATGCTAGTTTGATATGCCCATAGTGCTGGATTCAATTGAACATGCCAATCACGACCGGCCTCATTGACTGTCTTCTTTAGGATTCTCAATATATTTTTATTGGATGCTTCGGCCTGACCATTGCCTTGTGGGTAATAGGGGGTGGAAAAGCGGTGTTGGATATGAAATTTCTCACAAAGTTCGCGGACATCCTGATTTTTGAAAGGAAGACCATTATTTGTGATGATGGACATGGGCACACCATACCGGCAGATGATGTAGTTGAGGATGAATGAGGCGATCTGCTTGCCGGTGACTTGGGTAAGTGGAACAGCCTCGATCCACTTTGTGAAATATTCGGTGGCGGTAATAATGAATTTATGGCCATTGGATGAAGATGGATGGATTTTACCCACAAGGTCAAGGCCCCATTGACAAAAAGGCCATGGTGTTGTGATTGGTTGCAGTTCCTGGGCTGGTGCATGTATCAGGTCACCATGAACTTGACATTTCTTGCACTTCTTGACAAAGTAGTAGGAATCTTTTTCCATAGATGGCCAATAGTATCCAGCTCGCATGATCTTCTTGGCTAGTGATGGCCCACTTGAGTGAGTCCCGCAAATTCCTTCATGTACCTCTTCCAAAACCTTTATTATCTCATCCTGTTCCAGACATCAAAGGAGAGTACCATCAAGACTACGTCGGTATAGGATTTCGACAATAATGGTATATCGAGCAGTTTGGCGAATGAAGGTTTTTCGTTGGTTATTCGATTGGTCGGGAGGAAGGGTGCAATCACGGAGATAGGTGTAGAACTCACCGTACCATGGGGATTCAGAACCAACAAGGCGACATATCATTTTGGATTCAGGGATATCATAAGCGGGGATCCAAAGCTATTCTACCAAGAACTCGTAGTGTGTTGAATTCTGCGGAAGATCTAGTAGAGATGCGATGGTAGCCATAGCATCAGCAGCTCAATTCTGATCTCTTGGTATCTGCTCAAAAGTGATAGTAGTAAATGATGTCTTTAGAGTGTCCACCATTTGCTTGTATGGCATGAGTTTATCATCCTTGGTCTGATATTCATCTATTTCTTGTCAAATGACCAGTTGTGAGTCGCCATATACTTGCAGTTCTTTTAATTTCCATTCTACGGCGAGCCTGAGTCTTGTGGTCAAGGCCTCATATTCTGCTATGTTGTTAGTACATGGAAATGTGAGCCTGTAAGACTTTGGGATGCTATCACCTTGAGGTGTGATAAATAGAATGCCTACCCCCGAGCCATGCCTAGTGTACAAGCCATCAAAATATAGTTTCCATGGTTGTACCTCTGTGATCATGAATATCTCTTCATCTGGAAAATTGGAAATGAGAGGATGATCGCCTATGAGTGGTGCATCGGCCAGCTGATCTGCAATGACTTGCCCTTTGATAGCTTTACGGTCCACATACTAAATTTCAAATTCACTTAGAATCATCACCCATTTGGCCAAGCGACCTGTCAATGCTGCTTTGCTAAGTAAGTACTTGAGTGGATCAATCTTTGCAATGAGTTGTACCTTGTGTGTTAACAGATAGTGCCTCAGTTTAGTGGCTGCCAGGATTACTGCTAGGCAATCTCGCTCAATAGGTTTGTAATTGAGTTCATAGCCAACTAGTGTGTGAGAGATGTAGTATACAGCACACTCTTTGCCTTCTACATTATGTTGTGCCAGTAAGACACCTAATGCTATACTTGTCGCTGAGATATAAAGTAACAATAGTCTACTTGGATCTGGTGGCATCAGCAATGGTGGATTCATGAGATAGTCTTTAAGCGTCTGAAATGCTTGTTGGCATTGGGCATCCCAATGAAAGTGGATGTTCTTGTGTAGCAGGTGTGTGAATGGGTGACATTTATCAGCCAATTGTGCAATGAATCTGCGGATGTATTGAAGCTGCCCTTGTAATGTCCTTAGCTAACTGATATTCTTTGGAGGTGGCATGTCCATTATTGCCTTAACCTTTGCTGGATCGACCTCAATACCTTTTCTTGAGACAATGTATCCTAGAAGCTTCCCGGAGGTCACTCCAAAGACACACTTCTTTGGGTTGAGTCGAACATGGTATTGTTCCAGTCTATCAAAGATTTTATCTAAGATGTGGAGATGTCCTTCTCTGGTGAGTGATTTTGCTAGTAAGTCATCCACATAATCTTCCATCATGGTATGCATCATGTCATGGAAGATGGTGGTCATTGCTCATTGATAGGTCGCTCCTGCATTCTTTAGACCAAAAGGCATTACATTCTAGCAGTATGTGCCCCATGGACATGTGAAGGCTGTCTTATGTTGATCTTCGGGTGCGATCTTTATCTGATTGTAGCCAGAGAAGCCATCCATGAGTGAAAGCATCGCATGTCCTGCTGTTAGATCCACTATGATGTCGATATTTGGTAGGGGGAAGTCATCCTTAGGACATGCCTTATTCAGATCTCTGAAGTCAGTACAAATGCGGATGCCCCCTTTTGGTTTGCCAACTGGCACGATGTTGGAGATCCATTCTGCATAATCAATTGGTCTAATGAAACCAACATCCAGGAGTTTCTTAAGTTCTATTTTGACTAGCACTGCAATCTGAGGATGCATCTTACAAAGCTTTTGCTTGACAGGTTTGGCTCCTTCTGCTACGGTGAGGTGATGCATGACTAAATCAAGATCAAGCCCAGGCATGTCTGCATATGACCATGCAAAGTTGATCTGACGCTTCTGGAAGAACTCTATAAATTTAGGTTGTTCCTCTGGAGTGAGAAGAGATGCCAGATGTATGATATGAGCGTTTTCAAGAGTCCCCACATTGTATTCTTTGGTCTCCTTAATGAGAATCGTTGACCGTTCCTGTTGTGCATTAGCAGGGAGAATGTCAAACCCTTCATCCTCAATCGCCTCAGAGAGGTTTTCACCATTAGATACGCTATTTCTTTTTACTTTTGTCAAATCAAACAGTGCCACGGTGTGGTTTTCACTGGAAGATCGATGTTTTATTGTTATATTTTTGCAGCTGAAGGGTTTGGCATCCACCCCGAAGTATGCTGCGCTATTGAGTTGAATGGTGAATCCAGCTTTGTGATCCCCGCTTGGTAGATTATCCCTTAATTCCAAAAAGTCAATGATAGCCTCATCATTTTGGAAGAGGTCAAGACATGGGGGATTTGACTGGTTCCATTCGATGAGTTCAGGGTGGATAATGGGCATTACTTCATCGATTAGATTAAGTTCATTAGATGTATCAGTGAGCGTTAAGACAGTGTGGTGAAGGTCGTTGATGGTACTCTCTCTGTCAGAATCAGGCGTAGGATGAGACGTAGGGTCTGTGGAAGATGTTTCCAGCTCAGGAACCCCAGTGGTCTTTATCTGTGCATCTCCATAAATAGGGATGTCTTTGCATGGCGGAGGTGGTGATGTGTCTTCCTCATCTAAAGTGTTAAGCTGTACAGAATCAAATTCCCACTCATGTGAGTCGGTCTCTGAATCACTTTCTAGCATCCGATTGCTATACCACACTGGGATGTCCTTGGAGTTAAATACTACAGGTATGATTGGTTTATGTACCTTTGTAGTGATTGGTGCTGTAGGAAGTGTGATGGGGATCAAGGAATCTGATACGGGGAGTATTGGTAAGATTGACTCAGTGGCTTTTGCTGATACTGTTGGTGCCATAGATGTTGCTGCGGGTTCTGATACAGTTGTTGCTGCAAATGGTGCTGCTGATGGGATTACTGGTTCACTTGGTGGGATGATTGGCATTGGTGATAGTTGCATTGGGGTTGTGAGCCTCGATGGGGTAGTGGGGATAGTGCTTGATGGTGCTTTGATGATGAAAGGTGTCCTTTTTGCCGTAGGTTGACATAGTGGTTTGCTGGGTTTTCCTTTGAATTTGAGTTTAGGAAAGATCTCTTTTTCAAAGCCTAGGCCTAGATTACCTTTGGGCTTGAATTCTGGTAGCAGAGGTTCGTGTCGTCCTTGTTTGCAGTATCCCAAAGCACTCTGACCATCATATTTCATTCTTTGCATAATGAGGAGGCCTTTGCCATACTGTTCCGTAGGAAGTGAAACTTGTGGTTTATCAGTGGTGATGGGATCTTTATAGATCCATTCCACTAGGTCCTCATCTTGTGTCTCTTCCTCTTGACTCTTTCCAAGGACGAAAGGTGTCAAAGCACATGCAGGCGTGATTAGTGGTTGCTGGAGTAACTGCTATGGTTTACCATGTGTTCTAGGAGAAGTGGGCATTTGTCCCACACAAAAGAGATGACTCAAGTTGTATTCTCCAAGACCTTCCTCTGCTACTTTCATCTTAAGCTTTTCTTTCTTAGGTATAGGGGTGTTCGAACTGGCAAGAGAGGTGGGACTTACATATGATGTGGAGGAAATGGCTTCCCTATTATTAGGAACAGTAATTTCTGGTTGATGGCTGATATTATGGCAAAACGCAAAGGGATTTGCATTGCCCAGGATTGTGATCTCTGTACCGTTATGTGGGAATTTGATACATTGATGGTAGGTAGATGGAACAGCTTGCATGGCATGTATCCAAGGTCTCCCTAATAATAGATTATATGGCAGAGGAAGGTCCAAAACCTGACAAATTATGTGCTTTACCACAGGACCGACTCGGATTGGTAGTACCACAACTCCTTTGGATGAACACTCTGCATCATTATAGGCCTTGATGGTGATCTTCTTGCGAGGATCCACTAATTCTATTGCATATCCCAATGCTATGACCAACTGTAGTGTACAAATGTTTAGGCCTGCTCCATTATCGATCAAGACTCGCTTGATCCTGTGTTGGTTGATAAAGCCTTCAATGTGTAGCGAAGCATTATGAGGTTGTTGGAAGGAAGAGTTGTCACTTTCCGAAAAAGTGAGACAAGGTGATGACTTTAGATTTCCAACCATGGCTTGAAATTGGTCTATATTCAAATTTGCAGGGACTGACGCCTCTTGAAGTGCTTGATCCAAGATTGTTTTATGAGATGGCGATAGGCGCAATAGCTCTAAAATGGATATAAGCACAGGTGTTTTATCTAAGTGTTCCACAAGATTGTACTGCTTTGGGATAGAGGTGGTGCCCTGTGGAGCTGCCTTGATGGTGACCTTGCCATGACGTGTAACAACATTGCAATTTGAGGTGGGATTTTTGAAGGTGATAGTTGCAATTTGTTCATTGGCATCATACAGGTGATTTACAGTGTAGTTATACGTAGCCTGCGTATAATCAGTGGTATCAGTGCCTCGCCAGGAAGTGGAAGGACCCCTTTGATCTTGTGATGGAAGTGGATTCTTGAACATCAGATGATCATTATTGGTCATTTTTGGGTCATGTCCTTCAATTTCAATTTCTCCTCGATCAATAAGATCCTGAATGAGATCTTTCAATCGGTGATAATTACTTGTCTTGTGATTTCTACCTCTTTCCTCCTCATGGCGACTTTGTCTTTCTGATGCTTGTCTTAATTGGGCAAGATCAAAGTCAGAGGGGAGTTTGGCTCCTTCTTGAGTGAGTTTTAAAAAGTGAGCATCCGCATTGGTCCTGAGTATTTCATCAAAAAGTTTGTTAAAGTGAGGGTTATGCTGAGCCCTTTCGATTGTTGAAGGAGTGGGAGTACTTGGGTTTTCATCATTTATATTTCCTCCAAGTGCTTCTTGAAATTCATTGAGATTTTTGTCTTCTTCTTCCTCAATTTCTATTTCTCATTTCCTTGACCGTGATCGGGTTTGAGCCATTTTTGCTTACAAGTTTGTTGTTGAAGTTGATTGAAGATGATGATGAGTTTGTTGATGAAATGAAAGATTGATGGTTGGTGATTTTTGTTGTGTGTGGATCTCTAGCACTTTAAGGTAGATGTAACCGAAATTCCTTCTTTGAATTGCTTGTTTGTTTTGAGGAGTTTTGGATGTGATAAGGTGTAGAGAAATCTGAGATGTGTTACAGATTTTGACTACCTAGTAATGAGAGGATTCACTCATGAACTAGTTTTAACCTGTGTTAGATGTGTCTCTTAGGATGAGCTTATCCTAGATGTAGAAACAATCTAAAAAAGTGATGTGATGTGTTTGATTCAAGCAATATCTAAAAAGGAATTTTGGGACAAGAACCTCTTAATGTTTTGAGAGTTTTGGGATGGACTGATGATGGAATAATGATGTATGAATGAGATGATGGATGTTTTTGTTTTCAACTTTAATAAAAACTTTGTGTTACAAATGGTACAAACTCTATCTCTTCCCTTTCAGGTGTTGGCGGCACTTCTTGAGCTATGTTGTAGGTGATATAGACGTTTGGGAAGAAGTTGGGATTAATCTTTCCTCCTTGATTTTTGTGATAACTCAGAGCCCTATATTGCATAAAATCTCTACGATTCAATGATTCTGAATCAAACTCATTTTTACCTTGAAGGTATAGACGCATGCGATGTAAAAAGACTTTATGTGAGACAAAGATTTGTCTATTTAGATAGAAGAACTTTCTTCTTTTGATCAAAGCCTTTGAGCTTAATGGTCTTCTTTTCAAGGTGATATTCTGATGACACTTCTTCTTTCGCAAGATGTGAAGAATGGTCATAAAATTTGACTCTTTGTTGTTTGTACTTTGTTTTTGGTATTTTGTTTGTTTTTGAGAAATGTTGGATGAATACTTTGTTTTTGGGATTGATTTTCTGATTTTTCTTTGACAAGAAAACAAAGCAAGCACACAAACACAAGAATGTTGCCTCAAAGGCACAAATGAGTATGGGTCTAGATCAACCCAATCCTTGGACTTGTTTTTGACCCTTCCTTTAGATGTATTTTAAGGTGTATTTCCAAAGCCTAAAGTCGGCTCAATTTGCACTTGGTCTTTAAAACGAACACACTTCAAACACTTTTTATCCCTGAGGTCAAATAGCCAGTTGTGATAAATTTAGCCCAAATCTTGATATTTCTTCGACTTTGGTACTACATACCTTATGAATCCCGCCGTGGCAGGTAAGGATGTGATATACTAAGTCTTGCACGAGCATAACAAATAGATGATCCCTATGATGGGGGAGTCACCACTTTTATCAAGCCACAAGTGACTTTTCAAAAAGATATGTTTCTACTCAAGGAAATATGTATGGTGAGTATCTTGGGAGCAAAACTATCTATGCTCTTGCACTAAATTATATCTCAAATATCCTCAATCAATAGAACGGGTGGGCTACTACTTAAAGGTGTTTAGTCATGTTTGATGTTTTTGGACATAAGTTCATTCTGCAGTGACTCACTTAAGAGCCTTATAACTAGTGGTGGGGCCCATTTGTCTTTTTGGCCAGTTACACTGTAGGAACAGCTATACCCAAGGCTACAGCTTTCGCTCTCACCTGATTTCTATAGCACCTCGAAGGATTTACCGCTTGAGGTAGTTCCCAAGAGTATCTATCCCTTAGCAGGCCTCTCTTAAAAAGATAAAATTTGAGTGTTACTAACACTTTTCTCTTGTACCTAGGACCACGAGAGCCAAGGGAGAGGATAGTGTGTGTTAGAGGTAGTACCACTCGACTGACCTTTGTGCACAAGCATGCCAAACACCAAATTCACTTGTTCTTTTTAATCCATCATTGCAATGTGATTTAACTATTTGGAAATGTTGCTCCAACAGTCATGGTGTTTTTTTTAACTTCAAAAACAATGTGTTTTGTAATCTAGAATTCGGAAATCCTGGTCAACTTAATGAAAAACACGTTTGTATGAAGTAAAATTGCTTGCAAAAATCAAAACAAGTGGATTGTGTATTTTATTTGCACCAAAATTTGAAGTGTGGTTTGTAAATTCTTTAGTTTGATGCAAGAAAAGAAACTTTGTGTGTTTGATTTTAAGCACCAAAATAAAGATGAATCCTAACTAGAAAACAATGGAAATTTGATTTTGTTCAAGTTTTAAAAGCACCAAAATGAAAATTTTATGATTTTTAGGGGTTAGTTTTAACCTGCAAAAACCACAATTCATTAGTAAAATTTATGTCAAAGGGGGGGCTTCCACAAGCCTAAGATATTCAATTTTGCGGTTACAAGGTGACTTGGACAACACTCTATCGCAATAGCGCTAGTCTGTGTTTTGACAGAAGTGCTATTTTACACAGTAGCGCTAGTCTGCGTTTAAACAAAAGTGCTAATTTAGACAATAGCACTGAAAGAACAGAAGATACAGAAAGGCAAAAGTGCTAGAAGTGTTCCAATAGCGCCAGAATAATCACAGAAGCGCTAAAACAATTTCAAAAGCACCAAAACTTTTACAATAGCACTATTGTAAAAACAATAGCACTAAAAGAAAAATTGTCGATAGCGCTAGAACGTGTTCAATAGCGCCGAAGCGCGACCTGTGTGGCACTTTCAACAAGCAAATATGTTAGTTTTTTAAAAAAAAAAAAGGATTTGTTTTTGGTGGTTTGATTCACGTCGGGTTCACCAAATGATGCCCTGCAAAATGGCACAAGGTTAGTAACTGATAAATAATACAAAAGACACGAAAAACCGTTAGTGTTAGTCAATCAAAAACTAATCTATGAAGGCATACCAAGAGAGACACTAAAAGCATGCTAATGTATCTAATAAACGAAACAAAGATTATGAGGCATCTCCAACTGCCTCTTAGCATGGCCTTAGCTCCTTCTCCCTTGTTCCTCTCCTCTCCAAGTTCCAAAATAGTGTAGCTCTAAAACAACTTTTTGCACTATGGATGCTTATGGAGGATTGAGATTTAATATTAAGCTTCAAATATGAAATGAAAAGCTAAATAATATGCTATTGATGCTAAAATGATTGATTTTACCAAAAAGATAAGATTTTAGTTATGCTATGCTAAAAGCTCTCTAAAAATGTCTATAGCTTAAATGCATACAAGTTTTCAGGATCTGGATTATGAAAGAATGGGCTCTATTTATAGGAAAAATGGAGCAATGGATGGCCAGGATTGAAAGGTTTAATCAAGGGTCAAGCTTGAAAGTTGGGGATCCATGTGCACAATTTGCACCAATAAAATGGTGACAAGTGTCAACACAGGATTGGATTGAGAGAAGAGGTTGGAGGCATTAAAGGCCTGAGAAGACTTCATGGTTATCTAAAGGCTAAGGGTCAAGTCTAAATTAAGATTATCCACTCGATTAAGAGTTAATCCAAGGATAAACCTTTGTGCAAATGATTAAGAGATAATCATGGTCAAAGCATTAAAGGCTTGATGAGACCCTTGGGTTGGGTAGAGGTTGAGTCAAAACAAATGTTTTAACCATGTGGAAGGGTTTGGGTTAACCATTAATGGTTATTGGAGACTTTGGGGGATTAAGTGGTTGAAAGTTGGAAGCCTTTAATAGCTATCAAAGAGTTTGAGGAATTAAGTGGTTGAAGGTTGAAAGCCTTTAATGGTTATCAAAGACTTTTAGGCTTTGAGAAGTGACCTCATTTTGCTTAGGAATGTGACAATATTTAGGGGAGGGATTAGGCTAATTAGGAAGGGGTTAGAAGAATCTAGAAGGGGATTAGATTTTGCAAGTGGATTTGGTGGGTGAGGGAAAATAGGATTTTATTAAAATAAAAATTCATTTATTTCAATAAATGTGTGCAAGTTGCATTTGTAGGAAAATGCAAGTGGGGTGGGGATAATGATTTAAATAAATGTTTTATTTAATTTATTTAAAAGAGGAAAAGGGGATTTTATTAAATAAATAGATTTTATTTATTTAATTGAATGGAATTTGATTTAATGAATTAATTAAAATAAATTGAATAAATTATTTAATTAATAGAAGAATGTTTGGGGATGAATTAATTAAATATTAATTTAATTAACTGATGGCTAGTAGATTTTTAATCAAATAAATAGCGAATATTTATTTAATTAAGCTGGACAGATTTGTGTGACTACACCAGTTTCCTTGGATGCTACTATTGGTAAGCTACATGCATTTGAGTTAAGTAATTTTGATAATAGTGGGTCATCAGTAAATAAAGTTGAATCTACACTTAGTTCTTTTCATCTGAATGAATCTAATGATTACAATGAGAGAAAGTATAAGTACTCTGAAGGAGATCATAGTGGAGCAAGTGAAAGATTTTGGAAGAACATGGAGGAGGTACATAAACTTTATGAAGAAATCAAAAAGCAAGAAGAGTTTGAAGCACTATTGGCCAAAAGGTTACCGAGAGGCAAAGGTAAGTATAAAGGAAAACTACCATTGAAATGTTTCAATTGTGATAAGATTGGACATATGGCTTCTAACTGTTCTGAAAAAGATTTCACTTAAAAGAGAGACTACTGAGATGACAGACAAAAAGATAATCATTACAGAGGACACCGACACTTCAGAAGAAGAGATAGAAAGACATGCTTAATTGCTGATGAGGAATCTAAAGATGATAAATCAAATGAGACTAATACAGAGGAAGCTGTTTATGTGGCTATCAACGATGGATCAGATGAAGAAAGGTATGAAGAAAAAGCTCTAATATCTCAAATAAACACTAATGATTCTTGGATTATAGATAGTGGATGCTCACATCATATGACAGGAGATAAACACGAGTTTGTTATGTTAGAAGATTATGATGGAGGCTATGTTAGATTTGGTAATGATGCACCATGTTCGGTAAAAGGTAAAGGATCCATAACACTTCTTGATAAAGCAAGATGCAATGATGTTTATTGGGTTGAAGGTTTGAAATATAATTTTTTGAGTGTAGCACAACTAAACAACATAGGTTACCAAATAGAATTTCAGAAAGGAATTGTCAAAGTTCATGACAAGAATGGAAAGTTAGCTACTACCGGGACACAAACAAAAGGTAATACATTTCACCTATAAGTGTTTGCATGCAAAGATTGATAATACCTGGTTGTGGCATAAAAGGTTTTGTCATGTTAATTTTGATAATCTGATCAAGATAAGTAAGAAGCACAAAGTAAGAGGTCTACTGAGTCTTGAAAAACTTGAGAATGCTATGTGTCAAGGATGCCAGATGGGTAAGATGACAAGATCTAGCTTTACAAGTAAGTCGTACACTTCTAAGGGAATTTTAGATCTTGTGCACATTGATCTTTGTGGTCCTATGAAAGTTCAAAGTTATTATGGTGACAAGTATTTCATATTATTTGTGGATGCCTATTCAAGGATAACGTCAGTAATGTTTTTAAAAGAAAAATCAGAAGCTTTTAAAATGTTTAAGTGGTACAAGGCTATAGATGAAAATGAAATAGGAAGACAACTGAAATGTCTTAGATCATATAGAGGAGGAGAGTTCACATCTGATGAGTTCAACCTATTTTGTAATGATCATGGTATTAAAAGACAAGTCTTTGCACTGAGAACTCCACAGCAAAATGGAATAGCTGAAAGAAGAAATAGATCTATTGTGGATTGTGCTAGAACACTGATGATTGAAAAGAAGGTTCCATAAACATTTTGGAGAGAAGCAATAAGCACAGTTATTTACACCTTGAACCAAGTTCAATTGAAGAAAGGTACTTTGAAGACACCTTATGAAATCTGGTATGGCAAGAAACCTAATGTAAGTTACTTTAAGATCTTTGGAAGTAAATGCTATGTTCATAAAGATGATAGAAATGACAAGTTTGATCAGAAAAGTGAAGAAGGAACATTTCTAGGATATTCTTCTAGAAGCAAAGCATTTAAATGTCTGATCAAATCATCTAACAAAATAGTAGAAAGTGAAAATGTGAAAATTGATGAATTTGCAGAAAGAACTAATGAAAGGAATTCCAAAGAACCAGAAGACTATGATGAATTTGTCTATGTGCAACCGAGAAGTCCTATTGAGATAACTATTGAAGGAAATGAGGAAGAGGATCATACAGAGCCTACCAATCCTGTATTAGCCAAATATGTCAGAAGACACCATGCACCAAGTTAGATTATAGGAGATAAGGATGATCCAATGATGACAAGGAACAAATTGAGACAGAACACATGTTTGATATCTGAATTTGAACCAAGAATAGTGAAAGAGGCATTTAACAGTGAAGATTGGATAAATGCTATGGGGTGAACTCACAAAGCTAGTTCCCACTTTTTGGTACATCCTGATTTTTGCTGAAATCGTACATTTTTTAGAAAATATAATGATTTAAGCTTTAAGAGGTCCCATTTTAAGTAATTAATTGAAGAAGTTAAATCAAAAGGCTCTTAGATCAAAATTTCTTGGATAGAACCTCTCTACTTCTAAATCATACTTGCAATGGAGTCTCCTTTGCATCTATCAAATGCTGGTAAAAAACCAATTTTACATTAGCTTTTGGGGGGTCAAATTAATTTATTTAAAAGTTTTAAAAAAAAAGTATTTAGTCCTTATTATAAGATTTCCAAATAGTATAACTTTTAATATATTTAATTTTATTAATATATTTTTATTTTATTTCTTTTGAATGTAGGTTTTTCACTGAACATGAACTTCTTTGTTCAATGCATTGGGAAAAATAGTAAACTAATTCAAAAAAATCCTGAAAAATATTTATGCACTAGGTATTGATGTTTTCTTTCTAACAAAAAAAACAAAATTGAAATTTGATATATATAGAACAAGTTATGTGTTCAAACATACACCTATATCTAAATTATAATTAGTCGAGCTTCAAAACTTAATAAAATGAAAAATATTCCACATATCACTATCAAACTAACTGCATGCCCTGGGTATTGATGTTATAAACTAAAATTCAAAAGAATTAAGTTTTTATCATTTATAAAAAGAAATTATGCGTTTCGGGATACACATCACTCTTAAAAAATGTTGTTTGCTATAAAAAATTACTTTTTGAGGGAGATGGAAAAATCAATAAAATTTTATTCAAACAAATTTGAAAAAAATATATTTAGAATCTACAAACAAGATGTTAAAAATGACTAGTTTATATCATTTTCAAATTATTAACAGTTTAAAAGTTATAGGTCTCGGAAAGTGAAGGCTTTTTTCAAAATATTCATGTAAGTGTCAAAGTTGGTCAAAAAGTGGGAACCAGTATTGTGAGTTCACCCTATGACTGAAGAGATTGATCAAATCAAGAAGAATGACACATGGACACTGGTCCCAAGACCGAAGGACAAAAATGTAATCGGTACAAAGTGGATCTTCAAAAACAAGCTAAATGAGAAAGGTGAGGTCATTCAGAACAAAGCAAGATTGGTTTGCAAAGGTTATGCCCAAGAAGAAGGAATTGATTATGGTGAGACTTTTGCACCTGTTGCTAGACTTGAAGGAGTTAGAACATTGTTGGCATATGCTGCTTTCAAAAACTTCAAGGTATATCAAATGGATGTCAAATCTGCATTTCTGAATGGAATATTAGAAGAAGAAGTTTTCATTGAACAACCTGAAGGATTTGTTGAAGACAATAATAAAGATCAGGTATGTAAGTTGAACAAAGCTTTATATGGTCTGAAACAAGCACCTAGAGCATGGTATGAAAGATTGCACTCTTATTTGATTAAGATTGGTTTTATAAGGACAAGTGAGAACATGAACATGTACATGAAGAATGATGAAAATGGAATACTAATCTCAGCCATATTTGTTGATGATATTATATTTTGTTGAAATGACTATTTATGCAAGAACTTTGGAAATGAAATGAGCAAAGAATTTGAGATGTCATTAATCGGTGAGATAAAGTATTTTATAGGCTTACATATATTGCAAATGAAAAATGAGATTTTCATTACTCAATCCAAATACATAAAGGAAATCTTGAAAAAATTTGGAATGGAGGATTCAAAGCTAGTAAGTACTCCTATGACTACCAACTGCAAACTATCAAAGAATGATGAATCTGCATCTATTGATGTGACACTCTACCGATCCATGATTGGAAAACTACAATATGTTGTTCACAATAGGCCAAATATAGCACATGCAGTAGGTATTGATGCAAGATTCTCTGCAGATCCTAAGGAAATACACATGACAACAATCAAAAGAATTTTCAGATACTTGAAAGGCACTGAAGATTATGGCTTAGTATATCAGAAAGGAAATGATTTTGATTTAAAAGTTTATACTGATGTTGATTGGGCAGGCAACATTGATGACAAAAAAAGCACAAGTGGAGGAGCTTTCTTCTTAGGAGAAAGACTAGTGAGTTGGCTTAGCAAGAAACAAGGATGTGTTTCTCAGTCAACAGCCAAAGCTGAATATGTTGCAGCAGCACTGAATTGTACCAACATCGCATGGATCAAACAACTGTTGGAAGGTATAAATGAGAAAGTTACTAAGCCAGTAACTATATTCTATGACAATACTAGTGCCATTAATATTTCAAAGAACCCAGTTATGCACTCTAAGACAAAGCACATATCTATCAAATATCATTATCTTAGAGAAGAAGCTCAAGAGAAGAAAGTGGTGTTGGAATATGTTAACACAAAGGTGCAGATAGCTGATATCTTCACCAAGCCACTTACTAAGGACACTTTTCAATATCTCAGAAGTAAGCTAGGGGTCCTACCCCTATCTTTTACTCATTGACCAAGTTTGGTGAAAGCATCACTTCGATGACTCTATTGAATATCTTTTAGGGAGATGATGCTGGAGTGATACACTTTAGAATTTTTTCTAAAAGTGTACTGGAAATAATACTGGGATAATATAGAAAATGATACAGGGAACAAGAATTGTAAGCAAATGCTCTAATCGAGACTCAGTTGATACACAATAGCAGGAAATAACTTCTTATAGAAAGGAATTATGTTTTAGTTCTATTCTTTTTGGCATTGTTGTAAAAGGGGGAGAAGACCAAGGAGAAGACCAAGGAGAAGACCAAGAAGGAGAAGACCTACCCAAGGGGAGAAAACTGAGAAAAGACTACAGATTGAAATAAAGACTAAAAATAAAAAAGAAGTCTAATGTATGGGGGAGAGCATTTCAGCATTTCAGAATCATAGCAATCCGAATTTTTAAATCAATTGGTTTTTCCATCAATGCCAAAGGGGGAGATTGTTGGCAATATTACAAGGATATTGAGAAGGTTGTTGATGATTATGGATGTAACTGATTAAAGATGTTTTACTGTCTTGATATTATTATTTTGTCATTGATGTCAAGAAATTGATTTTCTAATTCAGTATGATGTTGCCATATCTTAAGAAATATGATATGAAGATTATAAAGAAGTCGGTAAAGACACCGGAAAGAATATGATGAATATGGGGATAAGTTATTCAATGGGCAACTCTACCGAGTCAGACAATGATGAGATCTTGATATTTTAGATTGTTTTAACATCATACATATGTTGTAAAATGTAAAGGTTAATACTATACTATGTTATCAAGCAAAGAACCTAGTCGGTAAACCCTAAGGTTATCGCAGTCGGTTAATGAAGACAGAATGTCTACCGAGTAAAGTTTAGTATTCACCGAGTTGTAACCGAGCTATAATAGAATGCATTAAATGTTTACATGTGATATTTAATGAAAGATGCTGATGAGCTGGAGCGGATCAATGATTGGCAAGCCATAGAAGAAGTTTGTTAACGAATCTAAGGCAATGGAAAGTTGGCAAGAAGATCTACAGCTCAGATTAAACCACATTACCCTAACACAAGTTCCAAGGTGAATGTGCAATTTTTGAGGTGGGGTAAAACATTTTCAAATCAAAAGATACAATGAACCTGGATAAGATTGAAGATTTGATGGCTATGATTGATCATGGGAAATGTGATCAAGGAGATTAAGCAGTTAAAGATTGTTTATAAATAAGAAACTGTTGATAAACAATGTATGCGGACAAGTGTATGCATAGGGATGCTACATAATGATTACCGAGCACAGAAGCTTGAAGACCTGTTAGAATAATAGAGTATTGATGCCCAGCAGATAGACAAGATTAGTTCTATGTCTAGATTGTATTGAACAAATAGGAATCTGCTTTAGCATTTTAGATGTGAAGTTGTAGATAGATTGTATTATTGTTATTTTGTGAAAGTGACAAGAAATATCTTAACTGAGTGGACTTAACAGTCTTATATGTAAATCCTCTAACAAGGTGACATTCTGATTGAGTGTTTGAAATCCTTTGACAAGGTCACTTCTAACAAAGTGAAGATCCTAATAGATCTGAGGGAAATCCCTTAACCGGGTCACATCTAGCAATGTGTTTTGTAATCTTTAATAGGATTTGCTTTTAACCAAGCATACTCTAGAAGAGTATATTTTTTAGTGGGTCCGAAATCCCACAGTGGTTTTTCCCTATTTGGGTTTCCATGTTAAATCTGGTGTTATGAGGTTTATATTGTTCATATGCTTTTGAGTTTGCATGTTTGATAGTCTTTGGTTATATGACTGATATATGTTACCAAGGTTGAATCTAATGTTTTATGGATGATTAAGTTTGTATGATTCACCCCCCCCTCTCATCTTGTTGGCTATTAGTTCTGTACCTATATTAAGTATCAGAATTATTAGAAGGCTCTTGTCTCCCGCTTTGACAATTCCAATGAGTGGATTATTGACAGTGGTTGTTCTCACCATATGACTAGTGACCGGAGCAAGTTTCTATCCCTGGAAGAGTATGATGGTGATGTAGTTCACTTTGGTAATGATGCACCATGTATGGTCAAGGGTAGAGGGTCCATCTCTCTGAATGGAAAGAGTAGTGCTGACAATGTGTATTGGGTTGTTGGTCTCAGACATAACCTTTTGAGTGTTACCCAGCTGAATGATAGTGGACTCACTCTTGAGTTCAAGAATGGAGTGTGTAGAATCAAAGGAAAGAATGGTGAATTAGTGGCTACCGGTATGCAGACCAAAGGTAATCTATTTCAACTAAATGCAAATATCAGTACTTGTCTTATGGCTAAGTTTGATGATAGCTGGATATGGCATAGGAGACTCTACCATGTAAACTTTGACAACATTGTGAAGGCCAGTAAAATCAAGGCAGTTAGAGGATTGTCAGTGCTGAGCAAACCAGAAAATCCTTTGTGCAGAGAATGTCAATTGGCGAAAATGTCTTCCTCAACCTTTAAAGGTAAACCTTTCACTGCTAACTATTTACTTGATCTTGTGTATATTGACTTTTGTGGTCCTATGAAAACTAGGAGTGTGCAGGGTGATAGGTACTTCATGTTTCTCACTGATGACTACTCAAGAATGATGTGGGTCACATTCTTGAAGGATAAGTCTGAAGCTTTTGGAAAGTTCAAAGCTTTCAGAGCATTAGTGGAGAAGGAAAGCGGTAAAAATATCAAGTGCCTTAGAACTGATCAAGGAGGGGAATTCACTTCCGGTGAATTTGAAACAAATACTCTAAAGAACGTGGCATCAAGAGGCAACTGTCTGCCCCCCAGACTCCACAGCAGAATGGCCTAGCAGAGAGGAATAACCAGACTATGGTTGAAGTAGCAAGAACAATGCTGATTCAAAGAAAGGTTGCTCACACCTTTTGGAGAGAAGCGGTGAGCACTGCAGTCTACACAAGGAATTGAGTACTCATAAAAAGGGGAAAGGATAAGACTCCTTATGAGTACTAGACTGGTAAGACACCTATGGCAAGCTACTTTAAAGTATTTGGTAGCAAATGCTACATCAAGAGGAGTGAACATCAGAGCAAGTTCGATGCAAAATGTGATGAAGGAATATTCCTAGGATATTCTGCCAAGAGAAAAACTCTCAAGTGTTTCAATAATAGGACTCAGAGAATTATGGAAAGCATCAATGTGAGAGTTGATGAAACCCTTGAGAAAAATGAGGAAACTGGCAGTGAGCAAGCGGTAAATGAACCGGTTGTAACCTTTTGGGAAATGGCTGTCAGTCAACCAGGTACTAGTAACAGTGTTCCTACATCGGTAGATGTAGATGTTGATACTGATGAAGAAGAGGATGACAGAGAAAAGCAAGAGGCATTTGTTAAGACCATTCCTTGGTATGTCAAGCTGAATCAGGATCCTAAGCAGATCATAGGAGATAAGGATGCAGGAATCCTTACAAGAAGAAAAGTCAGAGAAAACTCATATATGATCTTTGAATTTGAGCCTAAATCATTCAAAGAGGCACATAAAGATGGAGATTGAATCATGGCAATGGAGGAGGAACTTGACCAGATAGAAAAGAATGGTACATGGTCCTTGGTACCCAGACTAGAGCATAAAAATGTCATTGGAACCAAATGGGTTTTCAGAAATAAGCTGAATGAGGATGGCACAGTGATAAGGAACAAAGCCAGAATGGTGTGTAAGGGGTATGCTCAAGAAGATGGAGAAGATTATGGAGAAACCATTGCTCTAGTAGCAAGATTGGAAGGAGTTCATATGCTTCTTGCATATGCAGCTTTTAAAGGATTCAAAGTATACCAAATGGATGTAAAATCTGCATTCCTAAATGGAGTACTTGAAGAGCAGGTATACATAGAGCAACCAGATGGGTTTGCCCTATCTGAAGACAGTAACATGGTGTGTAGGCTACATAAAGCCTTGTATGGTCTAAAGTAGGCACCTAGAGCATGGTATGAATGCTTGCACTCCCATCTTGTAAAGATTGGATTTGAGAGAACAAGTGAAGATAGCAATATCTACTTGAAAACTGAAGGAGATCAGATTCTCATCTGTGAGGTATTTGTTGATGACATTATCTTTGGTGGAGATGACAAGATGAGTCATGAGTTTGCAGATGAGATGAAGAAAGAGTTTGAGATATCACTCATAGGGGAGATTAAGTTCTTCATTGGACTGCAGATTCAACAGATGAAAGATGGAATCTTTATCACTCAGTCCCAGTATGTCAAAGAGGTATTGAAGACCTTTGGCATGGAAGAAAGTAAACCGGTTGGTACACTGATGGTGACCAACTCTAAACTATCCAAAGAGGATGACTCAGCCTTGGTTGATGAGAAAGAATATCGATCAATGATTGGTAAGTTGCATTATGTAGTGCACAATAGATCGGATATTTCACATGTAGTTGGCATTACTGCAAGGTTCTAGAAAAGCCCAAGAGAATCTCACTTGGTTGCAGTCAAGTGGATTCTTAGATATCTAAAGGGAATTGTTGACTATGGATTGTGGTATCCTTATAGTAATGATTTCAACTTGAAAGTATTCACAGATTCTGATTGGGCTGGTAATGTGGACGACCGAAAGAACACAACCGGTGGTGTATTCTTCCTCGGTGGTAGACTAGTCTCATGGATGAGTAAGAAGTAGAGTTGTATCTCTCAGTCTATAGCAGAAGCAGAGTATGTTGTAGCTTTCATGAACTGCACTCAGACAATCTGGATGAAGCATGTACTAAATGGCTTCAAAGTTCCTGTCTCTGGACCGGTAAGCATATTTTGTGATAACACAAGTGCTATCAATATTTCCAAGAATTTGGTTTTGTACTCTAGAACCAAGAACTTTGAGCTTAAGTATCATTTCTTGAGGGAAAAGGTTTAGAACAAAGAGATTGCACTAGAACATGTTTCTAGCAAGGAACAGTTAGCAAACATATTCACCAAGCCTCTCCCAAAGGCCACATTTACCCACTTAAGAGGTGAATTAGGGGTGCTGCCCCTTCAAGAGGTGAACTAAAGGTATGTGCTCCACATCAGTCAGGTATTGCATGGTGAAATCTTTTTCAGGATTGATGTGTTGAAGGATGCTACTTCTCAGGGGGAGCAGCATAATGGAACAAGGAAGCTTGTGCCTCCACTTTGGCATTGTTGTCAAAGGGGGAGAAGATGTGAAGCAGAGAAGATATCTACAGAAATTTGGGAAGATGTGAAGTGGAGACATATCTATGTATATCGCCATCAATACCAAGGGGGAGATTATTTCCATTATGTCAACCGGTATAAGAACTGGTATGAGGACATAATGACATTGTATGTTGTCATTGATGTCAATATGCTGAAGAGGTGAGAACCGACGTATGTGAGAACCGGTATAACACTATGAATCGACATTTGTGCCAAAGTGAAGCGGTGTGTTTGTTCAAGATGAATTGACATATGACTATGGGAACCGGCACATGGAAGCTTCGTATGACTACTGGTTGGTAGTCTCAACTTCAGGGTTTTCGATTGAAGTGCTTCAAGCCTGTGTGGCTCAACCGGTGACTTTGTGTGATGAGCTAGCATGGTAATGAAGAACTGATCATGTTGCCACGTAAGCCTTGTGCGCGTGAAGGATCTTGCATGAAGGAGATTGTTCCTATCTACCTCAGGAATGTGTGAAGTCTGTAAATAGTGATAACGTGTGATGGGTTATCAGTCGCCAAGAAATGAGTGGAAAATGAATGATGGATAATGTCTTGAGATTGGATCAAGATTGTTGCATGTAATGCAATGTGCTCAACAGTCAGGATTGAACCATTTGAATTCCTTAACCTAACAGGTTTAGGGTATAGGGTTTATGCTACCAACCTATCTGTTTTCCTATAAGGTTGATGTTATGTTTCTTTCTAAGGTTGTTGGCAAAAGTTGTGTGTGTGTATCCAAGAGAAGAGGTACGTGATTCTTTCCAGACTAGAGAAGAGAAGTGATACCTGCAGAGTGTAAGTGCAGAAGGTGAAGAGGAGCTTAAGTGGATTTGCATTGGCATTGAGTGTTGTTACTAGATCATTGTAATACTTGTTGATCTCTAACCACCTCAATAGTTGAGAAATCCCTTAACAGGGTAGCTTTAACCGACTTGTTGTAAATCCTTTAACAAGGTGACTCAAAACCATTGAGTTCTTGAAATCCTCTAACAAGGTAACCTTTAATGGGGTTTAACCCTTAACTAGGTATTATAACCATCCCTTAACCAAATGATCCCTAACAGGATCGATTCCTAACAGAACCTATTGTATCAGTCTTTAACTAGACATGGCTCCTAATAGAGCAGACTTCTAAAGAGTTCAAAAACAAGCTTGTGGGTATTCACCGTGGTTTTTCCCAGTTGGGTTTCCACATGAAAAAATATGTGTGTCATTTGTGATATCTTCTTCATGTGATGCTATGTTGTTTTCTGTCAAGCGATGAATCATGTTGATCTAGTTGCTTATATGTATATCTTTGATGGTAGATTACTTGTTCATGCATTAGGGTGAAATGGAAATTAAGTGTTAGACTGTATGAGAAGATAAGTGTCAACCGGTTTATGCTTGTCTCAGTCATTCTGGGTTTTGCCAGTTGTACTTTGTTTAAGGATCAGTGTTACTGTTTGTCTGTCAATGCACAGTGTCTGCTGACAAACCGGTTTTAGGAATTGTATTTTTGTTTATACTGATTCATGCCCCCTCTCAATACCGGTTTGGTACTAACCATCCATCATTGAGTTATCAAATTTATCAGTTCTAGTCATAGGAGTTCTTACTAGTTTGGAGTTTACCATTCCAAATTTCTTCAAAATTTCCTTCAAGTATTTTGTTTCACAAATGAATATACCTTTATTCGTTTGAGAAATCTGCAAACCTAGAAATTTTTTATCTCTCCAATCATAGACATTTCAAATTCTTCCTACATCTTGTTAGCAAAATCTTTGCATAGCTCTTCTTCTCCTCTAAAAATGATATCATCCACAAATACTTAAATAAACAAAATATCATCATTGGTAATTTTGTAATACAAATTACTATCAGCATTTCCTTTTGTGTATCCAAGTTTTAAAAGATATTTATCTAGTCTAGCATACCAAGCTCTGGGAGCTTGCTTCAATCCATATAAAGCTTTTCTTAATCTGCAAACCATATCCTTATCATCTGTTAATAAAAATACATCAGGCTGCTTAATGTAAACTTCTTCTTCAAGATCTCCATTCAAAAATGCACATTTTACATCCATCTGATCAACTTTGTAGTTCTTGTGAGTTTCAAATGTAAGAAATAGTTTTACTGCTTCAATTCGAGCTACTGGTGCAAAGGTTTCATTATAATCAATTCCTTCTTTATGAGAATAACCTTTACAAACTAATCTTGCTTTGTTTCTGATTACCTCACCATCTTCATTTAGTTTATTTCTAAATACCCATTTAGTTCCAATTACAATTTTGTCTTTAGGCTAGGGAACTAATGTCCAAGTATAATTCTTTTCAATCTGTTCTAATTCTTCTTCCATTGCTTTTATCCAATGTTTATCTTGACATGTTTCAACAACTAATGCTAGTTCAACTTGAGAAATTAAACATACCTCTTGATTTGCCAATCTTCCTCTTGTCATAGCCCCTTGATTTTTATTTCCAATTATCTGATTTTTTGAGTGATTCAATCTTACATACTGTGTAGGGGAAAAAGCGAGACTAGGACAATGTACCCTAATCCTAACTTTTGACAGACATTGCGGAATACGAAAGAGCCTAGAGATATCGCACGGTTGGCTACTTCTTTTAGTGAAAGAGAGAGCCATGGGATATCTATTAGGATTTCTGTTCCCTTGTTGAAATTGAAAGCTAAAATGATACAAGTTCAAACCCTAACCTCGAAATGTAAGTATGAACTAGTAACAAGTTTGTAGAATTGAGATTAAACAATGAACAGCTGTAAATGTAAGGATAAAATAAGAATGCAAATATGTACCTGGAGTCGAAATCAGACTGAAAATGTTCAGGATGGGGGCGCGGGCGCCACTGTCCTGAAAACTGCACCGGAAACCACTGTTTTGCACCCTGAAACACTGTCTGGAAACTGTCGGAAAGCTGTTTGTCCGGAGGACCAGGGCACCCAGCGCCTCTGTCCCAGGGACCAGGGCGCCCAGCGCCCCTATCCTGGCAGGACCAGGGTGCCCAGCGCCCCTGTCCCAGTCTTCTGAGCTACAATTGCACACAGAGTTCTGTCTCAGTCTCCTCTTTCCGGATCTATGTCCTGCGGCGTCGTCCGAATCCCGAAACCTACAATAATATCTGAAAAGGGGGAAGGGCGGCTATATAGGGTTTTGCCTTAGTCAAACCCCCGCTTTGGTGATTTCCACCTCCACGAATAGCCAAGTTGTTTTGTAAAATGTATTGTGTGTGCAGACCTAGTGTGTGTGCAAGGTCCAAAATGCAAGAAAGCAAACTAGAGCAACCTAGAAAGTAAACCCTAATTGCTTGTAAATGATAATGCAAATACTCTAAATCAAGATGCAATGTGATCTAAAGCATGAATAAATGATATATCAAAGCTTATGTAAGGACATGAAAACAATATGAAATCATACCCAACCCTCAAGGGAGGAGTACAAGCCAATCTTCAGTCGGTAATCTCCTATTGTTCTTCAATGTCTTCCAAGCCCTAATTGGATGAATGAATGAATTTGATAGATGCTTGATAGAATGATGATGAGTGTTGTTGAAGTCTTCAAGGATCTGTTCTTTCGCTGCATATGAAGTTCCTGGAAACCAAAATCGGATCCCTTCAAATGAGGAAAGAGAGCTTTTATGTATGAAACCCTAGGTCGTAAATTCGTATTTTGGCCGACCTAGAGATTGAATATCCCGCCAATTTCTTGGGGTTAAGCTTTATTTTATGATTGGATCGCGCTCCCAAAATTTTAGAAAAAATGTCCGGGACCATGTTGCATGGGCACCATGGTCCCGACAACTTTTCACCAAATTTTCAGGGCCGTCGGATATGATGATTTTAGAGAGAATCCCGAAGTTACAGGTGATTTCGAGATGTTTAGACCATGAAACCAAGCCCCCAAGTTCGAAATAGGACTTAATTAGGGTTTTTGATTAAGTGATGTATTGAAGAAATGAAATGCGAAGGGCGCGCTTTAGTGAAAGGGCCCTACTTTATGATGTAGAGAATGATGAAATAAGACTTTAGACCTAATTAATTTGATTAATTAAGTGCTTAAGGAGAAATGCAATGCAACATGCAAAATGCGCTAAGGCGGGTGCTAAACTAGGTGTGAAATTGTACCACCCTAGCGAGTGCGTACAATTTACGACGCTACACATACCTAGGTTTATTCTGATTTCTATTCACAAGCTGCTATTCTTCTGTCACAGTTGAGTTCTCTAATGATGTTGGTGTGACTAGTTCTACATTTTGTTCAATTGCAATCTGTGCTGGTTCATTTATAATCAATTCTACTGTTGGTTCAAAACCTATAGATCTTGATTCTCTTCTAAAATGTGCATCTATCTTCACATTAGTACTTTCAATGATTTTGTGCAATCTTTTATTATAACATCTATATGCCTTGCTTCTAGTTGGATAACCAAGAAATATTCCTTCATCACTTCTAGGATCAAATTTGCCAATAGATTCATCTCTCCTAATGTAACATTTGCTTCCAAATATTCTGAAATATTTAAGAGTAGGAATATGACTGAACAATAGTTCATAAAGGGTCTTACCAGTTTCACCTTTGATGTGAACTCTGTTGAAAGTATAAAGAACTATATTTACTTCTTCTCTCCAGTACATATGAGGTAGATTTGCTTCCAACATCATGGTTCTTATTGCATCTAGTATAGTTCTATTTTTCCTTTCAACAACTCCATTCTTCTGGGGTATCTAGGGTGTTGATGGTTGTCTTTTAATTCCATTCTCTTCATAGTATGCATTTAATTCCCTAGATGTGAATTCTCCTCCTTGATCAAATCTCAAACATTTGATTTTCTTGTTGGTTTCATTCTCTACCATTGCCTTGTATATATTGAATCTCCCCAAAGCTTCTAATTTTTCCCTGAGAAAAGTAACCCAACACATTCTAGAATAATCATCAATTATTAGCATAAAGTATCTATCACCCCAAGGACTTCTTGTTCTTTCTAGACCACATAAATCAGTATGAATTAAATCAAGAATATTATTGGATTTCTATTAAATTCTCTTAAATGTTGTTCTAACTTTCTTTCCCATTTGACATTCCTTACATACCGGATTATGAGGTTTCACAATCTTAGGTAAATCCCTTACTGCCTTGGTTGAACTGATCTTTACAATGAAATCAAAATTAACATGACAGAGTCTTTTATACCATTACCAACTTTCATCAATCTGAGCAATCAAACATGTCTTATCACTAGTATTCATATGAAAGATATTACCTTTAGTCTGATTACTAGTTGCAATCTCAAATTTAGTTCGGTTTATTATTTTGCATTTTCCATTCTTGAATTGTAATTGAAATCCTTTTCCCACTAACTTACCAACACTCAAAAGATTATGCTTTAAACCTTCAACATAATAAGAATTGTCAGTATTGTGCTTACAATCCAAAGATATAGTGCCTCTTCCTTTGATTAAACAAGCTTTGTCATCTCCAAATCTTACTTGACTTCTATGATATTCGTGTAATGATAAGAATGTGCTTTTATCACCAGTCATATGATGTGAGTATCCACTATCAATGATCCATTCATCCTTTTCTTTAATTTTTGCTACTAATGCCTACTCTATCGGTTTGACAATGGGTGTCGGTTGATAGTCTTTTATTGCAACAAATGCCCATCCACTATCTATTGGATCTTCATTAGAGTCATCTGTAACACCTTCATCTGCATAGTAACATGACTTATCTCTGTTTTTCTTAAATCTATATCTCTAGTATTCAGGGTTAGGTTTATATATTCTCTTTGCCTCATCTCTTAGTCTTGAATGTCTATCAAGACACCTAGATGTCATATGAACAACTTTATTGCAATTGAAACATTTGAAAGGTGCTTTACCTTCATACTTACTTCTTGTTGGACCTTTAGGCATCTTTCTTGCAAATAGTGCTTCAAGTTCTTCATTTTCTCTTCTGATATCTTCAAGTTGTTTTGCATAAAGTTCTTTCTAATTGGATTTATCAGATGATGATAATGATGATGCTGATGATGCTTTGAAGGCTATATTAGTCTTGACAATAGAAACATGACCAAATTCTTCAAGCTCAAATGCTGAAAGTTTTCCAACCAATGTATCTCTAGATACTGATGTATTAGGCATTGTTCTCAACTCATTAACAGCCGTCACTTTCATTTTGTAAGACGGTGGCAAAGATCTTAAAAATTTAGAAACAATTTCATCTTCACTTAAAGATCCTCCACAACATTGTATTCCTAAAACAATTTTATTAACTCTTTCCATAAATGCAGAAATTCTTTCATCCTCTTCCATTTTTAAATTTTCATACCTGACCTGGTAACATTCTAGTTTTGCAATTTTGTCAGTGGAATCTCCTTCATTCAATGTTTCCAGTTTATCCTAAATAGCTTTTGTTGTAGATCTGTTTGATAATCCCCTGATTTGTTGATTTGATAATGTGCTTAAAAGTGCATCTCTTGCTTTGCAATCATTCTCCAAGTCTTTAGTCATGGTCGGTGGATTAGGGTTATTTTGATTAGGAGCAACATAGCCATTCTTTGTAACATCCCATAGATCTCTTCGAATGCAGTTTAGATATGTTTCCATTCTAATCTTCCATATACCATAGTTAGTTCCATCAAGTTTGGAACTATCCTTCCTGAAGATACTTGCTGTAGCGTCGTAAATTGTACGCACTTGCTAGGGTGGTACAATTTCACACCTAGTTTAGCACCCGCCTTGGTGCATTTTGCATTTTGCATTGCATTTCCCCTTTAGCACTTAATTAATTAAATTAATTAGGTCTAAGGTCCTATTTTATCATCTCCCATATCATAAAGTTGGGCCCTTTCATTAAAGTGTGCCCCTTTCATTTTATTCTTCCAATACATCATTTAATCAAAAACCCTAATTAGGTCCTATTTCGAACTTGGGGGCTTGATTTCGGGGGTCAAAACATCTCGAAATCACCTGTAACTTCGGGATTCTCTCTAAAATCATCATATCCGATGGCCCTGAAAATTTGGTGAAAAGTTGTCAGGACCGTGGTGCCCGGTGCACATGGTCCCGGACATTTTTCCCGAAATTTTAGGAGCACGATCCAATCATAAAATAAAGCTTAACCCCAAGAAATTGGCAGGATATTCAATCTCTAGGTCAGCCAAAAGTCAAAATTAAGACCTAGGGTTTCATATATAAGAGCTCTCTTTCTTCATTTGAAAGGATGGGATTTTTTTGGTTTTCAGGAACTTCATATGCAGCGAAAGAGCAGATCTTTGAATACTTCAACAACATTCAACATCCTTCTGTCAAGCATTTATCAATTTCATTCATCCATTTAGGGCTTGGAAGACATTGAAGAACAATAGGAGATTACCGACTGAAGATTGGCTTGTACTCCTCCCTCGAGGGTTGGGTGTGATTTCATGTTGTTTTCATGTCTTTGCATAAGCTTCAATATATCCTTTATTCATGCTTTAGATCACTTTGCATCTTGATTTAGAGCATTTACATTATCATTTACAAGCAATTAGGGTTTACTTTCTAGGTTGCTCTAGTTTGCTTTCTTGCATTTAAGTACCTTGCACACACACTAGGTCTGCACACACAATACATTTTACAATACAACTTGGCTATTCGTGGAGGTGGAAATCACCAAAGCGGGGGTTTGACTAAGGCAAAACCCTATATAGCCACCCAAACACCTTTTCAGATATAAGTGCAGGTTTCGGGACTCGGACGACGCCACAGGTTGCAGATCCGGGAGAAGCAGACTGAGACCGACCTTCCCACCAAATTTCAGAGCAAAAGACCAGGATAGGGGCGTGGGGCACCCTGGTCCTGCCAGGATAGGGGCGCTGGGTGCCCTGGTCCCTGGGCGCCCTGGTCCTCCTGACAGACAGCATTTTCAGCATTTTTGACAGCTTTTTCCAAAGTGCAAAACAGCAGTTTCCAGAGCAGTTTCAGGGGCAGAATCAGGACAGTGGCGCCCGCGCCCCCGTCCCGAACACTTTCAGTCAGATTTTAACTCTGGGTACGCATTTTCATTCTTGTGTTATCCTTGTGTTTACAGCTTTCCATCATTTAAGTTCAATTCTGTAATCTTGTTATTAGTTCATACTTGCACTTTGGGGTTAGGGATTGAACTTGCATCATTTTATCTTTCAAATACAACAAGGGAATAGAAATCCTAATAGGTATCCCGTGGCTCTCTCTTCCACAAAAAGAAGTAGCCAATTGTGTGATACCTCTAGGCTCTTTCATATTCCACAAGTGTGTGGTTGAAAGTGAGATTTGGGCATGTTTGCTTAGTGTCACTTTTTCTCCCACACATTTTGAAAAGGGATATCTTGTAGTATGTGTAAAGGAGATCCTTAGAGGAGAAGAGATCTTTGTACAAAAGACACCTATCCCTGAGAGGAATTGTCTTAGACAAGTATAACATCTTCTAGAAATAAGACAAAGAAGAGAATAAGAATGCAATACTTCCTTCTTTTGCGAGGTGAAAGTGATTCTTAATGAAGGATGACGCTCTTTTTAACCCAATTGGGAGAGTGAATTCATTATGGATGTATTTTACCAAGTGCAAAAGAGGTTGTAGTCAAGGACTTACACCTCTTGTAAGAGAGAATCCTTGAACAAACAACAACAAATGCATACAAGGAATAACATCAAGTAATAAAGTTCACACCATCCACGAAATAGGAAAAAGTGGATCCTTAGATAAAAATAAGGAAAGATCATTGCCTCCCAAGGATAAGGTCAATGAGAAGGACTTACACAATCTTCTAGGGAGAGATTTAGACATAAGCAAAAGAAGAGATGTATGAAATCACTCTTGTCTCCATAGGAACAAGAAAATTAGGCTATTATGTTGCTTCAAAAAAAAAAAAATATGATTGCACTTGAAATTGTACCATCATGAATGACAATGAGCCCCCAGTAAATGAGCTACCAATGTCACATAATGATGAGCAACATAACAACCATTAATGTTATTTAAAGACATGATAGATTGAATGAGGTATTTGAATATGACATGCTGAATGCTCAACTATAAGTGAGATCAAAAACATGTATAAAATGATAAAAATTGAAGAAGAAAGGTCACAAGAAATCTTAGAAGAGGGATGAGTGTAATTTATTAGAGCCTTATCCCTAGAGGAAAGGACTTTATGATGAATAGGAGATAAAGATTCATAAGTGGATTTAGAAATTTGAGGGGATTCATAAAGAGATTTGTTCATTGCCAAGATTTCCTTATGAGGGGAATGAGAGTTGATAGAAGTAGAAGATGATTTAGTTGAAGTGAGATCATCATCACTACTAAATATAGCATTCACATTGAGAGATGGTCTTTTAGATGCTTTAGTGTGTTTGCAGGGATTATAGCCAAGTCCAAAGGCATAATTGTGAAAATTAGTCTCTAGAGGAACTTTTATCCCTTGTTCATGAGCACCACAACCATTTCCATGATACCCATGCTTAGCAAAAATGCGAAAACCACGACCATAACGATCAGCCATTTCAGGAAGAGAAGGTGGTTTTTCATAAGACAAAGAATCAAATTCTTCAGAATTAAAGGTGTGAGGAGAAGAAGTTTGAGAAGCGGCCACAAAATTATTGCTCATAGGTTCAAGTAAGACTGACTGATCTCTAGTTTCTTCCTTCTTTTTACCATTAAGATCTCTAGGAGGAACCCTATACTCACCTACAAAGGTGGGATTAAATTCAAGGGATCCCCAATCGTCTTCTGCGAGAACCTTCTCAGGATCAAAAGCCTTTTCATGTGTAAACTCAAGTCGAGAAGGATCTTCTTCAGCAGCTTTAGACTCATCCAAAGAATTTTGATTATTAGAGGGTGATGATTCATCCATAGGTATCTTGTTTAACGAGTCATCACTAGAAGAGGAAGGATTAGAAGAACTCCCTTTGGAAGTAGATGTTTGCAAACAAGCCTGAAGATTAGTATCACCTATCAAGGTATATGTCTTATTGTTATAAATAAATTTAACTTGTCTATGCAATGTAGAGGGGATAGCTTGCATACTGTGAATCCAAGGTCTCCCTAATAACAAGTTGTATGTTAGATTTCCCGACATAACATGGATAGGAGTAGGCAAAGTAACAGGTCCCACTGTGATGGGTAAGGTGATAATACCTAATGAAGACTTAGCCACATTATCAAAGCCTCGAATGGGACGAGAGTCAGGCTCAATAAGGGATGTATCCACATTCATCTTATGCAATAGATTAATGCTACACACATTAAGGCCAGAGCCATTATCTACTAATGTTCGTCTTATAGCAGTGTCATTTATGATAACCACAATCATCAAGGGATCATATTGTTGTTGAATTTCACTAGTAGGCAACTCATCTTGGGTAAACACAATTTGAGCTTTAGGATTCATCACAGAGTTAACTAAAGATGCTATATTACTAGATGTATTCAGTGGAGGAACATTCAAATCTTTCAAGGCATCTTGTAACATTCCATGATGAGCGGAAGAAGTTTGGATCAAATCCCAAAGGGATATCTTAGCAGGGGTAGTTTTAAGTTGTTCTATGAGATCATATTCCTTACCAAGAACTTGTGAAATCCGAGGAGCTTGAGGAAGAATAGGTTGGGAAGGAGGAAGTGAAGTTGGGATAACTGGAGGAGGATTAGGTTGCCTATTATTTCTTGTGTTATAGGTATGAGCAACTGCATGATAACTCTCTCTAGTCAGTTGTTTAGCATACTCATAAGGGCTCTTAGAAAAATAACCTCCTTGCACAGTAATAATAGCTTTCTTAGGCGTGCAAAAAGAATCATTAGCATAACCACCTTGAACCACTAAGATAGGCTTATTTAAAGGTTGATAATTTTGAGAAGGACAAGCACCTTGGACAGTGAAGAGAGGTTTGTTAGGTGTTTCATTCACATGTATCAAATTGATTGAGGATGGTTTAGAGGAATGAACAAAAGTGTTGGAAGAATTATTGATAGTCTTCTCTTGCACTAAAATCTCATCACGAATTAAATCAATTTTAGGAGAGAGACAAGGGGTAGGCATTGATGTCCTAGTAGGAAGAGGAAAGGTCATATCATCCTCTATCATCAAATGATCTACATGGGGAATAAACTCTCTAGGAGAAGGATCAACATTACTCTCTAAAGTCTCACTTTTGAGAGGGAGATCTTTGAAAGAGATGTTAACCATCTTGCTTTGAACTAGGGTTTCCTTATGAGTAGAACCAAGTTGAGGAGAGGGAGATGCTTTGTTTTTAGAGGGAGAATAATTAATAGTCAAGGAAGGTGAGAAAATACCAAGGGAGAGAGAATAATCTACACCTTCTTCTAATGGTTCATCCCAAATAGTGAGGTTGTTGAAAGGAATGTTTGAAGTATTGTCAATTTCGGGAGAGGAGATAACATTGTTTATTAATTCCTCATCCATAGAAGGGAGAGCATCAATAGATGTGTTAAACTCATCCTCTTTCCTCAAAATATGTTCAATATGATCTTTAGGGGAGAGAGAATTAAGGAAATTACTTATTATTTCATCTTCTTTCTCTAAGGGATGCTTATGGGTAAGATCAACTTTAGGAGAAGGGTAAGCATTTATCATTAATTCATCATCTCTAGTGGGAATTTTGTTAGAAAAGGAAATGCCATCAATAGGAAATGTAGGGATAATGTCATCTTCTTGCACAAAATGATCCTCATGAAGGGAGTGTTTTTTAGGAGGAACATGAACATATTTCTCCAAAGATTCATGCTTAGGAAGGAGATCTTTGAAAGAAGTGTTCATAACCTCTTGTTGCACTAACATGCCCCCATTGGAAGGACCAACTTTAAGAGAAAATAAGTCTATGTCCATCAATACCTTTTCACTTAGAGAGGCATCATGGAGGGAAGGTGAAGTAACATTAAGAAAGGTGTTTATGATATCATTCTCTTCCTCTAGGATAGCTAAATAGGAAGGGCACATTTTAGGAGAATTGTCAAGATCACTCTTAAAGTCTTCATCCTTAGAGCATGTGTGAGTCTCAAAGGGATTGTTAGCAACTCTTTTAGGCACTAAAATGTTGTTATAGATGGAGGGAGGTTCTTTAGGAGAAGGAAAAATTGAAACAAGGGAAGCTAACCCATTATCACATGTATGAAATGAATGCATCATGACAACAATTTTCCTCTTTCAAATGATAACACATGCAAAATAGAAGGAAATGTTTAATTTTAACCAATGCAAGCACTTAGAATGTAGATTTAGAAAATGAAATTTATGATTCAAATGAGTTCCTAAATCAGATTTGAAATTATTGATCCCAATTAAGCTATCCACAAGTTCAACTTTGAATTGAAAAATTAGGGTTTTAGCAAAAATTTCCTCTAGATTTTTGAATCTTGCAAGAAATTAAAACTTGTAAATGCAAATTTGATTTTGAAATAGCATAAACACTCAAATTTGAAAACATAAATCAGAATTAGAGAAGATTGGAATTCACGTTGGGTTCACCAAAATGTGTGGGAGAAAAAGTGACACTAAGCAAACATGCCCAAATCTCACTTTCAACCACACACTTGTGGAATATGAAAGAGCCTAGAGGTATCACACAATTGGCTACTTCTTTTTGTGGAAGAGAGAGCCACGGGATACCTATTAGGATTTCTATTCCCTTGTTGTATTTGAAAGATAAAATGATGCAAGTTCAATCCCTAACCCCAAAGTGCAAGTATGAACTAATAACAAGATTACAGAATTGAACCTAAATGATGGAAAGCTGCAAACACAAGGATAACACAAGAATGAAAATGCATACCCAGAGTTAAAATCTGACTGAAAGTGTTCGGGACGGGGGCGCGGGCGCCACTGTCCTGATTCTGCCCCTGAAACTGCTCTGGAAACTGCTGTTTTGCACTTTGGAAAAAGTTGTCAAAAATGCTGAAAATGCTGTCTGTCAGGAGGACCAGGGCGCCCAGCGCCCCTATCCCAGGGACTAGGGCACCCAGCACCCCTGTCCTAGCAGGACCAGGGCGCCCCACGCCCTTGTCCTGGTCTTTTGCTCTGAAATTTGGTGGGAAGGTCGGTCTCAGTCTGCTTCTCCCGGATCTACAACCTGTGGCGTCATCCGAGTCCTGAAACCTGCACTTATATCTGAAAAGGTGTTTGGGTGGCTATATAGGGTTTTGCCTTAGTCAAACCCCCACTTCAGTGATTTCCACCTCCATGAATAGCCAAGTTGTATTGTAAAATGTATTGTGTGTGCAGACCTAGTGTGTGTGCAAGGTCCTTAAATGCAAGAAAGCAAACTAGAGCAACCTAGAAAGTAAACCCTAATTGCTTGTAAATGATAATGTAAATGCTCTAAATCAAGATGCAAAGTGATCTAAAGCATGAATAAAGGATATATTGAAGCTTATGCAAAGACATGAAAACAACATGAAATCATACCCAACCCTCGAGGGAGGAGTACAAGCCAATCTTCAGTCGGTAATCTCCTATTGTTCTTCAATGTCTTCCAAGCCCTAAATGGATGAATGAAATTGATAAATGCTTGATAGAAGGATGTTGAATGTTGTTGAAGTCTTCAAAGATCTGCTCTTTCGCTGCATATGAAGTTCCTGAAAACCAAAAAAATCCCATCCTTTCAAATGAAGAAAGAGAGCTCTTATATATGAAACCCTAGGTCTTAATTTCGACTTTTGGCCGACCTAGAGATTGAATATCCCGCCAATTTCTTGGGGTTAAGCTTTATTTTATGATTGGATCGTGCTCCTAAAATTTCGGGAAAAATGTCCAGGACCATGTGCACCGGGCACCACGGTCCTGACAACTTTTCACCAAATTTTCAGGGCCGTCGGATATGATGATTTTAGAGAGAATCCCGAAGTTACAGGTGATTTTGAGATGTTTTGACCCCCGAAATCAAGCCCCCAATTTCGAAATAGGACCTAATTAGGGTTTTTGATTAAATGATGTATTGGAAGAATAAAATGAAAGGGGCACACTTTAACGAAAGGGCCCAACTTTATGATATGGGAGATGATAAAATAGGACCTTAGACCTAATTAATTTAATTAATTAAGTGCTAAAGGGAAATGCAATGCAAAATGCAAAATGCGCCAAGGCGGGTGCTAAACTAGGTGTGAAATTGTACCACCCTAGCAAGTGCGTACAATTTACGACGCTACACTTGCTATCATATGATCTCCTCAAGTTGGTAGGGTTCTACAAAAGAGGACTATGCTCTTATACCTATTGCTAGGAATCGGGAAGGACAACTGAGAAGAGGGGGGGTGAATCAGCTATAAATAAATTATAACCCCAAACAAATTATTCCAACTTAAAATGCAGTGTTGGTAAAATAGATTACCAATTATAGTATTACCGGTACACCTTAATGTATGAAACAGAAAGGAAAACAACATCCACAACACATGACACAAATATTTTGATGTGGAAACCATGTAAGGGGAAAAACCATGGCAGGAAACCTTACCCACAATTAGATGATACTATTGTAGATAGTAAGTGAATACAATAATGGGGTCTACACATTCAGAAAGGCCAACCACCTAGAGCTCACTTCCCAATTACAAAATTAGTAGTCTCACTGACTACACAGTTGGATGGTTAAATCCAATAATCAATGTACTACTTCAGTTTAGCATCTACAATGCCAGATTCAGTACTGGTCTAAGCTCTATGCATGAGGACCAAACACCTTCATAATCTTTCCTTCAACCTTAAGATAATATCTATGTAGCACAAGGATCTATTCTTCACAATGATCGTCAATACATTCCCACATACACACACACTTCTTCCAAATAAGTTCTTACAATTATTTATACAAAACCTAAGACCTCATGAGTAGGTCAGCTCCTAAAAGATATTACATTTAAATCAATTACAAATAAGTCCTAGTGCAATAGAATATGTCGGCCTCAATACATTTAAACATTATCCAATCAATAAACCATTCCAAAATGTGTCATGTTGATCTGGAACATGATTTCCTATACCAGTTCATAACCTTTACCTATCTGTCGGTTAAGGCAAATATGTGACCCTGATTAGTCCAATATGCAAAACATTAAATGCAAACATCCAATCCATGTCTTCAACATATCCAAATGATCTCTAGATGATAACAAGTCATCATAAACTTCTTGATTTTCTGGTGAAACATATCCTGGTAACTGTACATAAACCAATATCCATACTGGGACCACAATGTGTCGGTGCATCAACAAACCAATATAACCAAAGCACTAAATCAACAATGCAGACCTCCAAAAGGATAAGTGTTGACATCAATGACAAAACCAATGCAACACATGACTCACTAGGCTTCTTAGGGCCTATAATTGTTGATAATATGAGTGCATCTAAAATGATGAAGATTGCAACTATCATGCAATCTAGGGCACATAAGAAGAGACTTCAAGAACAAAGAATGGGAGCAAAAAACATTTAGAATGTTGTAGATATTCTGACAAGTTTGCTACCCAAAATAGCTATAGGGCATCTGAGAATACCTATTAGAAAACATGGTCAATTGGTTGCTAATGCATCTGACCAAATTAAGTCACTTGAAGAAGCAACACAAACATATGTTGAGAAGAGTTATAGGAAGAAGCATGGAGAGTAGCTTATGAAGGAGATTGATACAGGAAAAATTGCTCTATCACTTAATAAAGATTTATTAAGGAAAGCTATTGAAACATGAGGGAAATATGTTGCATCTACTTCTAATGTTTCATTATTTTTTGTTGATATCAATAACAGGTGAACTAAAACTGAGCAGGAGCTAGAAAAGATATGCAATGCATATGTACCACTTCAAGACTCTGTTTTTTCTTTTAGCAAATTTGTGGATGATTTGCACAATAGGTTAGACACCTATGATCTTGAGAAAGTAAAAAGACTCTAGTCACTGAAGGAATTGGAGAGTCAACTCACATCCCAAGTGGACATACTACAAAGAGCCTACACGAATGTAGAAGCTATTTTGGCTACTCTAGAAACGTGTTCAATTGATTCCATGGAAGATTTCCATACTGAGATTATGTCTACACTTGAGTTCACTGAGAACTTGTTGGAGACATGAGAACATGCTTTATCTCAGTTGAAGAGGAATTTTGGTGCAATTTTTCTAAGGATTGGAAATACATGACTCTTGATTCACTTTTTCAAGTTGTTGTATATGAAAAACACTTTGCTATAAATTTTCTATATATATATATATATATATTTTGTTTTTTTAATTTGGTATTGTTGTCAAAGGGGGAGTAGAAATATGTATGTGTGTTTTGAATGTGTATAAATTCTTTTTTGTAAGCACACTTAGCAGTATTGCTATAAAATTTTCTAAGTGTTTCAATCAATGCCAAAGGGGGACAATGTTGGCTTGATGATTATTGTAATGATTAACTTCATCATATGTTGTCATTGATGAGACACATAAACACAGACATGTTCATATTGTCTACCAGTGTGTGACTTCAAAGTTGGTTATACTACAACCGGAACACTAGATGTTTATATCTAATCAGTACACAGTGACAACCGATATATGCATGAAGACAACTAGTGGAGATTCATAACTCAACATCGACCTGAAGATCTAGTGGAGACTTTCATAGGAGCATCAAGGTTAAATGGTATATATGCTTAACTCCAACTAGTATTGTTGTTCCAACTAGTACTCATTGATTATGTGATGCGTTATCACTAGTTGTGATGAGTTATCCTCACTGACACTATTTGGTGGTATTTTTGTGATGAGTTATAATTGTTTGACCAGATACACTACACCTAGGAAATTGTGTTATGATTTCTAGAGGCTGACATGAAATCTAAATGTCTATATATTGACATCACAATGAATTATTTTTAAAAATGAGAAGTAAACAAGATATGTTATGTGCGAAGGAAGAAGAGTTGAGCTGCAGAGTATGTTGGTAAAGAAGTGTTGAGTGCACAAAAGAGGATCTATACAAACAAGTTGTGCTATTACTAGATCACACTACCTATTGTTTTCTAATCACTGTAATAGTCAAATCCCATAACTAGGTAAGCTCTAACAAGCTTCATTGTTCAAATCCTCTAACAAGGTGATCCATTAGTTTGGATTTAGAAATCCTCTACCGAAGTTACTCCTAACAGGGTACTACCTTTTACAGGGTATAGATTTTAACTAAGCTTTGGGATGTTTAACTGGATTCACTCCTAGCAGAGCACTTTGTAGACCCTAACCAGTCAGTTATCTATTTCTGCAAATAGTTAACTTGTGAGTCCCATCTCACCATGGTTATTCCCATTTGGGTTTTCCGTGTATAAACACTTGTGTTATGGTGGATGCTTTTATATCATTTTGGATTGCATGCATAGTGTTTAACAAACTTGTTAAGTATATCTACTAGTTAGTGTTTAAAGTAGCTTTATTTTTGGTGTCACTGATTCACCCCCCCTCTCTATCCTTTTCAAGTCCATCATGGTATAGACAAGTTTGTTAAGTGGTAATTAGCTTTTGTTATGCTATCGGTAGTGTAATAAATGGAGTGGGTAAGTTAATAAAAGGTAATTTCACTAAGTCATTTCTACCCTAATAACATTCGAAGAAGCATTTTGTGAGAACTTGCAGAGTGAAACAGAGAATTGTTAGCAGATTGAGAACAGATTTGGGCTATGGTTCAAAAAGTTGAATCAGATTTGAAGCAAAGGAAGGTGAATTAGGTATGCAAGTGTGAGAGCAACTAGAAACCCTAGCAGCATGAAGGGAACAAGGTATTTTGATTAATGTTCTCTCATAAATCAAATTATCTTGAATGACATCGTCATCTACATGTGCAGAAAGTCTTTTTATCACTTCGGAAGCTATGGAATCTATGAGATCAAATAAAATAGAATCTTATAATGCATTGTCTCAAGTTCCTGATGGTGTTTTAATTAAAGGAGTTTTGTCTAGTTACATAGATTGCAAAATTGAGGATCTAGGGTCATTAGCAATCTATTCTCAAATTTGTGTGATAAGAATAGGAAGATCAAACCCAAAAATATAAAGGTTCATGAGAAAGGTTTTCATAATGTGGTATATTTTCTAGAAGATTTTGAGGAGGAATATGTCAAGATTATCCTTAGCCATGTACATGGATGGAATATGTATCTTGATAGGTCGCACACTATAAAAAAGGAGGCTATTCATGCAGTAACTAGTTTCTACCAAACTGGTAAAGTACCAAAACTGAGGACAATCTCAAAGGAGTGTTATTGCATTGGCGAAGACCACTGTTGATGGTCGTGCAATTTCTATCAACAACATTGCAGATCAAGGTATCAGATTTGTAACAATGGTTATTGGCTACTAGATATTTCATTTTAGTTGAATGAACAGTGTTCCATCTACTGTCGTGCATGCTTTTTACAGGATGATGATAGGGGATGCAGATTATGTTTTGTGCAAAGGAATGACAAGGCAATTGATGTTGAACTTAGAATCAATTAAGAAGGATAACAGTCAAAATTTTAAATATGGTCAACTGTTGATTGGTTTATTTTTCTATTTTTAGAATTTCATTCTAGGAATTGGTGACATACAATGGTCCAAGGACATACCAGTGACAACCCAAATAAAGAATAGCATTAATGCTGTGAAGAACACATTTCCTATTACAATGAACATATATTTTAATGAATTTCAAAAGAAGATGAGCATGAGATTAAAGTTATCAGATGAAGTGGTGAAACACTTTGAAAAAGGCATATATTACACTGTGACTGTTGACTTTTTCCTTATGGAAAATTCAGTGATGGGGGACCAGATGTGTAGGGTAAACTAAATTACCTCCAGGATTGAGAATCTGACTCTTCCTTATGGTTTTGGAGAAAAGGGAAAAGAAGGAAACACTCAAAACAATAAATCTAGACTACTGAGACGATGTGCCTGAGCATTTCCGAGAAGACATGAGTATACAAAAACCCAAATACATATGAGTCTTTTGAGCCCATTCAAAAATCTATAAGTTTGAATCAGAAACACAACTACTAGATATATGTATTCCCAAAGTTATTAGAATTCTAATAGAAATCATAGAAAAGACCATCAAAGCATATTGAGAGAAGTATCACAAAAGCCATAGGCACAGTTTGATTAATCTTCTTTAGAAAATAGTAATAGTTTAAAAAGGCTGAAATTACTAAGAAAAATTAATTGTTCTTCTTGAAATGTTCTGAACCCCTGTAACAAGGAAAAAAAAACAAGTAGAAATAGAGCCTACGACACTGGAAACAGCTCCCAAACATGCCAAAAAGACATAAGCACCCCTAAATAGAAACAACCAAGCCAAATAGCCCCAAAACTCCACCCCCTATCGACGACGATCTTCATACTGGCACCAATTGAAAAGATTTTGCTAACTGCAGAGAAAAGGGCAGTAGACTAGGAAATCCCTTCAAATAGAAATGCACCCATGAAAACATGATGGTGCCAGGTAACCACTTGCTTACTATGCTACAAGGTGGGCCCCAAAAAGAAGCCTAGTCAGGAATGCCTCTCCATTTGTCACCGTCGCGCTACTCAAAAACTTGAATGCCAAATACAGACCGAGGGAGCACCATCGAGCTGACAATTGTCTTGTACACCTTGCGCTGCTAGAAAGCTAAAAAGGCAAAAATAAGCAACCCAACCAAAAACTTAGTTACGAGAATTTTAATGTGAACATTTCTTGGTGACTAATAGGGGAAATTCTGCCTGTGGAATATGGGAACCCAAAAATTGTTGGCTCGTAGACCAAACTTTATGTTAGGACAGGATGAAGTAGGTTAGAGACCTACTACAATGTTGACCAATCCTCCTCCAAAGGCAACATTTGCACATCCAAAATCTGATAGTACTAATCCAGACAAATGACCTCACCCAATGGCAACCCTACGGGTTCATCATGGACCAATTTTGAAAAAGCGTAGAGCTGGGAAAGGGGATGCAGAAGGCGTTCCACATCTTCAATTGAAACAAGGTCATTCAGGCTCTGAGTGAAGGATCTATCTTGCTGCATGTGTTCAATCTGACTTGACAATTGGTCAATCCTTAATACTGAATAGTCAGCAGAGAAAGGGGAAGGCAAGCCCAATGAAACAAACCTCTGTATCTACTACTTGATGGTCGAGACAACAACTTGTAGTGGCTCTAATGTAGCTGATGTATGCACGACCATTCTATGGTGATTGATGAAAACATTTGTTCTCTTGATCAGTTGCTTGCGATCATTTATTCCTTTCTCTCTTAGTTCATCATCTTGAACTACGTATAACATTTAGATCAATTCTTGAGCTATGGGGATCTTGGGAGACAAAAATATCATCGAATTATCGACTAGGGTTTCTGCTTCTACACAAAGGGATTGTGCGTCTTGAATGAATCTCAGCATAGGCTATAGTGAGGGACTATACTACTTGATCCTTTCCCAATGTGAGACATATAGTTCTATCAGCATGATGGAAAAGTCTTGGGGAACTTGCTCTAGAGGTGGAATGCTCAATAATCGTGAAATTTTATCATCCTTCACAACCATCTCCTACTGAAGCCTATTGCATTTGCCTTGTTCAATGGCCACTTTATTTTCCATGGTGAGGATCTTGGCCTCTCCATCTCGTACAGTTTGCTGCAGCTGCAATGTACGATCTTGTTCATGCCACAAAAGAGTCTTCACCTCTGAAATGCGTTCACCGGATTGTCCGAGACTAGCTTCTTTCACTTTCAGTTTTGCTTTGAATTTCATCTTTTCCTCAAACAATGATACTTGAGCCTCACTTAGTTGGTGGGCATAACCTTCCTTTAGAAGAATCTCTTCACGCAACTGCATTTGGACCTGAGTAACATCTCTAGAAGCTGTCTTTAATTGTTGGATATTTGAATCCTTCTCTTGCAACTCTTTCAGAGCTACATTTCTTATCGCCTCTTAGCTTTTTAACTGAAAGCTCACATTGTTGAAGGCCGATTACAGCTTCCCTTTTTTAAAATTAGCTTGGGTCAGCAGGCTTTGTAGACGATTGATTTCTGAGCTCCAAGCTTTATCCTCCTTTCTTTGCTAGGTGAGGGAATCTTGGAGACTAGCATTCTCTACTTGGATCTTTTCCAGATGGTCACTCTTCTTGATAAAATCTGTGGATATAGCTTTTGAAGTTTCCTCCATCATCTCTACTTTATCAGATGTCACGGCACTTTGAAGGCTAACACTGATAGCATGCAATGTGTAATCATTTGGTCTCATTTGGGATGTCGGCTTGTCAACCTTGGGGAAAAGATTTGCAAAGTAGAGGCAATCCTTTTCCTCATGAAAATGTGTCTACAGATGAGGGCAGGCTGGATGAGCACCTTCCTTTTCCTTTCACTTTCCCGTCTTACCAAGGAGAGTAGTTCTATCATACGCAACCTATTGCTAGAACTCATCCAGATTATTGATAACCTAACCCACAAAAGCTATGCCAGGGGGAACTGCAAAAGGGGATTGTGAAATAGGCCTAGCAAAAGAAGTCTGGATGGGGTGAGCCAAAGCCGATGGGGAAAATAACAGGACAAAGAGGGAAGCTCCTAATGGGAAAGGGCTTGAGGATGCTACTCCCATAACTTGAGGGGAGGATTCTCCAAAACCTAGCCTATGCGACACAAAGGTTGCTTCTAATATTGGCGAGGGAAAAGCTACGGATATAAAAGGCATGGCCAAGAAAGGAACAGAGGCCTGCAAGAGAACATTTTGGGGATCAACCAACATACCCATTGGGGCTAAAGTGAGAGCAGTAGGGACTGAGGCCTACATTGTGGTAATGGGAACAGCTGAAGAAATAACCTGAGCAAGAGATGAGGGAAAAAAAAAGGACGTACGTCAACAGTGGAAGATGTCAGCTGCTAAAGATTTGAGGATGTTTCTGCAATTTGAGAGGGCGGGCTCCCCTCGGATGTGCTAGGATTTTGCCTCTTCTTCAGAGGGAAGTCATGTGACTGCTTCTCGGACTGCCTTTTACTAGCCTACGAACAAGGTCTACGGGCTGCACTATCTAAAGGAATGAGAATTTGTGGCTCCAGATCTTGCCTTTCAATATTCATAATGTAGACATCTAAAAATGGTCAACGCTTGTGGAGTCATACTTTAACATTGGCGCATTGCCTTATTTTAGGGTTTTTGCGTTACATTAACATTTCTTCTATGTTGTGCACTTGGTCTTTATCATTTGTGAGCATCGAGTCCTTCTTCTACATTCCTCATTTTTCTCGCTTTCAAATTTGGTCTTGTCGATAACAATCTTCAGTTATGATTTTGGTCGATCTTATCCTGTCGCATCAATGTACGTGCTCATTTACCATCATTTTGGACAACACCAATCCTAATCGATGATAGAATTAGGGTTTTGTCCTCTTGTTAGTCTCATCATCTTGTGATCGATTCGTCATCGATCCTTGTCCTCTTGTCAATCTTGTCATCTTGCGATCGATTCGTCATCGATCCTTGTCCTCTTGTCAATCTTGTCATTTTACGATCGATTTGTCATCGATCCTTGTCCTTGTCAATCTCTTATCAACTTGTCAATCTTGTCATTTTGTGATTGATTCATCATTGATCATTGTCCTTTTCAATCATGTCAGTTTGGATCAATTAGTCATTGTTCCTCATTAATTGGTGCCTATCAATTTGATCTCTTTGTCAATCTTGGTCAATTTGTCAACCAATCTCAATCGGTTATCAGCATTGGTCCTTTTTCAATCAAAATCATGATCAAATTGAAATTAATTTCTTGTTATCTTGACCTAATTCTTTGTCCTCTTATTTCTAGGGTTTTATGATTTGATCATTAAATCCTTTTCTTCTTCTTGGTGGTTTAAATAAATCTATTTATTTAGTCCTAGGTCTTTTCATGAATTAATTAATGGATGAAAACCTATTAATTAATTCACCTAATTTCTATTTTAGATTTTTCCTCAATTTTTCCAATTTACTAATTTCTCCTAATTCCTAATTTCTATTTCTCCTATTTTTTTCAATTTTTCTAATATTTCCTCTAAATTCATCCCCTAATTTTCTCCTATGTTTATGCTTCCATTTGTTGCAATCATGGAGGCTATTTTCTCTCTTCCCTAATTTCATGGCAATGACATTTTAATCTTGTCAATTTTGTCATAATTTGTCAATCAATCAATTTTGCATAGCAATCTTGTCAATTTTGTCATAATTTTGTCAATCAATCAATCTTGCATGTCAATCTTGTCATAATTTGTCATATATGTCATCCTTGATTTGAAATTTCTTTTCAAATATCGTCATGCTATTCTTGTCATCTCTCCAATTTATCTATAAATTGGATGATTTTCTTAAATCAAATCAATCACGCTTCTAGTATCTTTATGCTGCCATTTCATCTTGTCAATCTTGCTTTCATACTATGCTTTTGCACTTGAAGGTGAGATCCACAAACAAAGTAATTTGAAGGAGAAAGAAGGACAATAGAGAATTATGGAGGAGATATTCGCATTTGTAATGGTTTGTGTAGACATCTAAAACTGGTCAATGCTTGCAGAGTCGTATTTTAACATTGGCACATTGCCTTATTTTAGGTTTTTTGCATCGCATTAACATTTCTCCTATGATTCGCACTTGGTCTTTATCATTTGGGAGCATCAAGTCATTCTTCTGCATTCTTCATTTATCTCGCTCTTGAATTTGGTCTTGTCGACAACAATCTTCAGTCATGATTTTGGTCGATCTTATCCTATCGCATCAATGTGCATGCTCATTTGTCATCGATCATTGTCCTCTTATCAATCTGGTCATTTTGCGGTTGATTTGTCATCGATCATTGTCATTTTCAATCTTGTCGACTTGAGATCAATTTGTCATCGATCGTTGTTGTTTTTAATCTTGTCATCTTGCGATCAATTTGTCATCGATCGTCCTCCTTCTTAATCATGTCAATTTGGATCAATTAGTCATTGTTCCTTGTCAATTGGCACATTTATCAATCAAATCGTTTGTCAACATTGGTCCTTTGTTAATCAAAATCATGATCAAATCGACATCAATTATCTTTTGTCAAGACCTAATTGTCGTCCTTGCATTTCTAATTCATCTTCTAAGGTTTTATGATTTATTCATCTAACCTTGTTTGTCATTTTCCCTCTCGGTTAAATAATTTATTTATTTATCCTAAGTCTTCTTGTCACAATTAAATGTTTATTTAATTGGCTAACTAATTTCTCCTCTCTTTGTGAATTAATTAATGAATGAGAAATTATTAATTAATTTACCTAATTTTCATCAATTTCCTAAATTCCAAGTCATCATTTCTAACCTAATTTTCTAATTTCTCCTAAATTCCTAAATGTCTATTTCTATTTCAAATTCTTGTCATAATCCTTGCATAGCAATTTGTCATAAATTGTCATAAATTGTCATAAATCCTTGCATAGAAATTTTTCATACACTTGTCATAATTTTGCTATTCTTGATTTGAATTTCCATTCAAATCACTTTCATGCTAATCTGATCTTTTCTCCAATTTGTCTATAAATTGGATGAATTTCTTCAATCAAAGCCCCTGGTTGAATAAATCACGCTTCTAGTATTCTTGCGCTACTTGTCATTTCACATTAGGTTTATGCACTTGAAGGTGAGATCCACAAACAAAAGCTATTTGAAGGAGAAAGAAGGACAATGGAGCGACATGAAGGAGACAGTCAAGTTTGTAATGGTTTGCATTTGAATTGATGTCTTGTTTTCATGTTTTCGTTGAGTGTAATTAGGATTGTTATCACTGCATTTTAGTTTTTGTGATTGAACTAGGCTAATTTGTTACTTGCTTTGATGATTTCCACATTTCCTATCTACATTAATTGGTGAACCCAATGTGAACTAACCTCCTAACCATGCTTTTGAGTGCTTTTGAGTTGATTTGTAGATGAAAAACCCAAGAAATAGGGTAATTCAGGGCTTTCTGGGCACTTCTACGCTTGCGTAGGAGAGTTATGCGCCTGTGTCAAGCAATCTGCGCCTATGTCAAGGACTTCTACGCCTATGTCAAAGGGATCTGCACCCGTGTTACTTCATTTTGTGCTTGTGTTACTACATTCTGTGCCTGTGTGAGACATTCTGCACCTGTGTAAGGCCAGAAACAGAGGTAAAAAGCAGTGTTTTTACTTGCAAATTGATTTGTTTTGCATTCTGTTTCTGCTTTTTGGTTTTTCTTTAGTACTAATTCTTTGTGCAGGACCTTGGCATTACGCATGACAAAGACAACAAATGAAACTACTAACACATTTTATGCAGGTTTGATAGTCAAAAATTAAGCAAATTAAACTTCTGACTTGGTGATTTTGCAGGTTTCCTTATACTCCAACTAAACCTTGTGTTTGTAATTCATAATTAGGCACCTAGTTTTGATTGCTAAGTAGGATGGAATGAATGTGTGTTTTCTTTGATTGTCGAGTTTGACATTGGAGTAGGAGAGTATGCTCTCATCCTTCTTAGGGTGATCAGAAATCCAGATCTTCGATACCATTCTCATGGCTCAGATTGTTTGTTGCCTTTAGAGGGCCTACCTTCCTGACCATTTGCTTTCTTTTGCAAGCAAGTGACAATCATGAGAAGGGAACGACCCAAAGTGAGTACGGCTAGAATCCCTTGGCATTCTAACTCACTATAAGCAAATACCTGATGAGCGAAAGCTTTGAAGGAAGGGTTACGTGGGAATTGTAGTTACTTGGGAAGTGATGACCCTTGGAATCTTTCTCATTTCAACATCTAAGTAGGGCCTCAAGGTCAAAATCATGCTTGGATGACTACATTTCTTTGGTATCTTGGTGGGCTTAATGTCTCAATCATGCTTGCGTGACACCAAGGAGTAACACTTAACAAAAATCCTTACTAAACACCTTGTATTTAGAGGCCAAAAATCCTTCTAGTTGCTTGAGAAGGACAAGTTCGGATACTTGGAAGAGATACTAAGTTCGCCATGGGGAGATTTCCATGGGGACTGATGCTTGGCTTCCCTGAGAAGTGAGTGTCGTGGAGGGGAGCTCATGGGGTCAAGCATCTATGTATTCTCCTTGAATCTCATAATGAGTCTACCTCTCAAGTACCTATTGTCCTTGCCTACCATAAGAAATGTGTGAATAAGCATGATTGTCTTGAGTCTAAGTTAAAATATCTTGTCTTCTTTATTTGTCAAAAGTTGAGTTGTGTGTCATTTCAAAAACAAGACAAATTGATTTTAAACAAGGTTAAACACAAGAGCATTTCATTCAACAAAGTTCAAAACACCTTCAAACATGGTTGTCAAACATTTTTCAAAATCTTGTCTCAACATTCATGTCACTTAGATTTAGGTTCATCCTAGGTTTGCATTTTGCAAATTCATTGTCAATTACCAAGGTTAAGTTTCACCTAGGTCATACTCCTTTGCATATCAATAAGGGTCATCCATTTTGCATGTGTCCTCTTGCATTAGAGTAATACCATTTCATAATTCAAACTCAGGTTGACATTGTCATACATTTGCATTTTCATACCCTAGGTTTCTTCATTAAGCTTAGGTCATTATCATATCATATTAGGGTCACTTGCATAGTAATTGTCCCTTAGCATATAGTGTCAAAACTAGGTTTTGTCATACTTGAGTAGTCCAAATCTTTGATAAACCCTAAGTCATTGTTAGGAAGTCTAGACCTTATCAAACCTTTTCTCTTTTTGTCATTATTGTCATTTGGTCAAACCTAGCTTAGTATCCAAGCATATAGGGGAGACATTGTCATTTTGTCCTTTTGTCACTTAGTCCTTTTGTCCTTTGAGGTCTAGACATCATTTCAATTTCCTAGGGGTCTCTTTTTAGATTTGCATTCCAAAAGGTTTGTCACAATCTCAAAAAGCAACAAAAACATAGGTTGCATTCTTGCCATAGATTGCATTCTCATCTATTTTAGTTTGTATTTAGTTGCATATCATATATTATCCTTGAAAAATTCCAAAAATATTGCATAGTGACATGTCTATTGAAACAAGGTTCCAAGCACCAATGATGCAACAAAGTTTGACATATCAACCGACAATGCAATCGAATTTTAATCCAAGGCAATCACAATTCTATCCACCCGACAACAAAGCAACATTGATCAAACTTTTTATGATGAAACAAGTCTCCAAATACAAAAACTAGAGGAGAAAGTAGCTCAAGAAAATAGTCCAACCAACTATACAATGTCCACAAATAGTTCAACCAATGGTGGAATATCAACAAGTTCAATCAACATATCAATGTCAACAACTACAATCACAAATTCAAAAACAAAACTTGCAACATGCACCAAGCCAAGTTTCAAACATGTTGGAACAATTGAACCAAGTCCAATATCAAAACATGACATCAGACCAAAAACACATTCAAATTCCAAATACAACCGTGTCAAAACCTCGAAAGAAAGGTGGCTTTATTGCAATGCTCTTCAGGAAATTACCAAGTGAGTTCTTTGAGGAAGATCAAGATAATACAATTATGTCTAGCAATGCCTCATCTCCCCGCAAACAAATTGACTCTCCAGTGGCATCTATCCCTACACCTTTAGAAGTTTCACAATAACCTTCTATATTGTCCTCATCAAACAATACACCCAAGGATGCAATTATCCAAGGGCTATCCATAATTGATTGCCATGATAATCCAATTAATGATGCACATCCTTGTCATGTTTCAGAAATACTAGACCCAATGCAACCATGCACTTTATTGCCATTACCTGTTTTAGAGGATCCCATTTGAAGTCCCTCTTCCTCATGTTCAAGCATTGATTCCTTGCCAGAATCCATCACAAATGTTCAAAGTGCATTTCCTTCATGCCAAAACATTGATCCCTTGTTAGAATCCCCCATGCATATCCAAAGTCCAACCCCATGTCAAGAGAATAATTTAGAGCATGAAGAAATGTGTCCTAAAGAAAATCAAGATCAAGATCCTGAAACCTTATCATCCCATCCAATTGTTGACCAAGACTCCATGTTCCCAGAAACTCATGATAATTCCCCTATTCTTGTCCATCCTATCCAAAGTCCTATTGACACTCCATTGCCCGAGCAAGATCAAGATATCCCAGTCCATCCAATCCCAATGATCCCCTTCCATTTCATGAAAAAAATGTCCTTTCAAATCCCATTTACATTCCAGATATCCCTTCCATCCTTTCTAATGATGCCATTAAAAGTCAAGAGCAAAGCACCTTTAAAGAGGATTCCAATGATCTTCCTCCTTGTCAAGATCAAATTATTCCTTTAAATACTCCACAAGATCCTTTTGTTCCTCCATCTCCTTGTCTTAATGCTCCATATACACTCCAAGATCATATTTCTTTTGATGATCCCATTATTTCTCCCATTCCATCTCTTGAAGAGCCTATCATTGAACCATGTCCACTACACAATCCTAGTCCCCTTCATGATCCTAACCCCCCTCATGATTCTAATGTGTCATTGCAAGATGTTCATGAACCCTTGACATGCATAATGGATTCTTCCACTTTGGTGCAATCCAATCCACTTCAAGATCTCATTATTTCTCTCATATCATATCCACCTCATAATGGACTCACGTCTTCTTCCCAAAGAAAAGAGTATCCTACAAGTCAAGATATTCATAAAGGAAAAGGAGTAGATCTCCATAAGCAATAATCCCTTCATGTTAAAGAAAATATTAAGGGTCATGGCCTCAGTGAAATTCCTCAAGACGTGGGTACCCCTACTAAATCCAACAGATCCTTTCAAAATCCAAACATATCCCTTCCCCATCATCCCTTCCATCCATCTTAGGTCCTTATATCCCTTCATCCTCTATGCAAGGTCAGCAAAGGCACACATCCTTGAGTAAATTTCATCAATCCAAAAGAACTCCATTTCATTCATATCCATCCATGCATTCCTTTCCCCCTCCAAGCAATTTGGATGCCAAGTATAAACGTCATAAGTCTAGCAATCCACATGTATTCAAGGATCAACATGTCCAATATAATCGACATGTCAAAAAAAAGAACAATATGATCTATAAAGAAAAATAAATATCCAAAAGGCCACAAAGGCCCACTGAGCAAAATAAAGCAAAGTCAAAATATATATGGGTTCCTAAATCCCTTGTGCAAGCAATGCACTCCAAGGAACCACAAAAGCATGAAAAATCAGAAACCATGTGGATCCCTAAGCGGCTCCTTGAATCACAAAATCCTAAAGAAACATCAAAATTGGCATCTAAAATTGCTATTCCTCCATCCAAACCTTCCAATTCTATTCCTCCATCACCTTCTTCATCCGTTTTGGGCCCTTATGTCCCAAAATCCATAGCCTTTCCTCCGTCACAATCTCAATATCCAAAATACATCTTTCCTCCATCAGTCCATCACCCCTCAAGGTGTGTGCCAATGTTGATCTTGCCTTCATTTCCATCCACTCAAGCCCAATTCTTCCAATACCCTATCCATTATCCAATGCATATTTTCCATCCTTTGATCCGTTTGATCCCATCCTTTGCATAAATCCTCACCTTAGTTTCATCTTATTTTCCATGTCCTTATCCTACCAATGTCTTTGAGCATACTTTTAAAGGTCATGGTCCATTATTTTTCAAGTCTACTATCCAAACAAAAAGACGCTTGAGTCCTTCTTCCATCCCCTATCATGTGTCCATCTTCTATTGAAAAAGTCAAAATCCAAAAAAAAGTAAAAAAAAGTGAAAAAAAGAAAAAGAAAAAAAAAAGTAAGGCAAAAATAATTTGTCCACTGGTGAAAACTTGGCAAATAGGTGTCATGTGTAATTTATGAACTTCTTGCACACCACACTTGGAGGCAGGTTTCCTCCTTCATATCCTATTGCCCTTCATTATCCTATCGAACCCCTGTCATTACCCTTCATATCCTATTGTCCCTCATGTCCAGTTTCCCTTTCCAGCTTTGATCTTGACAAGGCTGAAGATTGTCATGAGCATCATGCATCTTGTTTGTAGCTTTTAGTCCATCATAGCTTTTGGTCTTCATCCATTTGCTTATTACAACCTTTCATCCATATTCCCTGTCTTATTGCAACTTTTTGCCACTATCCCTTATCCTACCCCGACCTTCAGTCCATGTCCCTTATCCATTCTTGGTCTTGCTTATCCTATCCATATCTTATCACTATCCATACACTCTTTTTCATTCCTTGATCTTGATCTAACATAAGGATGCAAAATTTAAACATGGTTTCAAAAACCTCTTGACATGTCCCTCATGCCATGTCACTACTTTACATTGTCATATCTAGTTTCTTGTCCCATCATGCAATAGCCCTTGAAAATTGCATCTGTATTGTCTCCATGATAAAAGGCATTTGTCTTCTCTCTATCCACCAACATTTCAAAAAGCCTATTTATTCACCTATCATATTCCTTGCTTTTCTAGACACTGGGGGCAAAATCAAAAAAATTGAAAAATGCCCTGAAAAAAATCATAAAAATTGAAAAATGTCTTGAAATAAATCCCTAAAAAGTCAAATAAAGTCCTGAAAAAATCCAAATAAAAAAAAAAAAAATGTCCTGAAATAATCCCAAAAAAATTGAAAAATGTCTTGAAAAAAATCCAAAAAAAGTCAAATAATGTCCTGAAAAAATGAACAAATTTTTTTTTCAAAACATTAAAATCCAAAAGCATGCATTTTGTAATAAATGATCCCTTTGTGCATAGACAGATCACTAAGCATACATCCAATGATAATTAATAAAACATTGTGCTTTAATGAGATCATGCATTAACATATGAACTTTTCAATCAAACCAGACATGCAAACTGATCAAAATTGTCATATCAATTAATCAACATCAATATCATTTGTCCTTGTCACTATTATCATGGGTCTTATATAGGGTGTGGTATACTCGAAACCAGACTGTGTCTTGTCTTAGACAGGGTACCGCATTCCCTGGAAACAGACAACATGATCATTCTTGTGTTCCACTTTTGACAATGACAATCAGACTGTTTGTTTGACTTGGTTGAATTTGTGCATCTTATTTTTTTTTTACTGATTTATATTTGGCTTCGATCATATTCCTATGTTGCTCGATGATGTCACTGAGTGATTTAGAGTGATCGGGATGGTTCATGGTCTCTTTGTTTTTTTGTTATGTTTGTTGTTTGTGGAATGTTTGTCACAAACTAGGGCAACTATATCATTGGGTGTCTGTGATAAGTATGTTCACTTTGTGAACACCACACATACCTTGACCCTTGATGTATGCACCCTAGGATGCTTTACTCATTCCTTGTGTGCGATGTGTCTATCTTTTGCAAAAGGGGTTGCATTCCAGCTCTGGCCTTCAATGCCACGATGCTTTGCATCCGCTTTGCTACAATAAATAAAGGTTCTCACCTACTTATGTGCATTTGTGAAAGTAAGTTTTTCTTTGCCTCTAACTATCCTTTGTCTCATTTCTTCTTACTAACCTTTCTTCCGTCAGTTTGGGCAGTCAGTTCAGTCTAGTCCTCTGATCTCCACACAAAAACACATAAGCTGCATCCTGCATCCATTTGGTTAGTACATTTCCATTACATCAAGCATCACGTCAAGCATTTTATCCATTTCATATTATAAATGCATCAAAAACACATAAAAAATATATCCATACATGTTCTATAATGGTACATAAACAGTACATAAAACATCCATACATGGAGAATAACCATACGTCATAACACATTGCATCCCATCATATAGCTGCATATCATATATCAAAATAATATTTGAGTACAAAATTGGACTGTCTGTCCTAAGTATGGCCCGCAGGCTGGCTATATAATATCACACTACATAATGTCAACTATCTGTCATAAGGAGCACGTGCCTCTATCATTGGGTGCTCCCTCTATCTTCCTCATCCCTGCCATGTCTCAAGGATGATGTCCCTCCTACCCTAGGTCCTGGCTATGGTGGTCTCATAGGTCCACTCACCCCCATGCTGCTCACTGACCTTCAAGAGCGTGCCCTGCTCTTTGTCCTCGATCGTACCCAATATGATGCTGCTCTCTACTTTGGTGGAACTGCACTCTCATATAGTGTCCTCCAATGGCGTATCTCCTCTCCAGTCTCTACCAACATTTGTGCCATCTCCCGTGCACTGGCATCCCTAATCAACCCAATATACTCAGTGACTCTCTGTTCTTCTCGCTGTGCCTGGGTTATTGTTGTATCTCGAGCCACTATGAGTCTAGCTATCTCCACTCTGAACTGATCCTACTCTGTCCTGAAGATGGAATTCTATCTCTCTAATGTCGCAATGTGATCATGCTGACTCGCTATGGTAGCCCTGCACATCTCCATCTCCTCTATGCTAGCTGTCTCTACCTCTATGGGTATATCCTGCAATGACTCCTGATCGGATGAGTCTGACTCATAATCATCATTCCTCTCATCATCTCCGTCCTCATCATCCCCCTCATCCTCATCATTGCCCTCATCCTCCTCATCCTCATCAACTCCCTCCTCTCCAGCGAGTGGGAAGTCATCCTGTCTCTTCGGTACCGGAATATTAGGATCTATCAATGGCACTGGCCGTCGTCATGCAAACCATCGCTCATACTCCTTTGTCATCTCGACGTCCACCACATCTGATCTCCAATCCCACTATCTCTATTGTAGCTGTGTGAAGTCAACATATGCTATGTGTGGCTGAATCATTCTCCCCCACTGACTCATCTCTCTGTGAGATCGAGCAAAGTGTGCAGTCCCTCTAGGTACATCCTGCCTCTCTCCAAACTGTTGTTTGACTCTCTCTGGCAGGTACATCTCAATCACTCTCTAGTGATTCACTGGTCGCCCAATCAAGTATCTCTCCTGTCTACAATACAATAGCTCATCACTATCATCTGACCATCCAAGGCAATCAAGATATGTCCTCCATGTGAACTCTCTCAATCTATCTAGCTCATGTCGCCAATATAGTATGTATCCAAATGGACCCTGTCTCAGCCCTCCCCCATAACAATACATATATGGTCAGTGTGGTACTACCTGTCTCTCTACAATCGGTTGACATATGGCTATGTGCTCAAATGCCCATACATATAGCAGTGTGACTCCACAGCTCAAAGTCTGCACTCCCTGATATACTAACTAATGCAACTGAAAATATAGCATAGCAAGTACACATGGTCCCCATGCATACACTGTCCCCTCAATCGCCATCTGCTCTAGCACTCTTCCCCATCCAATAGTGAATCCATGTCCTCATCCATCTCCTGCTAGTAGGCATGCTATAACCATGGCTATCACCACATATCGTCGATCATACTCTGATGCCATGGTCTCCCAGCCGATCTCCCTCTCTACGATATCTAGATCATCTCCATCGCACTCAAATAATCTGCACAAAGCATCTCTCCCTATCACTGGGTCATACTCTATCATCTCCACATGAATCAGAATGTGGAGGATACACCACATATCCTCTAATGTCACAGTCGCCTCTCCAGTCGCCAGATGGAATGACCAGGTCTCTGAATGCCATTGCTCTGCCAATGCGGTGAGTAGTCCTGTGTTTCCCCTAATCTGGGGCATGAATGTGATATAGTATATTCCAAGTCCTACTAATTTATCTTTGTCTGTGCTCCTAGGTCTATGTCGTAACATGAAGCAGTCAGGTCGGTTCTCCCGCGTGATCAATGGATACTATCGACTCTGCATCATAATTGGGGCACATTTTTTTAGTTTTAGGGTTTGCTCCTATGGGATGCATTTCCTTGTTTCATGTCCAAATTAGGGTGTTTTTACTCTATTTTGACCTATCCTATTCTTATCCCCCCTTTTTGGATCATTCGCATGCTATATTTTACCAAAATTGAGTTCCTTGTGAACAACTACGCCTGTGTGCTATATCTTGCACCTGTGTTGCATTGAACTACACCTGTGTACCCTACACAAGCACACGATGTGCTCACACAAGCGCAGAAGTTAGTTTCTACATTTTCTGTGGGCCCTGCAATGTCCTGTTGCAAGTCAAATTCATAAAGTTGACAATATGGGTTTTTGAGATACATACCGCTGCTCCTACGTCGTCCGGTCATCTGTAGGTGTGTACACGTTCTCTGAGGTGATTTTCCATAGGAATGTTCACCATCTCTCTGCAAGTGTCCTTTTCCAGAGCAACAAATCCTCCTTTTTGGCTAGTGCAAATGAGCACTTTTCACTCCCTTTGTCTCATTTATAGATCTTTGTCAGTGCATAGATGGACGTCATCCATCTTATGCTGGTCATGGTCTTTTGTACCTTCAATTGCTTGTTCTTCATGCATCTGGTCTCTGATTGTCAGTCTGTTTGCTCCTATCATGTTCTATCATTATTATCGATCAATTGTCCTCTTTTTTTGGATGTTTCTGGCCAATTCCTCGAGGGGGCATGCATATGTCATTGTCATTGTCTGGGGCATTTTCATTATTGTTCTTTGAAACAATGCTTAATATCGCATTGTCTCAAAGAGGGGCAAAATGTAGACATCTAAAACTGGTTAATTCTTGTGGAGTCATATTTTAACATTTGCGCATTGCCTTATTTTAGGTTTTTTGCATCACATTAACATTTATCCTATGATTCACACTTGGTCTTTACCATTTGCGAGCATCAAGTCATTCTTTTGCATTCGTCATTTATCTTGCTCTCAAATTTGGTCTTGTCAACAACAATCTTTAGTCATGATTTTGGTCGATCTTATCCTATTGCATCAATCTTGTCATTTTGTGATCGATTTGTCATCGATCATTGTCATTTTCAATCTTGTTGACTTGTGATCGAGTTGTCATCGATCATTGTTGTTTTCAATCTTGTCCTCTTGCGATCAATTTGTCATCGATCATTGTCCTTCTCAATCATGTCAATTTGGATCAATTAGTCATTGTTCCTCGTCAATTGGCACATTTATCAATCAAATCATTTGTCAGCATTGGTCCTTTGTTAATCAGAATCATGATCAAATCGACATCAATTATCTTTTGCCAAGACCTAATTGTCATCCTTGCATTTCTAATTCATCTTCTAAGGTTTTATGATTTATTCATTTAACCTTGTTTGTCATTTTCCCTCTAGGTTAAATAGTTTATTTATTTATCCTAAGTCTTCTTGTCACAATTAAATGTTTATTTAATTGGCTAACTAATTTCTCCACTCTTTGTGAATTAATTAATGAATGAGAAATTATTAATTAATTTACCTAATTTTCAACAATTTCCTAAATTCCAAGTCATCATTTGTAACCTAATTTTCTAATTTCTCCTAAATTCCTAAATGTCTATTTCTATTTCAAATTCTTGTCATAATCCTTGCATAGCAATTTGTCATAAATTTTCATAAATCCTTGCATAGCAATTTGTCATACACTTGTCATAATTTTGCTATTCTTGATTTGAATTTCCATTCGAATCACTTTCATGCTAATCTGATCTTTTCTCCAATTTGTCTATAAATTGGATGAATTTCTTCAATCAAAGCCCCTGGTCGAATCAATCACACTTCTAGTATTCTTGCACTACTTGTCAATCTTGCTTTCACATTAGGTTTATGCACTTTTAAGGTGAGATCCACAAACAAAAGCTATTTGAAGGAGAAAGAAGGACAATGGAGCCACATGAAGGAGACATTCAAGTTTGCAATGGTTTGCATTTGAATTGATGTCTTGTTTTCATGTTTTCATTGAGTGTAATTAGGATTGTTATCACTGCATTTTAGTTTTTGTGATTGAACTAGGCTAATTTGTTACTTGCTTTGATGATTTCCACGTTTCCTATCTACAGTTTGCATTTGGTTTGATTATCTTGTCTTCATATCTCTATTGAATGTTTGTAGAATTTCTTATCATTGCAATCTAGTTTTTGTGGTTGAGCTAGTTTAATATCTATTGCTTTGATGAATTCCAAATTCCTATCTACATTTTCTAGTGAACTTGATGTGAACTAACCCCTTAATCATGTTTTTGAGTGCTTTTGAGCTGATTTGTAGGTGAAAAACTCAAGAAACAGGGCGACTTAGAGCTTTCTGGACACTTTTGCACTTGTGTCAAAGCCTTATGCGCCTGTGTCAAGGCATCCTACGCCTGTGTCAAAGAGATTTGTGCCTATGTCAAAGAGATTTGTGCCTGTGTCAAGGCATTTTGCGCTAATGTCAAAGCATTCTGTGCCTGTGTCAAAGCATTCTGCACCTATGTCAGGGTATCCTGTGCCTGTGTCAAAGAGATCTACGCCTGTGTCAAAGAGATCTGCTCCTATGTTAGGGCATCCTGCAACCATGTCAAAGCATCCTACACCTATGTTAGGGCATCCTGTGCCTGTGTCAGGGCATCCTGCGCCTGTGTCAAAGAGATCTGCGCCTATGTCAAAGAGATATGCTCCTATGTCAAGGCATTCTGCACTTGTGTCAAGGCATTCTGCGCCCGTGTTGAGACATTCTGCACCTATGTAAGGCTAGAAATAGAGGTGAAACCAGTGTTTTTACTTGCAAATTACTTTGTTTTCATTCTGTTCTTATATTCTGGTTTTTCTTTGGTACTAATTCTTTGTGCAGCACCTTGGCGTTACGTGTGACGAAGACTAAAAATGAAACTACTAACAAATCTTATGTAGGACGCGGTCAAAGACTTTTATTAAAACATCTTGCATGTGATTTTTAAAGTAGTTGCACATTTAGTTTCTTAAAGGTTAATGAACACCATGCATGCTTTGTTTGCTTTTAGTTTGATTGCATGTTTTAACCCTTAGAATTGGGCTTGCCTCTCGATTAGCTTGGCACTTCGCATAGGCATTGGTGAGAGGGAACGACACAAAGTGGTGATGGGCTAAATCCAAGCTCTTCTGAACCACTCTAAATAACTGTGGATGCAACAAAAGTTGTAGACAACAGGTGTTGGAATGGTATTGTGACGATTTATTCGCCGGATCAATACCCACCCGAACGGATTCCCTTACTAGAATCTCTTGTTTTTAGAGGCCAAAATCCTTCTATCTGTTGGCTCAGGTGTTGTGATACGCGCATGCCAAAGACACCTCTCATGTACTCCTTAGTTAGAGATAGCAAGTTCTTGGGAAGTGATGCCCCTTGAACTCGAAGCTTGGTATGCCTGAGAAGTGAGTGCACTATAAGGGGGAGCCAGTGCTACCAAGCGTCTAGCTATCCGGCTAAGTGTTGTATTTTATGGTTAGAGGATTCAATAGATATTGCCCTTGCCAGCCATAGGATTTTTTGTAAATGTGCTTGATTATCTTGAGTCAAAGTCAAACAAACATTTTCTCTTCTGTGATTGTCAAAGGTTAAATTAAAAACAAACTTTCAAAAGTGCTCATAATCAACTTGGGTTTTCAAAATCAACAACCTTCAACTCAAAACAAAATCCAAACAAAAGTCCAAATTTGTCCAAGTATTCATCCAACATTTGAACATGGCTTGTCAAAACATTGAATATCCTTGTTTCAAAATTCATGTCACTTTAGGCTAGGTTTTGCATAGTCCAACTTAGGTCCTAGGGCATATTGTCATCTCCCTTCATTTTAGTCCTTTTCATTGCAAGCGTCCTCATTTTGCACTTAGGTTCAAAATCATTTCTCTAAGTTTGCATTTCATTGTCATACCTAAGTTAGATTTCCATTTAGGTGACATTCCTGCATTATCCTTGTCATGCTAAAATTAGGTATTGCCTAGGTTGCATTTCACATATTCCAATTCATTGGTCTTCACATATCCTTGTCATTGTATTGTCATCTTGTCTTGGCTTCATCTTTTCATATCATATCCTTAGATCATTTTCATGTCCTAAGTCATTGTCATAATCATTGCCTTCTTGCATTTAGTCTCAAACATTTGGTTTGTCAAATTTTGAAAAATCAAAAACTTTGGATGATACCCTAAGTTGTTGTTAGGGAGTCTTGACCTGGTCTAAAAAATTTTCCTTTCATTAATATCATTTTTGTCAAACCTAGCTTAGTATCCAAGCATATAGGTGAGACATTGTCAATTTGTCCTATTGTCATTTGGTCCTTTGTCCTTTAAGGTCTTGGCTTCATTCCAACTTCCCAAGGTTGAGTCTTTAGGTTTGCATTTCAAAAAATTTGTCCAAATCTTTCCATATATTGCATTTTCATTTATTTAGGTTGCATATCATACATCATACTTTTAAAATTAAAAAAAATCCCAAAAACATTGCATAATGACATGTCTATTGAAACAAGGTTCCAAGAACCAATGATGCAACAAAGTTTGATGTATCAACCGACAATGCAATCAAATTTTATCCAAGGCAATCACAATTATATCCAACCCAACAACAAGGCAATGTCGATCAAACTTTTTATGATGAAACAGGGCTCCAAATACAAAAACTAGACAAAAAACTAGTTCGAGAAAAGGAGATTTTGGAACAAAAAGTGAAAAACATTGAGAAGAATAGATCACAAATGTCCAAAACATTTAAAAAATTTCAAGGTCCAAACCCAAAATTTGAGCCAATTGATGTAAAATCTCTTATCAAACGATCAGACATACCAGCTCTCATCTCTCAAATAGAGATGATGAAACAATTTCAAAAAACAAGCACAAATTTCAATCAAGTCCCAAATCAAAATTCATTTGGTCAAATTTCATTCAATCAAATCTCGAATCAACAACATATCCAACAAACACAACCAATGGTCCAACATATACAACCAACACAACCAATGGTGGAATATCAACAAGTTCAATCAACATATCAATGTCAACAACCACAACCAAACATTCAAAAACAAAACTTGCAACATGCACCAAGCCAAATTTTGAAATTGTCAAACCAATTTAATCAACATTTAGTTCAAAATCAAAACACGACATCAGACCAGAACCAACTCCTTTCCAAACAAGTTCAAATTCCAGATACAACTATGTCAAAACCTCGAAAGAAAGGTGGCTTTATTGCAAGGATCTTAAGGAAACTACCAAGTGAGTTATTTGAGGAAGATCAAGATAATACACTTATGTCTAGCAATGCCTCATCCCCCTACAAACAAATTGACTCTCCAGTGGCATCTATCCCTACATCTTTAGAAGTTTCACAAGAACCTTCCAAATTGTCCTCATCAAATAATACACCCAAGGATGGAATTATCCAAGGGCTATCCATAATTGATTGCCAAGATAATCCAATTCATGATGCACATCCTTGTCATGTCTCAGAAATACAAGACCCAATGCCACCATGCACTTTATTGCCATTACCTATTTTAGAGGACCCTATTCGAAGTCCCTCTTCCTCATGTTCAAGCATTGATTCCTTGCAAGAATCCATCACAAATGTTCAAAGTGCATTTCCTTCATGCCAAAACATTGATTCCTTGTCAGAATCCCCCATGCATATCCAAAGTCCAACCTGATGTCAAGAGGTTAATTTAGAGCACGAAGAAATGAGTCCTAAAGAAAATCAAGATCAAGATCCTGAAACCTTATCATCCCATCCAATTGTTGACCAGGACCCCATGTTCCCAGACACTCATGATGATTCCCCTATTCTTGTCCATCCTATCCAAAGTCCTATTGACACTCCATTCCCTAAGCAAGATCAAGTTATCTTTTCCATCCTTTATGATGATCCCATTGGCATTCCACTTCCTAAGAAAGATCAAGATATCTTTTCCATCCTTTATGATGAACCCATTAAAAGTCCAGAGCAAAGCACCTTTAAAGAGGATTCGAATGATCTTCCTCCTTGTCAAGATCAAATTATTCCTTTAAATCCTCAACAAGATCCTTTTGTTCCTCCATCTCCTTGTCTTAATCCTCCATATACACTCCAAGATCTCATTTCTTTTGATGATCCCATTATTTTTCCCATTCCATCTCTTGAAGAGCCTGTCATTGAACCATGTCCACTGCACAATCCTTGTCCCCCTCACAATCCTAATCCCCCTCATGATTCTAACGTGTTAGTGCAAGATGTTCATGAACCCTCGACATGCATAATGGGTTCTTCCACTTTGGTCCAATCCAATCCACTTCAAGATCTCATTATTTCTCTCATATCATATCCACCTCATAATGGACTCATGTCTTCTTCCCAAAGAAAAGAGTATCCTACAAGTCAAAATATTCATAAAGGCAAAGGAGTAGATCTACATAAGAAAGAACCCCTCCATAGCGAAGAAGATCTTAAGGGTCATGTCTACACAACTCACTCTCAAGATGTTGGTATCCCTCCATCAAAATCAAAACATACACCTTCCCCATCATACCTTCCATCCATCTTAGGTCCTTATATCCCTTCGTCCTCTATGCAAGGTCAGCAAAGGCACACATCCTTGAGTAAATTTCATCAATCCAAAAGAAGTCCACTTCATTCATATCCATCCATGCATTCCTTTCCACCTCCAAGCAATTTGGATGCCGAGTATAAATGTCATAAGTCTAGCAATCCACATGTATTCAAGGATCAAAATGTCCAATATAATCGACATGTGAAAACAAAGAACAATATGATCTATAAAGAAAAAGAAATATCCAAAAGGCCACAAAGGCCCACTGAGAAAAAGTCAAAATATATATGGGTTCCTAAAATCCTTATGCAAGCAATTCACTCCAAGGAACCACAAAAGCATAAAAATCAAAAACCATGTGGATCCCTAAGCGGCTCCTTGAAGCACAAAAGCATAAAGAAACATCAAAATTGGCATCCAAAATTGCTATTCCTCCATCCAAACCTCTCAAATCTATTCCTCCACCTTCTTTTTTGGGCCCTTATGTCCCGAAATCCATAGCCTTTCCTTTGTCCAAATCTCACAATCTGAGATCCATTTTTCCTCCATCAATCCACCACTCGTCAAGGTGTGTTCCAATGTTGATCTTGCCTTCATTTCTATCCACTCAAGCATAGTTCTTCCAATACCCTATCCATTATCCAATGCATATTTTCCATCCTTCGATCCCTTTGATCCCATCCTTTGCATAAATCCTTGCCTTAATTTCATCTCTTATTCCATATCCTTATCCTACCAACATCTTTGAGCGCACTTTTAAAGGTCATGGTCCATTTTTTTTCAAGGCTACTATCCAAAAAAAAAAAAGACGCTTGAGTCCTTCTTCCATCCCCTATCATGTGTCCATCTTCTCTTGAAAAAGTCAAAATACCAAAAAAAAAAAAAAAAAAAAGGTAAAGCAAAAATAATTCGTCCACTGGTGAAAACCTGGCAAACAGGCACCTTGGGCAAGTACCATGATGAAAACCTAGCAAACAGGTATTATGTGTAATCTATGAACTTCTTGCATACCGTACTTGGGGATAGGTTTTATCCTATCATATCCTTTTGTCCTTCATTGTTCCATTATCCTATCGAACCCATGTCATACTCCTCAATTATCCTATTGTCCATCCTGTCCATTTCCTCTTTCCACCTTTGATCTTGACAAGGTTGAGGATCATCATGAGCATCATGCATCTTGTTTGCAGCTATTAGTCCATCATAGTTTTTGGTCATTTATCCATTTTCTTATTACAACCTTTCATCCATATTCCCTAGCTTATTGCAACTTTCTGCCACTATCCTGTATCCTATCTCGACCTTCAGTCCATGTCCCTTATCCATTCTTGGTCTTGCTTATCCTATCCATATCTTATCACTATCCATACACTCTTTTTTTTTCATTCCTTGATCTTGGTCTGTAATAAGGACGCAAAACTTAAACATGGTTTCAAAAACCTCTTGACATGTCCCTCATGCCATGTTCCTGCTTTACATTGTCATATCCAGTCTCTTGTCCCATCACGCAATAGCCCTTGAAAATTGCATCTGTATTGTCTCCATAATAAAAGGCCTTTGTCTTCCCTCTATCCACCAACATTTCAGAAAGCCTATTTATTCACCTATCATATTCCTTGCCTTGCTAGACACTAGGGGCAAAATCAAAAAAATTGAAAAATGTCCTGAAATAATCAAAAAAATTGAAAAAAATCCTGAAAACATTCAAAAACATAAAAAAAATCATGTGTTCATTCTCAGCTAAAATGTCCTGAAAAAATCCCAAAAAATCATAAATTCTCCTGAAAAAAATCTCTAAAAATCATATAATGTCCTGAACAAAATCCCTAAAAATTGAAAAAAATCTCTAAAAATCATATAATGTCCTGAAAAAATCCCTTAAAATGGAATGAAGTCCTAAAAAACGAACAAATTTTTTTTTTCCAAAAAGAATTTCTTTGGCATTTTGCATTTTGTCAATAAATGGTACCCTCTATGCATAGATAGATCGTTGAGCATACATCCAACGACAATCAATCAAACATTGTGCTTTAATGAAATCACGCATTAACAGATGAACTTTTCAATCAAACCAGACATGCAAACTGATCAAAATTGTCATGTCAATCACTCAACATCAATATCATTTGTCCTTGTCACTATTCTCATGGGTCTTATACAGGGTGTGGTATGCTCGAAACCAGACTATGTCCTATCTTAGACGGGGTACCGCATTCCTTGAAACCAGACAGCATGATCATTCTTGTTTTCCACTTTTGACAATGACAATCAGACTGTTTGTTTGACTTTGTTGAATTTGTGCGTCTTATCTTTTTATTAATTTATCTTTGGCTTTGATCATGTTCCTATGTTGCTCAAGAATATCACTGAGTGATTTAGAGTGACTGGGATGGTTCATGGTCCCTTTCTTATTTTGTGGTGTTTACTATTTGTGGAATGTTTGTCACAAACTAGGGCAATTATATCATTGGGTGTCTGTGATAAGTACATTCACTTTGTGAACGCCGCACATACCTCGACCCTTGATGTATGCACTCTAGGATGCTTCACTCATTCCTTGTGTGCGATGTGTCTGTCTTTTGCAAAAGGGGTTGCATTTTAGCTCTGGCCTTCAATGCCATGATGCTCTGCATCCGCTTTGCTACATTAAATAAAGGTTCTCACCTACTTTTGTGCATATGTGAAAGCAAGTTTTCCTTCATCTCTAACTGTCCTCTGTCTAATTTCTTCTTACTAACATTTCTTCCGTCAATCTTGGTGATCCGTTCGACCCTATCATCTTCTGTCATTCTTATCGATCAATTGGCCTCTTTTCTGGTTTTTTTTGGCCAATTCCTCGAGGGGGCATGCATATGTCATTGTTATTGTCTAGGGTATTTTCATTATTATTCTTTGAAACAATGCTTAGAATCGCATTGTCTCAAAGAGGGGCAAAATGTAGACATCTAAAAATGGTCAACGCTTGCGGAGTCATACTTTAACACTGGCGCATTCCCTTATTTTAGGGTTTTTGCATCGCATTAACATTTCTTCTATGTTGCGCACTTGGTCTTTATCATTTGTGAGAATCGAGTCCTTCTTTTGCATTCCTCATTTTTCTCGCTTTCGAATTTGGTCTTGTCGATAACAATCTTCAGTTATTATTTTGGTCGATCTTATCCTGTCGCATCAATGTGCGTGCTCATTTATCATCATTTTGGACATCGTCAATCCTAATCGATGATAGAATTAGGGTTTTGTCCTCTTGTCAGTCTCATCATCTTGTGATCGATTCGTCATCGATCCTTTTCCTCTTGTCAATCTTGTCATCTTGCGATCGATTCGTCATCGATCCTTGTCCTCTTGTCAATCTTGTCATTTTGCAATCGATTTGTCATCGATCCTTGTCCTTATCAATCTCTTATCAAATTGTCAATCTTGTCAGTTTGCAATCGATTCGTCATCAATTGTTGTCCTTTTAAATCATGTCAATTTGGATCAATTAGTCATTGTTCCTCATCAATTGGCGCCTATCAATTTGATCTCTTTGTCAATCTTGGTCAATTTGTCAACCAATCTCAATCGTTTATTAGCATTGGTCCTTTGTAAGTCAAAATCATGATTGAATCGACATTAATTTCTTGTTATCTTGACCTAATTCTTTGTCCTCTTATTTCTAGGGTTTTATGATTTGATCATTAAATCCTTTTCTTCTTCTTGGTGGGTTAAATAAATCTATTTATTTAGTCCTAGGTCTTTTCATGAATTAATTAATGGATGAAACTCTTCCCTAATTTCATGGGAATGACATTTTAATCTTGTTAATTTTGTCATAATTTGTTAATCAATCAATTTTGCATAGCAATCTTGTCAATTTTGTCATAATTTGTCAATCAATCAATCTTGCATGTCAATCTTGTCATAATTTGTCATATATGTCATCCTTGATTTGAAATTTCCTTTCAAATCTCTTCATGGTAATCTTGTCATCTCTCCAATTTGTCTATAAATTGGATGATTTTCTTCAATCAAATCAATCATGCTTCTAGTATCCTTATGCTGCCATTTCATCTTGTCAATCTTGCTTTCATACTATGCTTTTGCACTTGTAGGTGAGATCCACAAACAAAGTAATTTGATGGAGAAAGAAGGACAATGGAGAATTATGGAGGAGATATTCGCATTTGGTTTGATTATCTTGTCTTCATATCTCTATTGAATGTTTGTAGGATTTCTTATCATTGCAATTTAGTTTTTTTGGTTGAGCTAGTTTAATATCTATTGCTTTGATGAATTCCAAATTCCTATCTACACATAACCTCCACCTCCCACCGCAGGGCAATCTCGGGAGACGAGTCCCTGTGTGAGAAACTTTCACCTGTTTCATCATTAGATTTATTTACCTGACACCATTCCTACTCGATAGACCAAAAAGTCTTCCCTTTTCTTCCTACGCCATGCTAATGTTTTCATGGTTTCCAACATCGCTCGAGGGATAGGCTTCGTAGGGTTGAATTTTTGCAAAGGGGAGTAAAAATTTAACCATGGGGGGCATTTTAAAATAGGAAAGTCATCAAGGCCCACATATAAGTTTAGGTTGTCAACCCAGGGGTTCGTATGCTTCACCCATGAATTCCGAGGCTCATGCTTAACAATATTCTTTCTCTTGCTAAGGCATCCATCGGGGTCATAGCTCCATGAATCAAAAATCACCACTTGACCAAGTTGAGCCATTTTCAACATCATAATCTCCTCCGCTATGTTCCTCCACACTAGAGTGATTGGGCGAATAGCCTTGTGGTCTTTAGTGATGGAGGTATCATGCTTACCTGCTCCAATGCCCCTTTCGATTCTTACCAACTGCCTTGCAATTTCAAGAGCTAGGGTTCGTTCAATAACATAGGTATGTAAGCAGACGGGCTCTTCAGAGAAACCATGCACTCAGATGAAAGAAAAGTCCAGACCCAAGAACCAGTCGCAAGGGGGGCACTCATTTTGCATCCAGTTCATCTGAACCTGGGAGAAGCGAGCTAATGGTTCATTGGGGATCACGCCAAGATCCTTGAGCATGGGAATCATGAAAAGGTCCAAAAACTGGTATCAATCATAAAAGGCCAGCAAAAGAGGTGTCTAGTAGGACACCCTCATTCTATTTTTGGACTCGTCATAAGTAGCCAATCGCATGAACTGATCGAAGAAAGTCTCATTTTGGTGCAATAGCAGGTGGACCAATAATAAGGAGAACCTGAAGCACCGTAACTGCTGGAACTCCGATAATTGCTTAATAATACCCATGGAAATAGTTATAAAGAAGTCAAAATGAAAAAACTCCCTTTGTTTCCTGCACTTGAAGAGGAACCCCATCATTGTTGGGAAAAATGGTGTCTCAACCTTGCATTTATGCGAGGTTACTATTTATAGTAAGTTTTCATTTGAGCATGAAATGGTGTGAAACTCTCCCTGAAGCTTCTGGTTGGCTAGATAAGCATTCCGGTAAAGTTGCGTTGCAAGGTCACAGCTAGTTTTGAAGATATTAAAGTTTTCATCTTCGAGGGGTGCAATAAAATGTTTGAACTTAATTTTGGGGGCTTTAGAGGCTCCGAAATGCCCTGAAAAGTGGCCATAACTGCCACAGCTGGTTATGAGGTGATAGAGCACTTCGTGAGCTTTCTGGCGCTTCAAACAGTTCGTCAATCGGACACTCAGTTCTCAAGTTATGGCCTCCGAAAGTTTGTACTCCTGAAATAGGAAAAATAATTTGTATCAGATTAATAAATGAGCTGTAAAAGGTAGCGACACATGTTGATGTGTGCTTTAACATGTCATAGGGCATCTAGAAGGGAGATAAGGTCAGCTACACCTTATTGGGTGGTTTTAGCCCATGGTTTTGTAATACCATTTGACGGTTTCTTGTATTGTATCTCCTATTTATGAGGTGTGTGAGATAGAGGTTGTGTGTAAGAGTCTTATGGCTATTGAGTTGCCTCTGAATCTCTGATTAGTGGTACTCCTGTGAAGAGCTTGCTCTGCAAGTATGTTGTAATCTGTTTTTGATTGCTGAATAAAATATCGGGCTACTTTTGGAGTGTGGGGTTTTTCTCCCGAAAGGGTTTTCCCCACGTAAATCACTGTGTTGTGGTATGAATGCTATTATATCTATTTCTATTTTTTGTAACTGTTGTAATGATCTGAAAAAGTTTTGCATTACCCTCCTCTCAAGGTTAGTGTAGGAAGTTGTTTCCGTTACTTTACTTCCTTACAATCATGGTGGCGGTGATATCCTGTTCATTATCATGACCACACAGCCAGACAAGGGTAGAAGAAATGTCTTTGAGGTCCTCTTGCCTTAGGTCGCTATATGACAAAGGAAACTTTGGAAGTTCGAAAGATAGACTTTGATTGAGATTGTTTTGACAGAAAGTCAAAGCATCTCTCCTGGTGCTCCAGAATTCCTCCATTGAGCTTTTTGAGAAAACCTCTATCCCTTCAAAGATTGGGTAGCACACCATCTCCCTAATGGTCTCTGGAGATATTATGAATCTCAAGAGGGAGTCATTGATAGAGTACGTGGTAGGATCGAAAACCTCCACGCAAGCTTCTATGAGATCAGGGCAGTATGGGACCATGGGAACGACACTTTGGGGAGCTCCACTACTCTAGAAATGCTCTGCCATGAATTGGGGGTCTATTATATGATGAAGCATCCTAGAGAATGCAACCTCTTGTAGACTCTTAGGCTGCTTATGAACTTTGAGCTCGAAAATATTTTCCAAGGAGTCCAAAACAACAGATGCATTTCGAGTTGTCATCTTGGTGTTGGTCTTCGTTCTTGGATACTCCATCCTTGGAGGGATGGAATATGAGGAATAGGATAACTCTCCAAAAACATCAACCTAGAAGCCTCCAGGAACAAAACTTGCGGATGCTGCTTTGGACTCCATTACAGGTAGAAAACTTCTTTCCTTTGCTGAAAATTTCTAAAGTCGGGAGAGAAAAACACTTGGGCTTCATTTTCTTTCCTTTTTTAAAAAATGGGTGAAGAAGAGGGAATAACCTCAGGCCTTAAATGCAAAGAACACCTAGATTTTTGCAAAAGTGAATGTTTAATTGCAAGTGTCTGCTTACATGCATGCTAGCTCAAATTGCAGTTGCAATAAACTCTGATGGATGAAGGGCGTCATCATTCCCGCTTCCCAAAATTGCATTTGGGTAACCCGCTCTTGCTCAAGGAAAATATATTCAAGCAAATATTTTCTTTGATCAAGAGAATCGACAGGCAGTAAAGTTCGCATGAGCTGAGACACTCTGGCAGAACATGGTATTTAAAACATGATGTACCTGTACATACGTATGGCTCTTTCTCATATCAACCTCCCTCTCAAGGTACCTGGCAGGACACTGACATTCTGAAAATAAGCTCATTTCGCTTGATACAAATTAATGGAGATATGATAGAAGAATTGGGATTTTGGAAGGTATGGGCTTTAAGAATTCGTCATCTTCTGCTAAAAATCTGCTATAAATATGTCTTTTTAAACATTCCTTTAGCACAATACAAGTTTTAATGACAAAGCTTCTATAGTCATGGACACTCTAGTTAGGCTTGTCAGTAGCAAAGTGCAGGTCACTTTCTTAGGGAATATCTTTGATCAGAGACTACAGAGGATGATGCATAGGAAAAATCCTCTGATAATAGCCACCATTAAGTGGATACTCAGAGAAGATTTTATTGATAATGTAGACCGATACCAAGTGAATACAGATATCTGCTCGCAGCTCACAGCCTCACTGCTGGATTGCGGTCAGCCTAGCTGTTAGCTTCGCAGTTGACCAAGGCTCTCTTTTCCCAAGATTACTTGGGCATACTCAAGGATGTGATTGCATATTATGTCCCTTTCTGAGGGGTTCCACTACCATCTGACCTGGAGTGGTTCATTACACACAATGAGGAGGTAGCTTGGCACTGGCTCATCAGTGGGTTGAAAACAATGATGCTATCCTCTCATCGGTATCGCACCGAGCTTGCTGCTGAATTTCTTCTGCGTGTCAATTTGATAGTCCCGATCCCAGAAGATACAGACTGGTATACTAAATTCAAGGACTATATCTTCCCAAGGATTCTGATTCTAGATCAACAACCAAACTTGGTTGTTATTTTTATGCCTAGGGAGCTTGAGAGCACTTCTCTCTGAGTGGTTGGGAGAAGAGGAAACTTCTGATGACGAGACTGAAGAGAGATGTTGAACCCGTGATGAACCATCATCTTGAAACTGAGAAAAATGATTGTAGAAAAGGAGGGGCCAAGACCCTACTCATTTTGTAATAAAAATACAAATTTTTTTAATATAATGGACTTTTCACTTTTCTCCTTCCTCTACTTTCTCTTCTTTCTCTTTTTTGTTTGCCTGATACTAGCTGAGAATAAATGAGATAAATAGGCACTAAAAGAAACTATTCACAATATATACAATATATACATTTAAATGGGCACAAAACACCTAATGAAAAGATGTAAGGTGAAAACCATTAACCAGAATCAGGAGGGGGTTCCCATTCATGTCCTCTAGCTCAAAGGCGTTGAAACCTTTGCAATGTAAAATGCAGAAATGTCCCTCCCATAGGCAATCGAACTTGGCGTGCTAACCAAAGTTCACCGCCCTCTCATTGTATTTCAACATGAGGTCTCCAAGGCTGAAGATCAGATTGGAGCTCTTTTTATTGTCAAACCACCTCATGATGATTTCCTATCTATCTTGGAGAGCCGCAAAGGTTGTCTCCCTTGCTTCTTCCAACTCCATAATCTCTGCCAATCTTATAGCCATAGGGCTGTTTTCAGCCACTTCCATTGATTTTAGTAATTGTAATGATGGGATCTTTAGGGACATAAGGAAAAGTGCATCCTTTCCATATACCAGCTTATATGGGGAGTTTTTTAGAATCTATTTTGGTGTTGTGTGGTCCACCCATAATGCACTTCTCAAGTGGTGGTGCCACTCCCTCTTGTATTCAGAACCTATCCTTTTGATAAGTCTGATCAAGTTTTTGTTGGTGGACTCAGCAAGTCCATTCCCTTGATGATAATAGTTAGAAGAGGTTATGAGATAGATACCTCTGCTAAGGGTGAATTAGGTAACTTGCAAGCCTATGAATGCACACACATTATCCAATATAACGGTTTTGGGAGAACCGTATCGGCACGCTAGATCCTCTAGGAAAGCCAACACTTCACTTTTTGATGAATTCTTTAAAGGAACGCCCTCAGACCATTGGGTGAAATAATCAATAGCGGTTAGAATCCACTTGTGTCTGATCAAACAAGGGGGTTGATCATTCCAATAAAATCAAGACCCCATTGAGCAAAAGGCTCTTCCACTGACACGGGCCTAAGTGGCATTGGAGCTTTCTTGACCCTTCCCGTGTAATACTGGCACTTCTTGCATTCCCTTACTAAATTGTGTGTGTCTTTGAACATGGAATGCCAGAAATACCTAGCTTGAGTGATCTTGATAGCAGTCGTTGGTGCAAAGAAATGGCCTCCTGAGGAGCCGTAGTGGAATTCATGTAGGATTTTATCAACCTAGCTCTAGTCTACATAGCGGAGCAGGATTCCATCAAAATTTCTTTTGAAAAGAATTCCATCCATCAAGCGAAAATTGTTGTTTTGGAGTCTGTAAAATCTCCTCTTAGCTGGAGGGAGATCTTTGGGAAAAATCTCTGTCTTCATGAATTGCTTTCTTTTCTCAATCCGGCCATCATATGGAAAATTAGGAAAAAGTATAACTGTTTCCTCTATGGCCACTTCATCATCGCAAGACTCGCATTCTTGAACTATATATTTGCACAGGCCTCTTCCGCAAATGAGCTTCATTTGCTTGATGTCGACATCATATTCTAGGATCTTAGTGATCCAATTTTCCCTTTTTTTAGTGATGTCACCCTCCATAATGTATTCCTGTACTACAGGATGAGCTACGTACACTGTGGTTTTATTACAAGCAATGAAATGCCTAAATTTCTTTAGTCCTTTTACAGTGGCTAAGGCCTTCTTCTCGACAAATTTGTATCTAGCCTCGTAATCCTTAAGAGTCTTTGAATGGAAAGCTATGGGATGCTCACCTCCTTTTTGGGTATCTTTTTGGGTTAGGACCATGGTGATGCTATGCTGGCAAGAAAAAACATACATTATGAAGTCCTTTGACATGTTTGGGTTAGACAACACGAGAGCTGAATAGATAGCATCTTTAATTTTATCAAAAGATTTTTTGGCTTCAGTAGTCCATTTGAAATGTATATCCTTTTTTAACATGAGGGTGATGGGTCTTATTATTCCGGCGAAGTCAGAAATAAAATGACTAAAAAAATTGACCTTCCCTAAAAAAGATTGGACTCCCTTTTTTGTTGACCGGGAGGGGAAGGTCTTTAATTGCCTTGACTTGGTTTGGGTCAATGGAAACATCCTCTTTTGAAACTATATGCCCAAGTAATTTTCCTTGAGGAACCCCGAAGATAGACTTTTTTGGGTTTAAGGAAATCCCAAATTCAAGACGTTTTTGGAGGACTAATTTGAGATGGTCAAAATGATCCCCTCAGTGCTCGGAAAATACAGTAAGGTCATCTAAGTATATTAAGATGATCTTATTAATTATCTCTTTAAAAGATAAATCCATGGCCCTTTGAAAAGTTGCCCTAGCATTTGACAATCTAAAGGGCATCTTCTGGTATGCAAATGTTCCCCACTTAGTGGTGAACGTTGTCTTGTTCTGGTCCTCTATCTTTACACATACCTAGTTATATCTTGAGAAACCATCGAACATTGAGAATATTTTCAATCTCGCCACCATGCTCAGTAATTGCTCCATTGATGGCAGAGGATAGTGATCTTTGAGAGACACCTGATTTAGATCTCAAAAATCCACATAGAGCCAGATATCTCCATTCTTTTTCCTAACGGGCACCAAATTTGACACCCATGTACTATGTTTTATGGGGTAAATGATCCTTGATTTGATCAACTTTTTCAACTCCTGAGCCATGAGATTCAATTTTTGGGTTAACTGGCCTTTGCTTCTATGAGATCGGCTTGGCTCCGATCGCAAGCTCAATGGTATGTTGAATGATGTTAGGATCATATCCTCTTAGATCATCATAAGACCAAGCCATGATGCCTTCATATTCATCATAGTATTAGGCCAATTTCTTTCTATCTTCGAAGGAAACATCTTTTCCTACCTTGAGAATTCTTCCATTACCAACCAATATTTCAGCCTAATCCTCTTTGTTCGCTGTGAGTTTCCGCTTATCATTTTTGGTGTCTTCATGGTCAAATAGGTTCTCCAAAGTGATCAAACCATTAGGAAGCTTGTTGTACTTCAACTGGATGACCTAATTTCCATAGGCTTCCTTTACTTTAGGCTGCAGCTGATCAACAAATTCTCCTAAGCTTTGGATGAACAAAGCAATCTATTCATCGCTCTCGAAAACCTGCCAGTGAGTATCATTATTAGGGATGCCAGGCCGACAACCACACCGACCACTTGGGAATTGGTGAGCAAGTTTGTAGCAGGGACAAATTACGCTCTGATGGTATCCATTTGGTCAACTATGGTATTTAATTTCTGAGGAATGCTTATGATATTGAAAGCATCGAAACTCTCTATTAGATCCCATGCTCTAGCACGGTAAGACCTCATGCAGACGTGCTTGGCACTGGATATCCCTCGAAATTGATGGACCACTAGCTCAGAGTCGCCAAGGACTTTCAACTTTTTAATGCCCATCCTTTCCACCATGCTCAAACTTTGAATCAATCCTTCATACTCCGCTTCATTGTTTGACAATGCAAACTACAACTGGAAAGGCTTCAGGATTTGATCGTTTGAAGGGGGGGTGAGACAAATTCCCACTCTGAAACCCATCTTGCATTTGGCGTCATCGAAGTGTAGGGTCCATAGTGCCGAAGACAACTACTCTTCAAAGAATGGATCTTTAGTAAGCTTTGGGATGATCTAATTCTCTTCAAAAAATTCAATAGGTAACTAGGCCAGTGGCATGGTAGTTAGAAAAGGGGTTCAAATCTATGAACTCATTCAGAAAAAAAACTTCTTGCTCAGGTAGAATTTCCCTCATTACTTCTGCATCTTCTAAAAGCTCTACCACTTTTCGTTCATCATTTGATATAGAGGTGTGTGTAGGCTCAAAATTGATCAAGGCCTGGTCAGCTATATGTTTATCATGGAGGGGTTTTGAGAGGATTTTCAGCTTGGCGCCATGCTAGGTGTGGAGGATGAGAAGGGACCAATCTAGGGACATATAGCTTCCTATTTTAGCGGTGAAGTCTCAGGAAAGACACAACCAAAGACAGGTGAGATGTCAATGACCACTACTTCTTGAGACACCATCATGCTTAGACATGCAAACAAAGTCAGAGGAAGGCTCTTAATAAGACCTACCATTTGAACCATGTTCTCGTCAAGCTGCATAATCCCTTTATTCAAAGGTTCATACCTGATGTTTAATACCTCAACAATTTGTTTAGGCATGACGGTAGTGCTAGCCTCAGAATCTATCATAGAGTTATGCAATAGTTTATCTCCAACTATAAGGGTAAGGTAGAAAGGATTTGGCTTAGGCTTACCTTCTCTTTGGAAAGTAGGGGGTGAGTCTTCATTTGTCAACATGGCCAGAGAGTATGCTTTGCCTGCTATGGGTCGGAGAACCATTCCGTCAGTCTGAAGAGATTGTGGAGTTATCACAATTGCATCCTTTCCACCATGAGACATGGCCTCTCTTAGTCTATTCTTTTTCTCTGGAATACTTGGGACATCCCATAGAGAGACATGAGCCAGGGCCTTCTTCAATTGTTCCACCACATCTAGCACCTGAGGTGTGAGAATCTTTGGATCCTTTGGCTTATAAGGGATGAACTCTTTTCTCGGATAGGCAGAGTTAACGACCAGTTGTTCAGGGGGTTTGTCCATAGGTATTGCTCTCGAACTGCTGGTACTTTGCCTAGTCAAATGCCTTTTAGAGTGGAGGTTGTAATCTGAGTGCACGAGAGGGGTTCCATACTTCGAGGTGATTGCACCATTGGTCAACACTGCATCCTCATCTTCCATCCATTAAAAAAGCGCATGATCAAGGGCGATCTCTACTTCTTGTTGTAATGACATTCTTTGCATCTGAGCAACAAAAGTCACATTATCCATACCCAGAGATGTATATGTAGCCTCATCCAGCATCATGCCTGAATTCCTTTGTTTTGCAACCCTCTACTGCAAATTCCCTCTTGGGTGATTTCTCAGAGTATGAGCATTGTTGCATGGAAAACACTAAGAGTTGGTGTCATCCACCAGGTTATTTTGGCCCATTATCAGCTCCCTACTAGTGGTTGGGAAAACATCCTACAATAGATTTGGAACTGGGACTATTTGGCCATTTGGTTGAGGAGGTTTATCAGCATGGTGAATCGTATGTTGGTATGGAGGTCGATTACCTTGGAAATTTTGTTGAAAAGGGGGCTTGGCAGGTGAGACCTGGGCTCTTTTTAGGTTAACAATCTCATTTGAGAAGGACCTTAGGAGATTATTCATATCACTAACTTCGGCATCCAAAGAGGATGTTTGGGTAGCGGGAAATGAATACATAGACTACAGAGCAGTCATACTGGGAGTAGCTTCTTCTAAGACTTGAGTGGATATTTCAGGAAATACTAGCATGGTAGGGTGAGGGGCTAGCTTCCCAACATCGATAAGGTTATTTTCTGCTTCAACTGCTATGTCAAATGCTTGTGGAAGAGTATTGCCTACTAAAGATTGAATCATCATTGATATGTCAGAGTTGAAAGCTTATTAAAAAAATTCAAAATCCATATCCGCTGGAGGGTGGGCAGACAAAGGTATCCTCTGTCAGGTTTGCTGAAACCTTAGATTAAAATCAGTTAGTACTTCCGCTGGAGCTCTCTTTATTGTGATCAATTGGTGCATCAAGGATAACCTGTTGGCCTTATTCGAGAATCTCTGGAAAAAATGATCTCCCAACTGGTCCCAATCTCCTATAGTGTTGGGGCCTAAGGAATTGAACCAATCCAAAGCTCTTTCTTTGAAAGAGGCTATGAGTAGTCTTAGGGCCACATTCTGTTCGGTAATCCCATGGATAGTGCAGATAGTGCCTACATCCTGCAAATGCTCCCCAAGATTTTTCTGACATTCTCCTATGAACTTGGGTATGACTTTGAGCATAGCTACAGGGATGGCTCCCCAACCACAAGTGGAGTTGGTGGAATGAGAGGGCTACCATTATCCCAAGTCACAAAGTTTCTGGGGGAATGTGTGCCATTGCAGTGTGGATGACTGCGAGAAAAATATATGAGGATGAAGTTGTGGCTGAATGAATGGTCACCAGAGGTGGAAAAAGAAGGTGAGGATTTAAAGTTGTCTGACTCCTGGTGATAGGCTTATGACTCAAAAACTAGCTCAGAATTATATTAGAAATTAAGGTCGCATCGGGCATGCCAGAAAAAGAACTATTGACTCTAAATTTTACCTTGGAAATAAATAGCCTTATGGGAAATTCAATGATGGGGGATCAGATGCGCAGGTTACACTAAATAACCTCTGGGATTGAGAAGCCGACTCTTCCTTATGGTTTTGGAGAAAAGGGAAAAGAAGGAAACACTCAAAACAATAAATCTAGACTATTGAGGCGATGCGCCAAAGCATTTTTGAGAAGACATGAGTATACAAAAACCTAAATACATGAGTCTTTTAAGCCCATTCAACAATCTATAAGTCTGAATCAGAAACACAACCAAGACACAATTAGATTTCTTTGCAACATAAAGAAATACTTATCATGCATTTACCAGATAACAAGTGCAAAACATAGTTTAATCGGCAAAATCTTAGATATATGTATTCCCAAAGTTATTAGAATTCTAATAGAAAGCACATAAAAGACCATCAAAGCATACTGAGAGAAGTATCACAAAGGCCATAGGCATAGTTTAATTAATCTTCTTTAGAAAATAGTAATAGTTTAAAAAGGCTGAAATTACTACTAAGAAAACTTAATTGTTCTTCTTGAAAAGTTTTGAACCCCTCTAACGGGGAAAAAAAACAAGCATAAATAGAGTCCACGGCTCTGGAAATAGCTCCCAAACATGCCAAAAAGGCATAACCACCCCTTAACAGAAACAACCAAGCCGAACAACCCCAAAACTCTGCCCCTTGCCAGTAACGATCTTCATACTAGCACCAACTGAAAAGGTTTTGCTAACTGTAGAGAAAAGGGTGGTAGACTAGGAAATCTCTTCAAACAGAAATGTGCCCACCAAAACATGATGATGACAGGTAACTTCTTGCTTATTGCGCTACAAGGTGGGCCCCGAAAAGAATCCCAGTCAGCAATGTCTCTCCATTTGTCACCGTTGCGCTACTCCAAAACTTGAATGTCAAATATGGATCGAGGGAGTAACGTCGGGCTAACAATTGTCTTGTATGTCTTGCACTACTTGAAAGCTGAAAAGGAAAAAATAAGCAACCTGACCGATCACTTAGTTACAAGAATTTTAATGTGAATAGTTCCCAAAACCACAGATTGGAAATCAAAGGGACTTTCAAAATCCCTAACTGATCCAATCAGCCTTGGCCAACAAACAGGAATGGTCAAAGACCAAATTCCTCTACACTTTAGGCTCCACTAGATCTAGGTGGGTATACCCCAATCTCGAAAGCATAAAGAGATTTCTTTATACTAAATTTAAATTATTTAATCTAGCTGTTTACAGGAATGACAAACAATTTCCCACAACTATGCTTTAGGATATTCTTTTAACTTGTTTTAATCTGAAAGTTTGAGTAAAATTGAATATGAATAAAAGTTATAACAGAATGTTGTTGGAACTTAGAGTAATTATCAAAGAACAAGGCAAGTAAAAACTAGTAATGTATTTCTCTAGTGAGGACTTTGTGCACACTTAATTGATTCACAGGAAACCAATAATAGACCAGTGCATTATCTGACAATTTACATGTTACTTAATGGACAAATATTTGCAATCTTTAGAGACAGTGTGAAGAAACAAAACTATCACTACAATGACTTCAATGTATGCTATAAGAACAACAAAAACAATTCTCTTATCTTTATAACAATAGATGATAAAAACATTGCAACAAACCATTTTTAGATTTATCTAAAAGATTTTAAACCATCAACATCATATAAAATGAAACGATCTAAATATAAAACCAACAAATCTTGTATATTGCTTTCTTGGAACAATGGGTGTACAAAAACTGCAGACTCATAGGTACTTCATGATACACTTGCTTGCACAAAATGGATCTTCATTTCTATAGACCTGTTTTACATAACACTACTGGTTCCAACTATTAGGAACTGGAAAGGACAACTAAGAGGGGGGGTGAATCAGTTGTGAATAAATTATAATCCAAAGCAAATTAATCCAACTTAAAACTCAATGTTGGTAAACCAAACTTAAGTGTCGGTAAAATAGATTAACAATTATAGCAGTACTGGTATGACTTCATGCATTAAATAGAAAGAGAAACAACATCCACAACACATGATACAAAGATTTTGACATGGAAACCTTGGAAGGGGAAAAACCATGGTGGGAAACCTTACCCACAATTAAATGATACTATTGTAGATAGTAAGTGTATACAAATGGGGTCTATACATGTAGAAAGGCCAACTGCCTAGAGCTCACTGCTCAATCACAAAATAGGAGTCACACTGACTACAGTTGGATGGTTAAATCCAATAACAATGTACTACCTTAGAATAGCATCTGCAATGCTGGATTCAGTACCAATTTAAGCTTTGAACATGAGTGCCAAACACCTTCATAACCTTCTTTCAACCTTCAGATAATGTCTGCGTGATTTGCACAAGGATCTATTTATTTTCGCTCTTCAATATCTACACACACTCATCATGATGATCTTCAATAAGATCTTACAATCATTTATACAAAACCTATCACCTATACATGAGGTCAGGTCATTAAAGATATTACAACTAAATCAATTACAAATAAGTCTTTGATGCGATAAAATATGTTGGCTCAATACATTTACCACGTTGTCCAATCAATAAACCATTTCTAGGATGTGTCGTGCTGATCTGGAATAGATATCATGTACCGGTCCATAACCTAGACCTATCTACCAGTAAAGGCAAATCTGCCAACCTGATTAGACCAATAAGAAAAACACCAAATCAAAACATATAATCCATGTCTTTGACATAGCCAAATGATCTCCAGATGATAACAAGTTACCATTGTTGCCGGTGAACAATATATCCTATTGGTGAACATATACCGGTGACTGTGCATAAGTCAATAACCATGTCGGTGAACACAATGTGTCTATTCAACAATAAACCAATATAGCCATAGTGTCAAATCAACAATGTAGACCTCTAAGAAGATAAGTGTTGACATCAATGACAAAACCAATGGAACACATGACGAAGTCATCCATAATACCAACTGTAGATGTATAAAAATGACCATATTCCTAAATGAATATTTTATGTTCATTTATCTATTTAATTAAATCCAATTTAATTGAATAACCCACATTCTTCTATTTAATTACGTAAATTACTCAATTTATTTAAATTAAATTCACTAGGCCTCTTTTTACCATTTAATGAATAAATCATTTTATTCAATTAAATCCCTTCTATCCACTTTTAATTAAATTTAATTTTAATTAAATAGTTGTCCTAAATTGAATAAATCCAATATATTTAATTTCCCCAATTACAACCAAATTGAATTAAATTTATTTCAATTAAATCCTATTATCCCTCCATCCACTTGCAAAATCCTACATCCCCCACTTGCCTCCTAAATCCTATTCCTAACCCCCTTCTAGACTCGTCTAATCACTTCTAATTAACCTAACCCATCTCCTAAACTTTGTCACATCCCTAAGCAAGGGGAGGTCACTTCTCAAACCTTCAAAGTCTTTGAAAACCCTTAAAGGCTTCAACCACTTAATTTTCCAAGTCTCCCAAACCATTAATGGTTAACTCAACCCTCTAGCATGATTAGAGAATTTCTCTAAACTTAACCTCCATGTAACCCAAGGGTCTCATCAAGCCTTCAATTCTTTGACCATGGTTATCCCTTAATCTTTTGCACAAAAGTTTATCCTTAGGGTTAAAGCTTGATCCAATGGGTAATCCTAACTTAACCTTAACCCTCACCCCTAGGATAACCATGAGGTCTTCTCAGGCATTTAATGCCTCCAACCCCTTCTCTCAACCCAACCCTATGTTGACATTTGTCACCATTTCATTGGTGCCAATTACAAACATGGATCCCCAACTTTCAAACTCAACCTTTGATTATCTCTTTCAATCCTGACCATCCATTGCCCTATTTTTGCTATAAATAGAGCTCTTATTCTTCCATTTTCATATCGAAGTCTTTAGCATCATACTTATGCTCAAATACATTCAAGCTTTCATATCATTTATGCTCATCATTTTAGCCTCTCTTTTAGATAGAAATTAGTCTAAATATGCATATTTAGAGTACTTTCTTTATCATTTAGTTTAAATCATGGACTAATATAGTATGCTAGGATAGTCTTGTTTACTAACCTTGTCATATTATAACTAGTTTATTGCATTTATAGGATCATGAATAGCTTAGGATGCATCTCATCTTAAAATCAACAAAAGCATCTCTTGTTCTTGCATTTTTCATCCCTAAACCATTTTGCTCAGTGATTTGAGAGCAAAAACATTGGTTTGAGGGACCTTGTGAGATAGAAAACCATGGAACCAATCTTGTGAAGCTGAGCCATACTTCATGACTCCATAGCTTGCACCAAGAAGTCCTAGGTGTGTGGACAAGTCTCTCTAGAACTCCATTTTTCACATTTTTAGTTCTATCCACCCGATTTTCCTGCATACATTTCTGGCACCCACCGTCGGGCTCGACCCTAAATATCAAATCAATTTTTGAAATTAACCACTTTTGCAAGTCCGTGGGAAACAAGAATTAGCGCATGGGAAACATTCCCTAGTGCATCTGGTTAACAAACTAGCGCATCCAGCTTACTGTTCAGCATGTTGGGTCCATCACGTAGCGCGTAAAGTCTTTTCCTTAGCGCATCATAAAACTAACCTTTTCCTGTAGATCTTGACGTGGGAGAAAAATAGAGCAGCGCCTCCGGAACACAGAGTAGCGCATCCCAAAAATAGTATAGCGCATCATTGATTTCTTTTAGCGCATCACTATGATTTTGTAGCGCGTACAGTTTGTTTTGTAGTGCATCATAGACAGAAACAAGAAAAATAAAAATTGTAACTGAGAGTTAAAATTTAGACTTGTAGAAGTCCACCAAAACCCAAGTTTTTCTAACCATTTTGAGCTGATATTTTGTAGGGTTTCTAACATCTTATTCCTGGGATGAGCTTAGTGTTATTTTTAGAGCTATAAGTAGTTTAAATTTTATTTTTTTATTTTTTTATTAACTTAATCAAGTTAGTTAGAATTTAAAGTATTCATAACTCTTGTTAAATAAAATCGAACTCACCTTATTTTGGCTGTAAAAAGAACCACAAAATCAATATTTTCTTGCTTTTTTTAGGAGAAAAATTTCTCAAATTTGGGCTCTAAAAAGAAAAAATCAAATTTTCAAGTTTTGAAATCAAAAGGGCTAAAAAGAAATTCACCATCCTTTGGTGCATAAAAGGATTCACTTCATTTTCTTGCAAAATTAAAGAATCACAATTGTCCTGTTTTGTTCACAACAAAAGAAGGAAGTCATTCCCCTTTACCGATTTTCTTTTGTTGACCACATCAAAATTTTGCTTTGTTGACCAGGTTCCTTTACTAGATAAGATAATCATTGCTTTGAGGAAATAAAAGGAACACCATGCTTGTTGGAGCAACATCTCCAAGTAGAGGTTAGCAAATCACTAAATTGAGGGCTTAAAAAGAACTTTGATTGCCTTGTCTCAAAATTAGAAGGCATATGCTCTCCCCTTAACTGGGTGATCAAAAAGCTAGACTACTCTTAAAAGCTTTCTGTATTTCAAGCATATACATCCTTTATCAGGCCTACCTTCCTGAGGAGTTGGAATCAACTCTTAAAGCCATTTATGGCCGGTGTGAAGGGAACGACCTAAGTGGGAAATGACTTTGACGCCAAGTGTTCCAACCCACTATAATCAAAAGTGGAAAGTGACAAAAGTCCTTTTCAATGGTTGTGCACAATGGTTAGCCTTCCCCTAGTATCCTTGAGATACGTAAAGCCTTTGTTCTAAAGGTTGGGAAGCCTCCTAAGGGAGTTTATCACTAACAGCTGAACAAGAAGCTTGATTAAGAACCTTAAAAGTAGAAACCTTGAGCCGAGTCAGTAACCAGACATTTATAATATCATAGTGCAAGGGTGGGGAAGAATCCACCCCCAAGATCACTCACCATATATCTCTCAAGATAACCACTCAATTGTGAAGCAATTCACTTTGGGTTAATTTCTGGCAAAAGGCAAAAAAATGGGTGCCCCCTAAGGGGTGACATGGCTGTTTGAGCTGACGGAGTATCGAGACTAGTGGGCTATGGTATTATTTATGACCCTTGAATAAAGAGTCTTTTTGAAGTGTATTATTTGTATCTAAGCCTATTAAAACATTGGGGATTTGAATACATCCTCACAGAACATACACTTTTTGTTAGATTAGGCAAAATGGTTGTCTCTTTGGTGTTGTGTTTGCATTTGTTAATTCAGAAAATCATCCACCAATCCTGAAAAACTCAAAACAAAAGTCAAAATTTGCAAAAACCCACTAAAAGAAAATATCAAGGCAATCTAGCATGTAAGAACAACTTCTTAGCATGTGAGGTACATCTTTTAGTGCATAAAACCTTCACTTTAGTGCGTTCAGTTTTAACAGTAGCACGTCACCAAAAAATTTAAAACAGTATTAAATAGTTAGCGCATCTAAAAAATAGCCTAGCGCATTGAAACATCAGCTTAGCACGTAGGAGTCAAGCTTTAGCACGTAGGGTTTAACAGTTAGCACATAGCAGACCCATATTAGCGCATGACTTTTCAAACAGGCAGATAACAAATTTTAAACAGTCGAAAACTTTAGCGTGTAATAGGGGGCAGCTTAGCGCGTATGGTCCTTTACTTAGCGCGTGAAGTAAATTTGTTAGTGCATCTTGTCTTTGTTTTAGTGCATGATCAAAACCAAAAAAATAGAGGGCAAAATAGTAAGGAATTTTGAAAATTTTGAAAACATATTTGGAAGCCTCTTTTCATCAGTATCATTTTTCGTCAAAATAGAGTAACAAAAACATAGCTTTACAAACTATTTCTTGAGCCAAATTTCGTGTCAAAAGAAAACTTGTCCAGAATCCAAAGCTGATTAGGTGATAAACATATCTATCCTATCAAAATTAGGAAAAATAATCACAAGTGGTAAATAGGTCCTTTATCATCTCACTGATTTTATCTCAAAAACACTTGTTCAAAAATCTCAAGTTGTCGAATCAGGTTTCCATATCAGGAGACTTTTTCCATATCATTTGACACACTTTGTCGTGAAGGGGCATCTAAACCTTCACTTTGATAAAGTAAAACCTGAGTTTTTAAAGGAAGATCAACTAAATCCAAAACAAATTAAAGGAAACCATTGAATCACTTAGGCATGACTAATCCCCATATTCTGAGAAGAAAGAATCTTTATCGTAACATCACATTGAAGAAACAACAACCAAGTTTTTCCAAATTTCTCAAAAGAAATAAGTTTTTGTACATCAATTGTCAACTTTTCAAGTCTCATCGAACATTTCTTCATCACATTCAACGCTATATCGAGAACAAATCCACTGAATTTGACAGGGAGCCTTTGAAAACTAGAGCATATTGCCAAAAATCCACTTTCAATCAATGAATTAATTATGGAGGAAAGATCAATCCGACATTCTATCCCGACAAGTGCATCACTTACAACACACCCTGATTTGAACCACCAACCCCAGAACAACATATTGAGGAGGACTTTGTCCCCTTTGTCATAGAAAGCTTCTACTAAGATGCCTGTAACTCACTCTCAGCGAAACAAACAAAGTAAAGCAATGCCAAAAATCAAGCATGACTCAAAGGTTATCTAATCCATTTGAAGGACCACATCTAGAAGAACCTGATATCATAGAAGAACTCCTTCGAGAATGTCAAGAAAGCACATCCTTTCAAAAACTTGTAGAAATACTCATGGAAAATGATAAAGAGAAGTATCTACTTATGCTCACAAGTAAAGGCGTTAAACTTCCTGAAGATTTAGATGCAAACATCTTTAGAACCGGATCTCGACAATATGCATATCAAGAACAACAAAGAAAAGAAGAAACTCATGACCTTGAACAACACATACCTAAGCAACACATTCCACAACAACGTATACCAGAAATGTGTATACCCAAGCTAGAAACTCCAAAGCAAAATATACCATTTAGCACACCTTTTTAGCTGAGAACTAATACGAGGGAAGAGTTTCTCCCTCAACAAAATAATGCACCTTTGGTTGCTCTTACTCAACAAATGAAAATGTTACAAAGACAAATGCAAGACATGCAACAAGGGACAACAACACGGTACTCATTGAATGAAACATGTTCTTATCCATTTGATAAAAGATTGAACATGGTGCCTTTTCCCCCAAACTCAGACATTCCCAAATTTGACAAATACGATGGGAAAAGTGATCGCCGACATCATGTTCAAGAATTTTGTATAATGAGTCCTGAATTCACTCATGACAACACCTATCTGATGAGGTTATTCCCAAGAAGCTTGGGAGGACAAACAATGGAGTGGTTATCCAAGATCACACCTCCTATCAGATCATTTGATGAACTAGTCAACAAGTTTATAACACGGTATTCCTATAACATTCAACATGCTATCACCATGCTAGACGTCTGTAATACCAAATAAAAAAACAATGAAACATTCATGGCATTCCTTCAACATTGGCATCATATGGTTTCAAGATATGCTCATGATATTCTTGAAAAGGAGAAAATGGAAATTTTCATCGATAACTTGAATAGTGAGATGAGTTAAAGGCTCAAGCTCCAATGCATACTGTCTTTTGCTAAACTGATTGAAAACGGTATTCAAGTGGAGGAAGCATGTGTCAAGAAAGGAACACTAAAATTATTCAAAGAAGGAATAGGTTCATCAAACTACAACAATCAAAACAACAACAACTTAGACAAATCTAGGTTTTGGACCAAAAATAAAAACAATGGAAATGAAGGAGACAATGAACCAAATGATCCAAAATCCAAGCAGCCCATGCTCACATTATCGAGAAATCCTCAAGCTACAAATAATCCCAAAGGTACTAACCCTGACACTAATGCTGGCGCACCTAATATCAATCAACCAAATACCAATAATGCAAACAATACCAACAATAACACAAATCGAGGACCTAACAATAATTCACAGGGTACTACCAACACTTATAAAAAATGCATCTACACACCACTGGGTCAATCATTGGAGTCAGCATTCAGAGAACTCCTGGCAAACAAGATTATCTCTTTGCCTGCAATCAGCAACTATGAACCACAAATCAAACCACCTTGGTGGAATGATTCACACTTTTGTGATTTTCATCGCAACAAAAGTCATCAAACAAATGATTGCATGAGATTGAAAAACATTGTTCAAGACATGATTGATAGAGGTGATTTGACAGTAGATGGTCTCAAGACAAATGGTGACCATGGAGCTTTCAAGAATCCTCTTCCAAACTATAACAAAGATGGAGCTTCAACTTCAAATGATACTCATGGGGCGTGTATCAATCACATTTACAATAACACCATCAATCATATATCAGTTGTCGACAATCATGTAAATGTCATCACAATCCGAGACCAGCATAATCAAGAATCAGTCAATGTTACCACTAGAGCTCAAAAATACGTCTTGAAGGGACATATGTCAACAACAAACACTGTACCCAAACTTCAATATGATCTAGTCAACCAACTGCACAAAACTCCTGCTCAAATATCCATACTAGAGTTGCTAAAACTTTTGCCAAAACACAAAGACATATTGGAACAAGCATTATTGGAAACAAATGTGCCTCAAGATCTGGATACTGACAAATTCCAAGCCATGGTCGCTCATATGATAGGGCCTCATAATCTCACTTTTTCTGAGTGCAACAATATCTCATTGAGCCATCCACATAATACTCCTCTCCATATTGAAGTCATTGTCTATAAACACAGAGTCAAGAGAGTATTAATAGATGGAGGAGTTGGACTCAATATCTGTACCTTAAAGCTTGTCTGTGCATTAGGCTTCTCTGAGGAGTCTATTGATCCATGCAAAAAGATTACTATAAAGGCATATGATGATGAAGAAAGATCCTCTAAAGGAACAATGATGTTACCAATACAGGTAGGACCAATGCAGAAAGATACTATGTGCCAAGTATTAGACATAGATCTCACATACAATATCCTATTAGGTCGACCCTGGATACATGAAATGCAAGCAGTGCCTTCCACCTATCACCAGTGTGTAAAATTTCCCTACAATGGACATGAGATTTGTATATCAGCTGATCATAATCCATTTCAGCACTATAATGCAATGGGGGCAGCCCAAGACTGCTTGGTTCTGTACAATAGAGAAAAACCAAATCCTTTAACACCAGATATCCAACAGGAAAGGTCTGTATTACTGTCTAGAGATTTCAAGCATAAACTCAAAATCAAAGAACACGACATGGGGGAATACTCTTTGGAACCCATGTGTTTGGCCAAATTACCAGCATCACCTAAATCTCATGGATTACCTACTGCATCAGCACGTCAAGCAACTCAACCCATCACCAAGTTTGATGGTACATTCATCCAGCTAGGCACTCTAGAGCATGAATCAGAGGAAAAGGACATCCTTAGTTGGTTATACAAGGATGAAGAAGACAATAGCAGAGCATCTACTATGGAGATAGTTATACTAACACACCTGTATGGAAAAGGTTACTTAATCATGCAACAAATGGGATACAATGGCAAAGGACCTATTGGAAAGCATAAGGAAGGTGTCACAGAACCAATAGATCCTCATTCACAATCTAGTAGAGACAAAATAGGATTGGGTTATGAACTCACTCTATTACCAAGAAAAACACCACGCACATATCAAAAACCCTAGTGGAAACCAAGGAAGAAGTACAAAGAAGAATCTTGGCAAGAGGCCCTATTTGAGTCAACAGAGAAAATACATACAAAATGAGAACAACATGAAAGGAAGCAGCATCAAGCAGAGCCCATCATCCAAAACAAGGCAATATCTACAGCAATGCATCACATCATAGAACCAATATCCAACAAAGCAGACTCATCTCCTGATAATATCATTCTTCCTCAATAAGGGATAGTATATGAACAAATGAAAAAGGTAGAAGTAGGATCTGACATAGAGTCCAAGAAAACTACAAAACTTGTATCAATCATCAAGGACCTGTTCTCACCATACAACATACCAGTCTACAACACAAAAAGAATCTGGGATACGACCTCTGAGACCGATTCCAATAAATATGAATGGGGCAGCTATTCTGATATTTCTAAGGATATTTGTGACAATGACAGTCATACACCAATTTCTCAAAATGCATACATCACAGAACCTAGACCACTTGAAATTGGTCCACAAAATATCTATGATGCTAAGGAAAATGAGCAGTGGCATTATGCACAAGTCTATACGGAAGATAATACCATTGAAGACCTCGACGAAATCCTTAACTTCTTTAACATCCAGTCCAATCATGAAGATACATCCATCATGACAATCATGGCAGTTGACCTTGATCCACCTAACGATTCCTTACCACTTATCTTTCCTGACCTCATAGACTGGGATGAACCTAAAATCCATGATATACTGATTTTCCCAGATGATGAATCTATTATCCACTACCTATGTACCATTAACCCGAAAATAGGCTCTACCAGTAAACAAAGTAATGATATCTGCAAACCAGGGAGTGCCAAGTCTCTCAGTCGCAAAAATGAACCAAATAAAAGATCTGATGTTGAAAACCAATCAATGATAGCTCTAGATCACAAAAAAGTAAAAATAAAGGATGCATCTAAGGGTGAAAACCTTTTTAAGGCACCTAAAGATGGGAGACTTGACACTCTTCCTAAAAATTTTCATGAGCGATCACCCATATTGGTTGAGCCCACTCAATCAATCAACATTGGTACTATAGAAGCAGCCAGAAATATACATCTAGCAGAATCTCTTACAACAGAAGAAAAATCAGAATTTATTAAATTCTTCAAAGAAAAGCAAATCAATTTTGCTTGGTCATATGTAGATATGCCTGAGATTGATCCACAAATGATCATGCATCACTTATCTATGGCTCCAGGAGATAAACCAGTTAAGCAAAAACTATGAAAAATGAATCCACATGTGGCACTCATGGTTAAAGTTGAACTCAAGAAACTATTGGACGTTGGATTTATTCGACCCATAGATTATGCTGAGTGGATTTCAAACATTCTACCAGTTTCAAAACCAGATGGCAGTATCAAAATATGCACAGATTTTAGAGATGTCAACAATGCCTGTCCAAAGGATGACTTTCCTTTGAAAAGCATTGACATAATTGTGGATCTCACAGCAGGCCATGCAATGCTATCACTAATGGATGGTTTTTCAGGCTATAATCAAATCAAGATTGCTCCAGAGGATCAAGATAAAATAGCGTTCACCTGTCCTTGGGGAATGTATTGTTGGAATGTCATGCCTTTATGCTGGGGCAACTTATCAAAGAGAAATGACAATAATCTTCCATGACATGATGTATACCTTCATGGAGGACTATGTGGATGATTTACTAGCTAAATCCTTCACCCGAGTAGAACATCTAGACATCCTAGAGAAGATCTTTGATAGATTGGAAAAATTCCAAGTTAGACTAAACCCTAAGAAGTGTGTCTTTGGGGTTACATCAAGCAAGTTACTAGGCTACATAGTTTTAGCTAAAGGTATTGAAGTAGATCCAGCAAAGGTACAAGCCATTATGGAGATGCCACCACCAAAGAATATCAGTCAACTCAGGTCTCTACAAGGATGACTGCAATCAATCAGGTGATTCATCACTCAAATAGCAGACAAAAGCTTACCATTCAATCATCTACTACATAATAATGTACCATTTAGAGGGGAAGCCAAATCTATTGAATCCTTCTATCAAATCAAGCAATATCTCATGAACCCACTAGTTCTAGTACCACCAATAGTAGGGAAGCCACTTATTCTCTATATTTCAACAACAGATATATCACTGGGGGCATTGTTAGCACAAGAAGATCAACAAGGCAAGGAACGGGCTATTTATTACATCAGCAGGATATTAAATGACTATGAACTCAACTACACATTTATTGAGAAAGCTTGCTTGGTTGTGGTCTTCACCTCTCAAAATTTCTGACATTACATGCTGGCTCACACAACCAAGCTAGATGCAAAGATTGATCCTCTCAAAAATTTACTTAGCAAAGCAACTCTTACAAGCCGATTGGCTAAATGGGTCATGATTCTCAGTGAATTTGATATCCACTACACAGAGCATCGAGCTATCAAAGGACAAGTAATAGCAGATCAGTTGGTAGAAGCACCACTACCTGGTAAGCAACCAATGGAGATCAAATTTCCAGATAGAGATGTTCTTGCTATCTCTAAAACACAATGGACCTTATATTTTGATGGATCATTCACTCAACATGGCTCAGGTGCCAGGATTTTATTCATCACTCCTGAAGGGAACACCATACCAAGGTCATATAGGCTTATGTTTCCATGCACAAATAACATTGTTGAATATGAGGCATTGGTTATAGGCATCAAGATGGCAGTAGAATGGAAAATCATACAACTCAAAGTCTACGGAGATTCACAACTAGTTATTAATCAAATTATTGATGACTATCAGATGAAAGATGACAAGTTGCTACCCTACAAAAGAATGGTGGATGACTTCAAACAATACTTTGTGCACATCACCTTCGAGAAAATACCAAGGTTGAACAATAGAGCAACCGATGCAATGGCTACTATCACTTCACTACTGCAAATTCTAGACCAACATAGTGATTACAAGTTTCTGGTAGAGCAACTGTTCTCCCCCACTTATGACCATTCTAAATCCCATGTTATCTATTCCTTAAGTAGTTTTGACTCTCCATTATATGGATCGATATATGACTACCTCAAGAACAATATCTTACCCATTGACCTATCCCAAAACCAAAAATGTAACTTTATCCGACAAGCCGCCTGTTATACCCTCACTGCTAGTACTTTGTACCATCGAGGTCTAGATGGTACTCTTCTCCATTGCCTTGATCATAATGAATTTGACTCCACTTTACATGAGCTTCATGAAGGTATCTGTGGCACACATTCAAGTGGTAATACTCTTGCTAGAAAGCTACTAAGAATGGGATATTACTGGTTGACAATGGAGAAAGACTCTTATCACTTTGCTAAGAAATGTCCTAAATGCCAGATCCACGACAATCTGATACATGCACTAGCACAAGAACTGCAACCATTCACAACATCTTGGCCCTTTTGTTAGTGGGGACTAGACCTGGTCGGCAAAATTCATCCTTCATCTTCAAATGGACATAAGTTCATTATAACCACAACAAAATACTTTACCAAAGAGATAGAAGCAGTCCCCATGACCACAGTAACTGGGAAACAAATTGCCTCTTTTATCCTTAATTATCTGATTTGTAGATATGGTATTCCAAGTTCTATCATCATAGATAATGGACGACCTTTCAAAAACCACGATGTACAAGAACTATGTGAAAAAATCAAAATCCAACATCAGTTCTCTACACCTTACTACCCACAGGGGAATGGTCAAGCAGAAGCATCCAACAAGACAATATTGAAAATCCTAAAGAAAATAGTGAATGATGCAAGCAAAGATTGGCACGTACAACTCAATCCAGCACTTTGGGTATACAGAACCAACATCCACACACCTACAGGAGCAACACCATACTCATTGGTATATGGATCAGAAGCCATTTTACCTCTGGAGGTAGAAATCCCATCTCTCGTAGTCTCTTTGAAAGGCTTAATCCTAGATGAAGAGTATCGAGTCAACTGACTGCAAGAACTTGAACTCTTAGATGAAAGATGCCAGCATGCCTACACCCATCTCATATCAGCAACGCATGTGCCACAGCTATAACCACAAAGTCATTCCTCGAGTCTTCAAAATTGGTGACCTGGTACTCAAAGAAAATCCTAAAAACTAGCAAGATCGGGAAACGAAAGGAAAATTTGAGCCTAACTGGTTAGGTCCTTATGTCATCATATCAACCTATGGATCAGGCGCATATCAACTAACAACTTCAGAAGGAGATGTGCTTGAAGAACCAACTAACAACATTCACCTAAAGAAATACTATACCTAAGGAAGTCTAATGCATGGAAAAGTCAAAAATTAAAAAACAATCAAAAAATCAAGAAAAAGCAAATAAAAAGGTACAATAAAAGCAATGGGTGAAAACCTGGCAATAGGTGTTGTTGTGAGAGAACAACTCCTCTATCTATATCCATACCATTTTATTCATATCCTTAAATGATTATCGGCTGTCGCCCGACATTTCTATTATCGATATCCATCCAGGACATACTTAGCGTAGTCACTATCCTGATCTATACACATATTCCTTCATCGCACCTTACCATGTCTTGGTAATCACTGTACATATCCACATCGAGAGGCGCACTTAGCTAGGGACAAAATTCATCAAACTTGCAACATATTCAGGCCGTTAAACACTAGAAGCAACTCAGATTATCTCATCTTGCAAATCAAACTAGCACACTCACAAAGCAAAACATCAATCGGTAACAAAAGATTCCCAAGACTGCTACGATGGATGATTTTCTTAAGTAACAAATGTTTGCATTTTTCATAAATTCTTGACTATTTTTGCACTTAAGCTTTTTGAATTATTGGATTCTTTAAATTTTCTCAACAATGCTTCCAAGCTAGAGAAAATCAAGACACTCCAATATTTTTCTTAGTCTTATGTCTATGAGGCGATCTTTGTACTGTGTAAATACTTGGCTCAAGACGTGATGCACAACACATCACTAAAGACATGATTCCACTTTACACATACAAATGGTTTAATCTTGTCTGTTTATACGCAATCCGCACTCAGGTCATCCTGGTTCAATTATACCTTGACGGTTGTGCTATTTTGCAAAATCAAATATCATGTACATTTTTCTCAGGTCATTATGGTTCAATTATACCATTATACTTGCATAAATTTCCAACATATCCAACAATCAATAAATGCTCAATGATGACACATATATCGAAAGCAAATAACATGTGGTTATACAGGGATGACAAATACAAAATGTGGATGCTCTAAAAACATTAGTTGCATATCATTTTAACATTAGTTGCATATCATTTTACAATTAGTTGCATATTCATATCATACATCTCATTTTCAAGATACATCTCACAGCATATTAAAAAATACATCTTATTTTCAAGATACATCTCATAAATCAAACATCATAACACATGTTCATCATACATTTACATCTATCTAAGCATTGCATCATCATAGAATAAGAAATAATATATAGAAAGCATAAATCCATAACACATCACATGAAGATCAAGGAAAATGGTGTTGTATATATATCTCCAAAATGATCACAATACAAAATATGTCATGTCTCTGTCAAATACAAATACAATGATCAAAATACAACGGAGACAATGTCTCTCAAGTATGACTATCTCCTGATGGAGATGGTCTCGCTATAGAAGTCCCCGCCCCTGGATCTCCAGGAGGATCATGTCTCGATGGCCCTGTCACACCTTGGCTCTCTGACCACGACCCGGTCTCTTGAGATTGACTAGATCTCGACTATGTAAAGCTCTATACTCGGTGATCCCTAGGCACCGCAGCCTCATAATGATGATGGTAGTACTCCTCCTCTTGGTCTCTCAAAGAAATCTCTCTCAAGGTGTCTCTCATCGGACCACCTGCTGCTGCTCTCTGCACACTTGCTGCAAGCTCCTCCGCTCAACCTCGCCGCTCTATCTTCGTGTCTCTCTCAAGGGTCAACTGAACAATCTATCACTGCTGTGTTACTATTTGTGCCTGTAGCTGCTGTATCATCATCTATAGGGTCCTAATCTATGTGTCCTCCACATGAGTAGGAATCTAGACCCATGGGGGTACCTGTGAAGGGGTATCCCCTCTCCCTCTGCCTATCCTTGGTGTTGGAGTTGGTAGCACATCAGTCCTCCTCTGAACTGGCTATCTCACCTTGTCAGTCCCTCCCACTATAGCTATCACCTCCCCCACCATCCCCTCACCACCTACTCTGATGGTCAACCCTCCTCTCCCTCTATCCATCATAGCTCATCGAACTCCTCTCTCCAACCCTCTATCACCACCATCCCTCCCTCTGTCTCCTCTCCTCCCCCGATCTCCTCTCCCTCGTCATCCATCCCCACCATCTCCATCGTCTCCATCATCTCCACCTCCCTCATCCTCATCATCATCAAACACAGGCAGCATCTACTCCAGATCTGATATCCTCACCATCGCCCACGCTGCGAACAATCTGGCAAACTCATCTGTCATCCCAGCATCCAAAATCTCTGGGGCATAATCCCATATCTAGCCTGCTAAGCTAACAAACTCCTCTACATCCACCGCACTGTCAATAGTAGGACCCCAATCTGGTATGTCCTACTCCAGCGCACATACAAATGGGTCCCTTGTGGTATACCTTGTTGCCAACCATACTGCCGCAAAACTTTGGTGACCAAGAATCTCTCAATGACAAAAGGGGTCCTCCCTATCAAGTATTGGGTCATAAAAATGTAGGGCATCTCCAGCCCATCCTCCACCCATACCTCACAACCTCTATACGGTCACCAAATGACCATATCAATGTCGTCCAATACTCTCTTCCAATGCTCCAGTTTGCCCAGCTTCCACTGGACAACTAATCCCCTGTAACCATATGCATAGGCACGTCCAACGGGCCTATCTCTGTCCACCAATGGCCTAGCTGTGGGAATGTCCTCCTAGCACCATACCTGTAAGAGCATCACGCCAGCTGACAAACTGTCGTAACCCAGGTATACCACCTCATGCCAATCCCTATATAGATGGGCTAGCATAGTCGATCCCCACGTGAACCTGTGGCCCTATGTCACCATCTCCTCTAGTACTAGCCCCCATCCCATAGATAGTCCCTTCGACCTGTGGTCAGGACATAGAAAACCACCTATGAACCCTGCCAGTACCAATGGAAGAGGTGCATAATCCAAGTCCAAGAACTCCTACCAAGGGATCTCATATCCACAAACTATCTCATCATGGTATATACGACGAAGTGCCTCTATCCCACCCTCCTCCGACTGCTCGTAAGATAGTAGTGAACCTACTACTGGTATGCACAGGATCCTGTAATAGTCCTCTAGAGTCACTGTCATCTCTCCTGTGGTAAAATGGAAGGTGTTCGTATCACTGTGCCACCTCTCTATGAGCGTTGTAAGTAAACCCTAGTTCATAGTGAACCGAGGCATATCCAATAGGGAAGTTAGATCGCATCTCTCAATAATGTCAAGATTAGCCTATGCTAATCGTGGTATCAATGTCCAAGGTCTAAGAAACCACTTGCGTGACTGAACCACTCCCAATCGCTCTTGTCAAAAATCAAAACAAGTCCAATATCAATTTCCTCATCAAAACATAGATATCAAAATCAAAATCACAACAAAAACTTGAACACTTTGAAAATCTAATCAAGTTCTACATCATTTCCAATTCATATCAACTTGTAACACAACTCAAGTTTTCAAAAATCATATCGAACTTGTAACACAATTCAAGTTTCCACATCACATCAGCTTGTAAAACAACTCAAGTTTCCAATCCATATCAACTTGTAACACAACTCAAGCTCCACAAATTCATATCAATTTCACATTAATATCTATACATAACTTGAAATATCGCAAATCAAAACAAGTTATATCAACACTCATATTGGACAAACTAACAAACAACATGACAACAGACACAACAACGAACAAATTACACCTATCTTGACAAAGCTGGCCTTAACCTATCAATTTTTCTCATTCACAAATCACCATATCTCACAAAATTTTTCCCAATGCGCTAAAACAGATTGTCTACGTGCTAAAATAGATCCACGCGCTAAACTATTTTCTTCACGTGCTAAACTGTCTACCCTATGCGCTAGACTAACTCTACGCGCTACCCTTCTTTCTAAATGCACCATCCAATCTACCCTATGTGCTAGACTAACTCCACACGCTAACCCATCCCATGGCCGCGCTACTTATCTTACCTTATGTGCTAGGTCTAACCTATGCGCTACTTCCCCCTACCCATGCGAGCCCTTGTGCAGCCTATGCGCTAGGTTAACCCAATGCACTAACCTTTTCACTTTCTACGCTACCCTATGTCCCTAATGCTCTAATCTAAGACCAGGTGCTAACCTAGAAAATAGATACGCTACCCTAAATTTTCGGACGCACCCAAAATTTAAACCCCCATGCGCTACTACATTTTTCGTATGCGCTAAACTAAGACCCCTATGCACTAAACCGTTAACCCCGCATGGAAAATTTCAAAAAATGATCAAAAATGACAAAATAAAAAGTCAAAAAGTGGTCAAAAAGGTTGACTTACCGGTGGTCCATATGCAGAAGGCCTCTGATACCTTCGAATGCGCTCAAATCAGTGTGAAGAATATGGAATAGGCATTTTGTCTTCTCTCCAAAAGTCTCTCTCTCCAAGGTCAAAAAGCACAAATGAACCTAAACAAAGAACTTTTCGCCTTTTATAGGGTAAAATAAAATTAGGGTTAGGGGCTTGAGCATGTAATTCGCTCGCGGTCTCCCTCATACCCTCGCACACATCAATTATCGGGAGATGAATCAATTTAATCATTCCACATAGCCAAAATTTTATAATGAAAAACAATTATCAAATCTAAACAAATTTTCTAAAATTTTTTATTCATCTCCCAAGGGGGCATTATCCACATCGATTATCAAAACTGGGGCATGGCATATCTCAAAAGGACATAAAATTTTTATTTGATCATAAATCACAACAACACATCATTTTCTTTGAATTAACATGTGCACACACGTCACTTCAAAGAGGGGCAAAATGTAGACGTATAAAAATGACCATATTCCTAAATGAATATTTTATGTTCATTTCTCTATTTAATTAAATCCAATTTAATTGAATAACCCACATTCTTCTATTTAATTAAGTAAATTACTCAATTTATTTAAATTAAATTCACTAGGCCTCTTTTTACCATTTAATGAATAAATCATTTTATTCAATTAAATCCCTTCTATCCACTTTTAATTAAATTTAAATTTAATTAAATAGTTATCCTAAATTAAATAAATCCAATTTATTTAATTTCCCCAATTACAACCAAATTGAATTAAATTTATTTCAATTAAATCCTATTATCCCTCCATCCACTTGCAAAATCCTACATCCCCCACTTGCCTCCTAAATCCTATTCCTAACCCCCTTCTGGACTCGTCTAATCACTTCTAATTAACCTAACCCATCTCCTAAACTTTGTCACATCCCTAAGCAAGGGGAGGTCACTTCTCAAACCTTCAAAGTCTTTGAAAACCCTTAAAGGCTTCAACCACTTAATTTTCCAAGTCTCCCAAACCATTAATGGTTAACTCAACCCTCTAGCATGATTAGAGACTTTCTCTAAACTTAACCTCCATGTAACCCAAGGGTCTCATCAAGCCTTCAATGCTTTGACCATGGTTATCCCTTAAGCTTTTGCACAAAAGTTTATCTTTAGGGTTAAAGCTTGATCCAATGGGTAATCCTAACTTAACCTTAACCCTCACCCCTAGGATAACCATGAGGTCTTCTCAAGCATTTAATGCCTCCAACCCCTTCTCCCAACCCAACCCTATGTTGACATTTGTCACCATTTCATTGGTGCCAATTACAAACATGGATCCCCAACTTTCAAACTCAACCCTTGATTATCTCTTTCAATCCTGACCATCCATTGCCCTATTTTTGCTATAAATAGAGCTCTCATTCCTCCATTTTCATATCCAAGTCTTTAGCATCATACTTATGCTCAAATACATTCAAGCTTTCATATCATTTATGCTTATCATTTTAGCCTCTCTTTTAGATAAAAATTAGTCTAAATATGCATATTTAGAGTACTTTCTTTATCATTTAGTTTAAATCATGGACTAATATAGTATGCTAGGATAGTCTTGTTTACTAACCTTGTCATCTTATAACTAGTTTATTGCATTTATAGTATCACGCATAGCTTAGGATGCATCTCATCTTAAAATCAACAAAAGCATCCCTCATTCTTGCATTTGTCATCCCTAAACCATTTTGCTCAGTGATCTGAGAGCAAAAAACATTGGTTTGAGGGACCTTGTGAGATAGAGAACCATGGAACCAATCTTGGGAAGATGAGCCATACTTCATGACTCCATAGCTTGCACCAAGAAGTCCTATGGGTGTGTGGACAAGTCTCTCTAGAACTCCATTTTTCACATTTTTAGTTCTATCAACCTGATTTTCCCGCATACACCAACAATATCCCCCTTTGGCATTGATGGCAATACTAGATGGAGAAACATCTAAGTGCCAAAAACAGAATGCCAGAAACCCAAAATCTCCCAAAATAGATCAATACAAAGTTTTGTGCCAATACATAAACCAAAATCAAAATACATCTCTCCCCAAAGTACACAATTTTTCCATATATATCTCTCCCCCTTTGACATCAAATTCCAAAGTAGTTAAGAAAAAAAACACATAACATTCACCTAACTACCACCCCAACAATAGCTCTCCTTCATCAAATCCGGAAAAAGATTTTTCTGTTAGTCCCTACCAGTTTGATGCCAATCTCCAACATCTAAGTCTCTACTGGTGGGGAAATTACCCCAAGCTACTCTCTGAGATATTTAGATTTTTCCTTAGGAAAAGGTTTTGTAAAGACATCTGCAATTTTCTCTTTAGTATTCACATAAACCAATCTCACTTCATTTTCTTCAGCATTCTCTTTCAAAAAAATGTACTCAATAGAAACATGCTTTGTCTTAGAGCGAAATACCAAATTCTTTGATATATCAATTGCTGCTGAATTATCACAATAAATAATTATCGATTCTTTGCATTTTACCTTTATATCCTTCAACATTTGCTTGATTCATAATACCTGAGTACAATTAGTTGCTGTTGCAACATATTCTGATTCTGCTGTAGATAAAGATGTACAAGTCTACTTCTTGCTTATCCATGAAATCAATCTTCTGCCAAGAAATAATGCACCACGAGTGGTACTCTTTCTATCATTTATATCTCCTACCCAATTTGCATCTGTATATACACATAAATCAAAATTTTCATCCTTAGGATACCATAAACCAAGATTTGTTGTGCCTTGTAGCTACCTGAAAATCCTTTTTACTGTTGATTCACGATTTTCTTTGTGATTGCTTTGAAATCTAGATACAATGATAACTCAATGATGAGCCACTAGTACCAAACTGGTACTGAGAGGGGGGAGGGGGGGTGAATCAGTACAGACACAAATACAGTCCAAAAACTGGATTGACAACAAATACTCCAAATGACTAACAAATAGGGATACTGGTAAAACAGATTGCAACTGGTAGCATCCAATATAGCTCAATCAGTCATGAACCGGTCACTCAATAAGCTTTCCTCTTAGCTCAATACTACAGTGTCACTATATTCTCATGCATAAATAGGTAAACTTAGTCGTCAGATCTTCACAATAGTGAGTTCAATATGTTTTATAGACAGGCATAAAACATAGAACCTTCATGTGCTTAACAGGTAAAACAAAGCATCACAAGACAAAAGCATTTCACATGACACACATATTTTTCATGTGGAAACCCAACTGGGAAATACCATAGTGGGGATGAATACCCACAAGCTACTTTTTGAACTCTTTAGAAGTCCACTCTGTTAGGAGCCTTGTCCGGTTAAGGACATTACAATAGGTTCTGGTAGGAACCGATCCTATTAGGGATCACCTGGTTAAGGGTTAAACCCGGTAGGGTCACCTTATTAGAGGATTTCAACAAATCAATAGTTGAAAGGATCTCCTAAGATCTATAGCTTCTCACAACAAATTAGCCTCGAGTTACCCAGTTAAGGGATTTGAATCAAGCCAGTTAAGACCACCCAATTTAAGGGATTTTGAATCAAGCCAGTTAAGGCTACCCTGTTAGGGGATTTTACAACTGTGTAGCATCGTAAATTGTATGCACTTGCTAGGGTGGTACAATTTCACACCTAGTTTAGCACCCGCCTTGGCGCATTTTGCATTTTGCATTGCATTTCCCCTTTAGCACTTAATTAATTAAATTAATTAGGTCTAAGGTTCTATTTTATCATCTCCCATATCATAAAGTTGGGCCCTTTCATTAAAGTGTGCCCTTTTCATTTTATTCCTCCTATACATCATTTAATCAAAAACCCTAATTAGGTCCTATTTTGAACTTGGGGGCTTGATTTTGGGGGTCAAAACATCTCGAAATCAGCTGTAACTTCGGGATTCTCTCTAAAATCATCATATCCGACGGCCCTGAAAATTTGGTGAAAAGTTGTCAAGACCATGGCGCCCGTGCACATGGTCTCGGAGATTTTTCTCGAAATTTTGGGAGCACGATCCAATCATAAAATAAAGCTTAACCCCAAGAAATTAGAGGGATATTCAATCTCTAGGTCAGCCAAAAGTCGAAATTAAGACCTAGGGTTTCATATATAAGAGCTCTCTTTCTTCATTTGAAAGGATCCAATTTTTGATTTCCAGGACCTCATATGCAGCGAAAGAGAAGATCTTTGAAGACTTCAATAACATTCAACATCCATCCATCAAGCATTCATCAATTTCATTCATTTAGGGCTTGGGAGACATTGAAGAACAATAGGAGATTACCGACTGAAGATTGGCTTGTACCCCTCCCTTGGGGTTGGGTATGATTTCATGTTGTTTTCATGTCTTTGCATAAGCTTCAACATATCATTTGTATTCATGCTTTAGATCACTTTGCATCTTGATTTAGAGCATTTGCATTATCATTTACAAGCAATTAGGGTTTGCTTTCTAGGTTGCTCTAGTTTGCTTTCTTGCATTTTAGGACCTTGCACACACACTAGGTCTACACACACAATACATTTTACAATACAACTTGGCTATTCGTGGAGGTGGAAATCACCGAAGCAGGGGTTTGACTAAGGCAAAACCCTATATAGCCACCCAAACACCTTTTCAGATATAAGTGCAGGTTTCGGGACTCGGACGACGCCGCAAGTTGCAGATCCGGGAGAAGCAGACAGAGACAGAATAACACACCAAGTTTCAGCCCAGAAGACCAGGACAGGGGCGCTGGGCACCCTGGTCCCTAGGACAAGGGCGCTGGGTGCCCTGGTCCTCCTGACAGACAGCATTTTCAGCATTTTTGACAGCTTTTCCAGAGTGCAAAACAACAGTTTTCGGAGCAGTTTCAGGGGCAGAATCAGGACAGTGGCGCCCGCGCCCCCGTCTCGAACATTTTCAGTCAGATTTTAACTCTGGGTACGCATTTACATTCTTGTCTTGTCCTTGTTTTTACAGCTTTCCATCATTTAAGTTCAATTCTGTAATCTTGTTATTAGTTCATACTTGCACTTTGGGGTTAGGGATTGAACTTGCATCATTTCATCTTTCAATTACAACAAAGGAATATAAATCCTAATAGGTAGCCCGTGGCTCTCTCTTCCACAAAAAGAAGTAGCCAATTGTGTGATACCTCTAGGCTCTTTCGTATTCCGCAAGTGTGTGGTTGAAAGTGAGATTAGGGCATGTTGCTTAGTGTCACTTTTTCTCCCACACATTTTGGTGAACCCGACGTGAACTCCAATCTTCTCTAATTCTGATTTATGTTTTCAAATTTGAGTGTTTATGCTATTTCAAATTCAAATTTTTATTTACAAGTTTCAATTTCTTGCAAGATTCAAAAAATTTAGAGGAAATTTTTGCTAAAACCCTAATTTTTCAATTCAAAGTTGAACTTGTGGATAGCTTAATTGGGATCAATAATTTCAAATCTGATTTAGGAACTCATTTGAATCATAAATTTCATTTTCTAAATCTACATTCTAAGTGCTTGCATTGGTTGAAATTAAACATTTCCTTCTATTTTGCATGTGTTATCATTTGAAAAAGGAAAATTGTTGTCATGATGCATTCATTTCATAGATGTGATAATGGGTTAGCTTCCCTTGTTTCAATTTTTCCTTCTCCTAAAGAACCTCCCCCTATCTATAACAACATTTTAGTGCCTAAAAGAGTTGCTACCAATCCCTTTGAGATTCTCCCATGCTCTAAGGATGAAGAATTTAAGAGTGATCTTGACAATTCTCCTAAAATGTGCCCTTCCTATTTAGCTATCCTAGAGGAAGAGAATGATATCATAAACACCTTTCTTAATGTTACTTCACCTTCCCTACATGATGCCTCTCTAAGTGAAAAGGTATTGATGGATATTGACTTATTTTCTCCTAAAGTTGGTCCTTCCAATGGGGGCATGTTAATGCAACAAGAGGTTATGGACACTTCTTTCAAAGATCTCCTTCCTAAGCATGAATCTTTGGAGAAATATGATCATGTTCCTCCTAAAAAACACTCCCTTCATGAGGATCCTTTTGTGCAAGAAGATGACATGATCCCTACATTTCCTAGTGATGGTATTTCCTTTTCCAACAAAATTCCCACTAGAGATGATGAATTAATGATAAATGTTTATCCTTCTCCTAAAGTTTGTCTTACCCATAAGCATCCCTTAGAGAAAGAAGATGAAATAATAAGCACTTTCCTTAATTCTCTCTCCCCTAAATATCATATTGAACATATTTTGAGGAAGAGGATGATTTTAACACATCTATTGATGCTCTCCCTCCTAAGGATGAGGAATTAATAAACAATGTTATCTCCTCTCCCGAAATTGACAATAATTCAAACATTCCTTTCAACAACCTCACTATTTGGGATGAACCATTAGAAGAAGGTGTAGATTATTCTCTCTCCCTTGATAGTTTCTCACCTTCCTTGAATATCAATTATTCTCCCTCTAAAAACAAAGCATCTCCCTCTCCTCAACTTGGTTCTACTCATAAGGAAACCCTAGTTCAAAGCAAGATGGTTAACATCTCTTTCAAAGATCTCCCTCTCAAAAGTGAGACTTTAGAGAGTAATGTTGATCCTTCTCCTAGAGAGTTTATTCCCCATGTAGATCCTTTGATGATAGAGGATGATATGACCTTTCCTAGTATTACTCTTCCTACTAGAACATCAATGCCTATTCCTTGTCTCTCTCCTAAAATTGATTTGATCTGTGATAAGATTTTAGTGCAAGAGAAGACTATCAATAATTCTTCCAACACTTTTGTTCATTCTTCTAAACCATCCTCAATCAATTTGATACATGTGAATGAGACACCTAACAAACCTCTCTTCACTGTCCAAGGTGCTTGTCCTTCTCAAAATTCTCAACCTTTAAATAAGCCTATCTTAGTGGTTCAAGGTGGTTATGCTAATGATTCTTTTTGCACTCCTAAGAAACCTATTATTACTGTGCAAGGAGGTTATTCTTCTAAGAGCCCTTATGAGTATGCTAAGCAACTGACTAGAGAGAGTTATCATGCAGTTGCCCATACCTATAACACAAGAAACAATAGGCAACCTAATCCTCCTCCAGTTATCCCAACTTCACTTCCTCCTTGTCAACCAATTCTTCCGCAAGCTCCACGTATTTCACAAGTTCTTGGTAAGGAATATGATCTCATAGAACAACTTAAAGCTACCCCTGCTAAGATATCCCTTTGGGATTTGATCCAAACTTCTTCTGCTCATCATGGAATGTTACAAGATGCCTTGAAAGATTTGAATGTTCCTCCACCTAATACATCTAGTAATATAGTGTCTTTGGTTAACTCCGTGATGAATCCTAAAGCTCAAATTGTGTTTACCCAAGATGAGTTGCCTACTAGTGAAATTCAACAACAATATGATCCCTTGATGATTGTGGTTATCATAAATGACACTGCTATAAGATGAACACTGGTAGATAATGGCTCTGGCCTTAATGTGTGTAGCATTAATCTATTGCAGAAGATGAATGTGGATACATCCCTTATTGAGCCTGACTCTCGTCCCATTCGAGGCTTTGATAATGTGGCTAAGTCTTCATTAGGTATTATCACCTTACCCATCACAGTGGGACCTGTTACTTTGCCCACTCCTATCCATGTTATGTCGGGAAATCTAACATACAACTTGTTATTAGGGAGACCTTGGATTCACAATATGCAAGTTGTCCCCTCTACATTGCATAGACAAGTTAAATTTATTTATAACAATAAGACATATACCTTGATAGGTGATACTAATTTTCAAGCTTGTTTGCAAACATCTACTTCCAAAGGGAGTTCTTCCAAGCCTTCCTCTTCTAGTAATAACTCTTTGAACAAGATACCTATGGATGAATCCTTACCCTCTGATAATCAAAATTCTTTGGATGAGTCTAAAGCTCCTGAAGAAGATCCTTCTCGACTTGAGTTTACACATGAAAAGGCTTTTGATCCTGAGAAGGTTCTCGCAGAAGACGATTGGGGATCCCTTGACTTTAATCCCACCTTTGTAGGTGAGTATAGGGTTCCTCCTAGAGATCTTAAAGGTAAAAAGAAGGAAGAAACTAGAGATCAATTAGTCTTACTTGAACCTATGAACAATAATTTTGTGGCCGCTTCTCAAACTTCTTCTCCTCACACCTCTAATTATGAAGAGTTTGATTCTTTGTCTTATGAAAAACCACCTTCTCTTCCTGAAATGGCTGATCGTTATGGTCGTGGTTTTCGCATTTTTGCTAAGCATGGGTATCATGGAAATGGTTGTGGTGCTCATGAACAAGGGATGAAGGCTCCTCTAGAGACTAATTTTCACAATTATGCCTTTGGACTTGGCTACAATCCCTGCAAACGCACTAAAGCATCTAAAAGACCATCTCTCAATGTGAATGCTATATTTAGTAGTGATGATGATCTCACTTCAACTAAATCATCTTCTACTTCTATCAATTCTTATTCCTCTCATAAGGAAATCTTGGCAATGAACAAATCTCTTTATGACTCCCCTCAAATTTCTAAATCCACTTATGAATCTTTATCTCCTATTCATCATAAAGTCCTTTCCTCCAGGGATAAGGCTCTAATAAATTACACTCATCCCTCTTCTAAGATTTCTTGTGAATTTTCTTCTTCAATTTTTATCATTTTACACATGTTTTTGATCTCACTTATAGTTGAGCATTTAGCATGTCATATTCAAATACCTCATTCAATCCATCATGTCTTTAAATAACATTAATGGCTATTATGTTGCTCATCATTATGTGACATTGGTAGCTCATTTACTGGGGGCTCATTGTCATTCATGATGGTACAATTTGAAGTGCAATCATATTTTTTGAAGCAACATAATAGCCTAATTTTCTTGTTCCTATGGGGACAAGAGTGATTTCATACATCTCTTCTTTTGCTTATGTCCAAATCTCTCCCTAGAAGATTGTGTAAGTCCTCCTCATTGTCCTTATCCTTGTGAGGCAATGATCTTTCCTTATTTTTATCTAAGGATCCACTTTTTCCTATTTTGTGGATGGTGTGGACTTTATTACTTGATGTTATGCCTTGTACGCATTTGTTGTTGTTTGTTCAAGGATTCTCTCTTAAAGAGGTGTAAGTCCTTGACTACAACCTCTTTTGCACTTGGTAAACTACATCCATAATGAATTCACTCTCCAAATTGGGTTAAAAAGAGCGTCATCCTTCATTAAGAATCACTTTCACCTCGCAAAAGAAGGAAGTATTGCATTCTTATTCTCTTCTTTGTCTTATTCTAGAAGATGTTATATTTGTCTAAGACAATTCCTCTTTGGGATAGGTGTCTTTTGTACAAAGATCTCTTCTCCTCTAAGGATCTCCTTTACACATACTACAAGATATCCCTTTTCAACTATCTTATCCTTGCTTAAAGAGTGTAAAACTCTCTTGCTTGGATCTATGACATTGTTGCATTTTTTGGGGTATCTTCTTTTGTGATGAAGGTAGGTATCCTTGTTCTACTTTGCTTATGACATAAACATTACACTTTTTGAGCAATGGGTCATTCTCGGAACCAGAGCACAGACTCTTAGAGCGAGATGTCTCCATTTTTCTTTTATGCAAGGTGATTATTCTCGGAACCAGACCACAAACTCTTAGAGCGAGATGTCATGCTTTTGTACTATACATATACAGGTTGTAGCATACTCGGGCATAGACTCCTATGAGGTGCTTCTAACCTCCCTTACACACACATGCACGAGGTTGAGTGGAACTAGTGGCATAAGGCTAGACTTTCTCACTGTCCTCCCTTACATGGACCACCTAGACAGACTCTAGGGGCTAGTTTTCCATGTCCTTTTTCCCATGGATCACCTAGACAAGATCTAGGGGTGAGAAGTCCATGTTTACATCCTTCATCTTGTGTTAGAGAACTCTCAAATCCTCACACTCTTTTTTGTGTTGGAGATGAGATTTAGTCCTCTTTCTTACCAAATGATTCTCCATTAGTTTTTGATCTCATATCAAATCTTCTTGTGAGCATTTGTCATCAATTTTCTTTAACAATTCGAAGTGGTAAACATGATACCCTGTTTCAACTCACTAAAATTAGCAAGCCGAAACAGGGGGGGGCATATAGCTACCCTCAAATTTTCATCACCTTCCTTAGTAAGCATTAGGTGATTTTGTGATCTAACATGTGGTTTTGTAGGTTGTGGTTCCTAACTGTGTACTGCAGATACCGCTGGGGGCTTCGTTCGACAGACTTATGGATATATCCTTTTTCAAAAAATGCTTACTTTTCTGTACTTTAGCTTGCATATGCACGTAGTGTTCATATGACCGCTAAAGTGGGGGCTAAATGTAGCATCGTAAATTGTACGCACTTGGTAGGGTGGTAAAATTTCACACCTAGTTTAGCACCCGCCTTGGCGCATTTTGCATTTTGCATTGCATTTCCCCTTTAGCACTTAATTAATTAAATTAATTAGGTCTAAGGTTCTATTTTATCATCTCCCATATCATAAAGTTGGGCCCTTTCATTAAAGTGTGCCCTTTTCATTTTATTCCTCCTATACATCATTTAATCAAAAACCCTAATTAGGTCCTATTTTGAACTTGGGGGCTTGATTTCGGGGGTCAAAACATCTCGAAATCAGCTGTAACTTCGGGATTCTCTCTAAAATCATCATATCCGATGGCCCTGAAAATTTGGTGAAAAGTTGTCGGGACCATGGCGCCCGTGCACATGGTCTCGGAGATTTTTCCCGAAATTTTGGGAGCACGATCCAATCATAAAATAAAGCTTAACCCCAAGAAATTAGCGGGATATTCAATCTCTAGGTCAGCCAAAAGTCGAAATTAAGACCTAGGGTTTCATATATAAGAGCTCTCTTTCTTCATTTGAAAGGATCCGATTTTTGATTTCCAGGACCTCATATGCAGCGAAAGAGAATATCTTTGAAGACTTCAATAACATTCAACATCCATCCATCAAGCATTCATCAATTTCATTCATTTAGGGCTTGGGAGACATTGAAGAACAATAGGAGATTACCGACTGAAGATTGGCTTGTACCCCTCCCTTGGGGTTGGGTATGATTTCATGTTGTTTTCATGTCTTTGCATAAGCTTCAACATATCATTTGTATTCATGCTTTAGATCACTTTGCATCTTGATTTAGAGCATTTACATTATCATTTACAAGCAATTAGGGTTTACTTTCTAGGTTGCTCTAGTTTGCTTTCTTGCATTTTAGGACCTTGCACACACACTAGGTCTACACACACAATACATTTTACAATACAACTTGCTTATTCGTGGAGGTGGAAATCACTGAAGCGGGGGTTTGACTAAGGCAAAACCCTATATAGCCGCCCAAACACCTTTTCACCTATAAGTATAGGTTTCGGGACTCGGACGATGCCGCAGGTTGCAGATCCGGGAGAAGTAGACAGAGACAGAATAACACACCAATTTTCAGCCCAGAAGACTAGGATAGGGGCGTGGAGCGCCCTAGTCCTGCCAGGACAGGGGCGCTAGGTGCCCTGGTCCTCCTGACAGATAGCATTTTCAGCATTTTTGACAGCTTTTCCAGAGTGCAAAACAACAGTTTTCGGAGCAATTTTAGGGACAGAATCAGGACAGTGGCACCCGCACCCCCGTCTCGAACATTTTCAGTCAGATTTTAACTCCGGGTACGCATTTACATTCTTGTCTTGTCCTTGTGTTTACAGCTTTCCATCATTTAAGTTCAATTCTGTAATCTTGTTATTAGTTCATACTTGCACTTTGGGGTTAGGGATTGAACTTGCATCATTTCATCTTTCAATTACAACAAAGGAATAGAAATCCTAATAGGTAGCCCATGGCTCTCTCTTCCACAAAAAGAAGTAGCCAATTGTGTGATACCTCTAGGCTCTTTCGTATTCCGCAAGTGTGTGGTTGAAAGTGAGATTAGGGCATGTTGCTTAGTGTCACTTTTTCTCCCACACAAACTGTTGAAGTGGTTAGAGATCAACAGGTATTATAATGATCTGTTAACAACACTCAATGCTAATGTAGATCCGTTTAGGCTCCTCTTTTCCTTCTGCACATTCACTTTGTAGGTATCTCTTCTCTCCTTTGGTCTGGCAAGAATTACATATCACTTCCCTTGGATACACACTCACAACTTTTGGCAACAACCTCAGAAAGAAACACAACATCAACCTTATAGGAAACATACAGGTTGGTAGAAAAAACCCTAAACCCTAAACCTATTAGGTTAAGCAATTCAAATAGTTTGATCTTGATTGTTGAATCATACTGCATTAAATGCAATAATCATGAATCGATCTCAAGAAATTCTCCATCGTCCATTATCCACCAATTTCATGGCGGCTGATAACCCATCACACGTTATCACCGTTTGACAAACTTTAAACATTCCTGAGGTAGATAGGAATAGTCATCTTCATGCAAGATCCTTCACGTAAATAGGGCTTACATGGCAACACGATCTATCCTCCATCATACTGCTAACTCATCACACAGAGATCACTGATTGAGTCACACAGACTTGAGGTACTCCAACCAGAAATCCTGAAGTGGAAGCTACCTACCAACTGGTAATCATACAATGCTTCCATGTTCCAGTTCCCATAGCTACATGCCGGTTCACCATGAACAAATATGCCGCTTCACTTTGGCACATAGACTGGTTCATCCAAATGTTGGTTCCTCTCTCTCTTCACTTATCACATGTGCCGGTTTACACTATGTCTCATATTGACATCAATGACAACATACAATATCATTATGTCTTCATGCTAGTTCACATAATGCCAACAATCTCCCCCTTTGGCATTGATGGCAATATACAAAAGATATCTTCTCAGCTTCATATCTTCTCCCCATTTGCTACAGATATCTTTTCGCTTCACTCCTTCTCCACCTTTGACAACAATGCCAAAGTGGAGGTACAATCATCACTGTTTCATCATGTTGCTCCCCTTGAGGAGTAGCATCCTTCAACACACCAATCAACCAAAAAAAATTTCTTTCCAGTACTTGACTGATGTGGAACAATCACTTTTATTTCACCTCCTGAAGGGGCAATACCCCTAATTCACCTCTCAAATGCACAAATGTTGTCTTTGGGAGAGGATTGGTGAATATGTCTGCTAACTGCTCCTTACTGGACACATGCTCCAGTACAATCTCTTTATTCTAAACCTTTTCCCTCAAGAAATGATACTTAAGCTCGAAATGCTTGGTTCTAGAATGTAAAACTAGATTCTTTGATATATTGATAACACTTGTGTTGTCACAGAATATACTTACCGGTTTAGATACAGGGATCTTGAAGCCTTCCAGTACATGCTTCATCCAGATTGTCTGAGTGCAGTTCATGAAAGTTGCAACATACTCTTCTTTCACTGTAGAGTGAGAGATACAACTCTACTTTTTACTCATACATGAGACCAGTCTACCACCGAGAAAGAATGCACCACCAATTGTGCTTTTCTTGTCATCCACATTACCTGCCCAATCAGCATCTGTGAATACTTTTAGATTAAAATTACTGTTGTATGGGTACCACAATCCATAGTCAATTGTTCCCTTCAGATACCTAAGAATCTGCTTGACTGCAATCAAGTGAGATTCTCTTGGACTCTTCTGGAACCTTGTAGTAATGCCAATTGCATGTGCAATATCCAGTCTGCTATGCACTACACAATGAAATTTATCAATCATTGATTAGTATTCCTTCTCATCAACCAGTGTGGAATCATCCTCTTTTGTCAATTTATAACTGGTCACCATCGGTGTACCAACCGGTTTAATATCTTCCATGCCAAAAGTCTTCAACACCTCTTTGACATATTTGGACTGAGTGATGAAGATTCCATCTTCCATCTGCTGGATCTGCAGTCCAATGAAGAACTTAATCTCCCCTATGAGTGACATCTCAAACTCTTTCTTCATCTCATCGACAAACTCATGACTCATCTTGTCATCTCCTCCAAATATGATGTCATCAACAAAAACTTCACAGATCAGGATCTGATCTCCTTTAGACTTCAAGTAGATATTGCTATCTTCACTTGTTCTCTCAAATCCAATCTTCACAAGATGGGAATGTAGGTGCTCATACCATGCCCTTGGTGCTTGCTTTAGACCATATAATGCTTTATGTAGCCTACATACCATGTCACTATCTTAAGATAGGGCAAACCTGGTTGCTCAATATACACCTCCTCTTCAAGTACACCATTTAGGAATGCAGATTTTACATCCATTTGATATACCTTGAACCTCTTAAAAGCTGCATATGCAAGAAGCATACAAACTCCTTCCAATTTGGTTATAGGAGCAAAGGTTTCCCCATAGTCTTCTGCTTCTTCTTGAGCATATCCTTTGTATACCAATCTGGCTTTATTCCTAATCAGTGTGCCATCCTCATTCAACTTATTTCTAAACACCAATTTGGTGCCAATGACATTTTTATGCTCAGGTCTGGGTACTAAGGACCATGTACCATTTTTCTCTATCTAATCAAGTTCCTCTTCCATTGCCTTGATCCAATCTTCATCTTTATGAGCCTCTTTGAATGACTTAGGGTCAAATTCAAAGATCATACATGAGTTTTCTCTAATTTTTATTCTAGTAAGGATTCATGCATCCTTATCACGTATGATCTGCTTGGGATCATGATTCAACTTGACATACCGAGGAATGGTCTTAACTAGTTCTTCTTGCTTTTCTTTGTCATCCTCATCTTCATCAGTATCAGCATTCACCGATTCAAGGACAATGTTACTGGTACTCGATTGACTGACAACCGGTTCCCAAAAGGTTGCAACTGGTTCATTTACAACTTGCTCACTACCGGTTTCCTCAGTCTTCACAGAGGATTCATCAACTCTTACATTGATGCTTTCCATAATTTTCTGAGTCCTATTGTTGTAGCACTTGAAAGCTTTACTCTTGGTGGAATATCCTAGAAATATTCCCTCATCACATTTAGCTTCAAATTTTCCCTGATGTTCACTCCTCTTGATGTAACATTTGCTACCAAATACCTTAAAAGTAGTTAACCACAGGTGTCTTACCAGTCCAATACTCATAAGGAGTTTTATCCTTACCCTTTTTGATGAGTACCCAGTTCATAGTGTAGACTATAATGCTCACCGCTTCTCTCCAAAAGGTGTGAGCTACCTTTCCTTGGATCAACATGGTTCTAGCTACTTCAACCACAGTCTAGTTATTCCTCTCTGCTAGGCCATTCTACTGTGGAGTCTGGTTATTCCCCTCCTTGATCAGTTCTGAGACACTTGATCCTTTTACCGCTTTTCTTCTCCACTAATGCTCTGAAAGCTTTGAATTTCCCAAAAGCTTCAAACTTGTCTTTCAAGAATGTGACCCACATCATTATTAAGCAGTCATCAGTGAGAATCATGAAGTACCTATCACCCTACACACTTCTAGTTTTCATAGGACCACATAAATCAGTATGCACAAGAACAAGCAAGTTGTCAGCAGTGAAAGATTTACCTTTAAAGGTTGAGGAAGACATTTTCCCCAATTGACATTCTCTACACAAGGTATTATTTGGTTTGCTCAGCACCAGCAACCCTATAACTGCCTTGATCTTACTAGCCTTCACAATGTTATCAAAGTTCACATGGCAGAATCTCCTATGCCATATCCAGCTATCATCAAGCTTAGCCATAAGACATGTACTTATATTTTCATTTAGATGAAATAGGTTACCTTTAGTCTACATGCTGATGGCCACCAACTTACCATCTTTTCCTTTAAATCTGCAAACTCCATTCTTGAATTGTAGAGTGAGGCCACTATCATTTAGGTGGGAAACACTTAGAAGGTTGTGTATGAGACCATCAACCCAGTACACATTGTCAGCACTACTCTTTCCATTCAAAGAGATGGACCTTCTGCCTTTGACCATGCATGGTGCATCATTACCAAAGTGAACCACACCACCATCATACTCCTCTAAGGATAGAAACTTGCTCTGGTCACTAGTCATATGATGAGAACAGCCACTGTCAATGATCCACTCATTGGAATTATCAAACCAGGAGACAAGAGCCTTCTTGTCTACCACATCTTCCTTTACAGCAACAAACACAATGTCTTCATTCTCTTCATCTTCTTATTCCTCATCTGTGACACCATCAACTGCCACAAAACAGTCTCTAGTTTCCTCCTTTGAATTTCTTGAACCTTTCTGGTTTATCCTTGTTGTCACTATTGGGACAATTCATAGCAATATGTCCTATCTAGTTACAGGAGAAACATTACAAAGGTAGCTTACCTTTGTATTTACCATTTCCTTTTGAGAATTTCCTGGCAATAAGTGCTTTGAATTCCATTAGAAACTCTTCGTCATTCATTTCTCTACTCTGATTAGGTTCCCCACTAGTGCTAGCCTCTTTTCCTTTTCTGGAAGGTATAACAGAGGCTCTAAAAGCTGATTCTATCTTTTGAACATTGCCATCAAAACTATTCAGCTCATAGGCTGTCAACTTGGCTACGATGGAGTCCAAGGACACCTTAGACTTGTCTATTGATCTCAGCTCCTGAATAGCAGTGACCCTTATTGCATAGACCGGCAACAGGGATCTCAGGACTTTACTTACCACAGTGGAATCTTCTATTTTGCCACCTGCACTCTTTATTTCTCCAACAATTGTTTTGATTCTTATTCCATACTGCTGAATGGTCTCTCCTTCAACCATACGCATGTCTTCAAACTTCCCTCTCAGGCTTTCTTCCTTATCCTGTTTTACATGCTCATCATCACCATAGATATTTTCAAGATCATCCCATACCTCCTTGGGATTTGCCTTGTCCTGAACATCAATAAACTCAATGTCAAATATACTACTAATGAGGGCTTCCATGACTTGCCCATTTTCTTGTATCTCTCTCTTTTGGTCATCGGTGAGAGTACCAGTAGGGACAACATATACATTTCCAACATAACTCCAATGTTTAACACCCATGCTTTTGATGAATATCTTCATCTTGTCTTTCCATATACCAAAATTTTCCCTGTTAAACTTTGGACCTTCCCTCTTCATCATTTGACTAGGATCTTATCCTCAAGCGGTTAAGCTTACAACACAAAGGACCTAGAGGCACTCTGATACCAATTGATAACTCAATGATGAACCACTAGTACCAAACTAGTACTGAGGGGGGGGGGTGAATCAGTACAAACACAAATACAGTCCAAAAACCAGTTTGACAGCAAATACTCCAAATGACTAACAAACAAGGATACCGGTAAAATAGATTGCAACTGGTAGCATCCAGTACAACTCAATTAGTCATGAACCAGTCACTCAATAAGCTTTCTTCTTAGCTCAATACTATAGTGTCATTATATTCTCATGCATAAATAAGTAAACTTAATCGTCAGATCTTCACAACATTGAGTTCAATATATTTTATAGACATGCATAAAACACAGAACCTTCATGTGCTTAACAGGTAAAACAAAGCATCACAAGACAAAAGCATTTCACATGACACACATATTTTTCATGTGGAAACCCAACTGAGAAAAACCATGATAGGGATGAATACCCACAAGCTGCTTTTTGAATTCTTTAGAAGTTCGCTCTGTTAGGAGCCTTGTCCAGTTAAGGACATTACAATAGGTTCTGGTAGGAACCGATCCTGTTAGGGATCAGCCGATTAAGGGATACCCGGTTAAGGGTTAAACCTGGTAGGGTCACCTTATTAGAGGATTTCAAGAACTCAATAGCTGAAAGGATCTCCTAAGCTCTATAGCTTCTTAGAACTCATTAGCCTCGAGTTACCCAGTTAAGGGATTTGAATCAAGCCGGTTAAGACCACCCGATTTAAGGGATTTTGAATCAAGCTAGTTAAGGCTATCCTGTTAGGGGATTTTACAATTGTTGAAGTGGTTAGAGATCAACAGGTATTATAATGATTTGTTAATAGCACTCAATGCTAATGCAGATCTGTTTAGGCTCCTCTTTTCCTTCTGCACATTCACTTTGCAGGTATCCCTTCTCTCCTTTGGTCTGGCAAGAATTAAATATCACTTCCCTTGGATACACACTCACAAATTTTGTTAACAACCTCAGAAAGAAACACAACATCGACCTTATAGGAAACATACAGGTCAGTAGAAAAAACCCTAAACCCTAAACCTGTTAGGTTAAGCAATTCAAACGGTTTGATCCTAACCATTGAATCATACTGCATTAAATGCAACAATCTTGAATCGATCTCAAGACATTCTCCATCGTCCATTATCCACCGATTTCATGGCGGTTGATAACCCATCACACGTTATCACCATTTGACAGACTTCGCACATTCCTGAGGTAGATAGGAAGATTCATCTTCATGCAAGATCCTTCATGCACATAGAGCTTACATGGCAACACGATCTGTCCTCCATTATACTGCTAACTCATCACACAGAGATCACTGATTGAGTCACACAGACTTGAGGTACTCCAGCCAGAAATCCTGAAGTGGAAGCTACCTACCAACCGATAGTCATACAATGCTTCCATGTGCTGGTTCCCATAGCTACATGCTAGTTCACCTTGAACAAATATGCCACTTCACTTTGGCATATAAACCAATTCATATAAATGTCAGTTCAGTCTCTCTCTTCACTTATCACATGTGCCAGTTCACACTATGTCTCATATTGACATCAATGATAACATACAATATCAATATGCCTTCATGTCGGTTCACATAATGCCAACATACAATACATACTGCATTCATTATATTAGGTCTGTTTTGTGTCAAATACAGTAATCCTCTAACCATAGATTTGTACCTTGTCAGATTAATAGGAGCTGTATCATCCTTCAATGCCAATTTATCAGTTCTAGTCATAGGAGTGCTTACTAGTTTGGAATTTTCCATACCAAATTTCTTCAAAAGTTCCTTCAAGTACTTTGTTTGACATATGAATATACCTTTATTTGTTTGTGAAATATGTAAACCTAGAAAGAACTTTATCTCCCCAATCATAGACATTTCAAATTCTTTTTGCATCTAGTTAGCAAAGTTTTTACATAATCCATCTTCACCTCCAAAAATGATATCATCCACAAATACTTCAATCACCAAAATGTCATCATTGGTAACTTTGTAATACAAATTGTTGTCAACATTACCTTTTGTGTAACCAAGCTTTAAAAGATATTTATCCAATCTAGCATACCATGCTCTGGGAGCTTGCTTTAATCCATATAAAGCTTTCCTTAACCTGCAAACCATATCCTTATTATCTGTCAAAGAAAATCCATCAGGCTGTTTAATGTAAACTTCCTCTTCAAGATCTCCATTCAAAAATGCACATTTTACATCCATCTGATAAAATTTATAGTTCGTGTTGTTAATGTTTGTAGCTTCAGTCGAATGATCATTTAGAATACATATAATATATGTTGATTAATAATAATATATTATTATGTTATATTATATTATTATTAATCATATAAAATTTAATATTCAATATTAATCTATTATATTATTCTAAATTAATAATTGATTGATGAAACATTATAATATTGATTAAATTATTATAATTAAAGGAGAGACACGTCCGTTCAAGGACATGCCTCTCCAAAGGAATATATATATATATATATATATATATATATATATATATATATATATATATATATATATATATATATATATATATATATATATATATATATATATATATATATATATATATATATATATATATATATATTATGTTATTCAATTTGAGAACACATAGAATTCCAAGAATGCAAGTATCAGATTGAATCAGATATATACATTAAAATACATCTAATAAAACCTAGGAAAATCAACATGGTATTAGAGCTCAGGCCTGTGAAGTTTAATTTGGAGGTTGGAGAGGGTTGGAGAATTTAGTTTTTTCTAGAATTTTCACTCTGAAATATGCCATTGTACGGCCTTTGGTTGGCCTCAAAATGAGGACTATAATATAATGATGGAAAGATCTAAGTTTCTAGTTTTAAAATATGTTTATCTCATCAAACTTGATTCAGTTTTGTGCAAGATATGATGACTTTGGTGTAGGTCACTTGAAACCCTACCTAGGGTTAGCAGTTTTGGGAAAAATGTCATAACTTTTCTTTTAATTGTTGGATTTGGATATAACTTGGAGGAAATGTTTGTAATTAGATTTTCTAACATCTCACCAAAGAGATTGGATAAATTTGGTAAATTGAAAAAGTTATTAATGACTGTGTGTGGCAGATCATAATGAAAGTGTTGATCAAAATTATGAAAATGTTCTACATCATTCAAAGGGAATTATGATGAGAGATGATTCATGCATGATATTTATTATATGGGCTCACCTTATGAAATGAAATGTTTTAAACTTAAGATACGTATTCCATGTTTTATTAAGGCACATGAATTATTGAGTTTGTAATTTATGCTATAATAATGGGTAGTAAAATCTTATATGCTTCTATCATTGGTATTTCTGTTCGAGATAATTTAGTTTATGAGCTATTTGTAATCTCTCTCTGACATACCTTTAGGATGAAAGCATAATAAAATTTAATTAAATGGAGAAATAAATTGATTCTTATAAACGAATTGATGATTGAGACCAGATGCAGAGGGAGTTTGACATTTCAAAAGAGGACAAGAGGTTGATACAAGAACTTGAGCTTCAGAGGGAGCAAATGGTTCAGTCAACTTGTGACAATTTTGATCATAGTGATTGAGAGGGATTTTCACTATTGAGGATGAAACACTTATGAGGTAAAACTTGATTCAATTGATTATTCTACTAATGAAATCATTTAATGCCTTATGGGCCCTGTGTAAATCATAAGGAAGTGACGACTTCCAAATGATTTCCACTTGTATTTTTGAGGTTATTGGAAGGTGACGATCTTACAATAACTTGAGCTTGTGGATAGAATCACCAACAGAGGAAATCCACATGAGAGCTTGTGGATAGAATTGTCGATTAAGGCAATCCACGTAAGAGCTTGTGGATAGAATTGTCGATTGAGGCAATCCACGTGAGAGCTCATGGATAGAATCGCCGACTAAGGCAATCCACATGAGAGCTCATGGATAGAATCATTGATTGAGGCAATTCACATAAGAGCTTGTGGATAGAATCACTGACTGAGGGAATCCATGTGAGAGCTCATGGATAGAATCGCCGACTGAGGCAATCCATGTGAGAGCTCATGGATAGAATCATCGATTGAGGCAATCCACATAAGAGCTTGTGGATAGAATCATCAACTGAGGCAATACACATGAGAGCTCATGGATAGAATCATCGACTGAGTCCATCCATATAAGAGCTTGTGGATAGAATCATCGACTGAGGCAATCCACATGAGAGCTCATGGATAGAATCTCTGACTAAGGCAATCCACATAAGAGCTTGTGGATAGAATCACCGACAGAGGCAATCCACATAAGAGCTTATGGATAGAATCATCGACAGAGGCAATCCATGCAAGAACTTGTGAATAGAATCGTTGATGGAGGCAAAGTCACACCTTGAGACTATGGTCCCTTGTGATGAGCATCATATGGTTGATGCAAATACTCCCAATATCATGAGATGATATTTTTGAGTTATGGTGAATATCATGTGCCTTGATATTCTTGATTATACCATACTTCCTAATATCATAGTGAGATAATATTTTCTCTATTCCATAATTAATCTAGACTTAATGCATTTGCATTGAATTTATCTTCCCTAGCTAAGAGGGAGTGTTAATTATGTTTTGTGTAGCTATGGTGAGGGCCATAAGTGTTGACATGGGAGATCACTACACATTCTATCTGATCATCCTCCCTAGCTAAGAGGGAGTGTTAATGTTTGTAGCTTCAGTCAAATGATCATTTAGAATACATATAATATATGTTGATTGATAATAATATATTATTATGTTATATTATATTATTATTAATCATATAGAATTTAATATTCAATATTAATCTATTATATTATTCTAAATTAATAATTGATTGATGAAACATTATAATATTGATTAAATTATTATAATTAAAGGAGAGACATGTTCGTTCAAGGACATGCCTCTCCAAAGGAATATATATAGTATAATGTTATTCAATTTGAGAACACATAGAATTCCAAGAATGCAAGTATTAGATTGAATAAGATATATGCATTAAAATACATCCAATAAAACTTGGGAAAATCAACACGTGTGAGCTACAAATGCAAGAAATAGTCTAACTACCTCAATTCTAGCTACCGGTGCAAAGGTTTCATTATAATCAATTCCTTCTTTCTATGAATAACCTTTACAAACTAATCTTGCTTTGTTTCTAATTACTTCACTATCCTCATTAAGTTTATTTCTATATACCCATTTAGTTCCAATTACATTTTTGTCTTTAGGCTGGGGAACTAATGTCCAAGTCTTATTATTTTCAATCTTTTCTAATTCTTCTTCCATTGCTTTTATCCAATGTTTATCTTGACATGCTTCAATAACAGATGATGGTTCAACTTGAGAAATTAAACATACCTCTTCATTTTCCAATCTTCCTGTAGCATCGTAAATTGTACGCACTTGCTAGGGTGGTACAATTTCACACCTAGATTAGCACCCGCCTTGGTGCATTTTACATTTTGCATTGCATTTCTCCTTTAGCACTTAATTAATCAAATTAATTAGGTCTAAGGTCCTATTTCATCGTCCTCCACATCATAAAGTTGGGCCCTTTCGTTAAAGTGTGCCCTTTTCATTTTATTCCTCCAATACATCATTAAATCAAAAACCCTAATTAGGTCCTATTTTGAACTTGGGGGCTTCGTTTTGGGGGTCAAAACATCTCGAAATCACCTGTAACTTCAGGATTCTCTCTAAAATCATCATATCCGACGGCCCTAAAAATTTGGTGAAAAGTTGTCGGGACCATGGCGCCCGGAGTGCACATGGTCCCGGACATTTTTCCTGAAATTTTAGGAGCACAATCCAATCATAAAATAAAGCTTAACCCCAAGAAATTGGCAGGAGATTCAATCTCTAGGTCGGGCCAAAAGATGAAATTACGACCTAGGGTTTCATACATAAGAGCTGTCTTTCTTCATTTGAAAGGATCCGAATTTTGTTTTCAGGAGCCTCATATGCAGCGAAAGAGAAGATCTTTGAAGACTTCAACAACATTCAACATCCATCTATCAAGAATTTATCAATTTCATTCATCCACTGAGGGCTTGGAAGACATTGAAGAGCAATAGGAGATTATCGACTGAAGATTGGCTTGTAACCCTCCCTTGGGGTTGGGTATGATTTCATGTTGTTTTCATGTCTTTGCATAAGCTTCAATATATCACTTATTCATGCTTTAGATCACTTTGCATCTTGATTTAGAGCATTTACATTGTCATTTACAAGCAATTAGGGTTTACTTTCTAGGTTGCTCTAGTTTGCTTACTTGCATTTTAGGATCTTGCACACACACGAGGTCTACACACACAATAATTTTTACAATACAACTTGGCTATTCGTGGAGGTGGAAATCATTGAAGCGGGGGTTTGACTAAGGAAAAACCCTATATAGCCGCCCACCATACCCTTTTCAGATATAAGTGCAGGTTTCGGGACTCGGACGATGCCGCAGGTTGTAGATCTGGGAGAAGCAGACTGAGACCGACCTTCTGACCAAATTGCAGGGCAAAAGACCAGGACAGGGGCATGGGGCACCTTGGTCCTACTAGGACAGGGGCGCTGGGTGCCCTGGTCCCTGGGATAGAGGTGCTAGGCAACCTGGTCCTCCTGACAAACAACAATTTTTGGCATTTCCGACAGTTTTCCAGGTTGCAAAACAACAGTTTCAGGAGCAGTTTTCGGGATAGAATTAGGATAGTGGCGCCCACGCCCCCATCTCGAACATTTTCAATCAGATTTTGACTCCGGGTATGCATCTGCATTCTTGTTTTGTCCTTGTGTTTACAACTTTTCATTGTTTAATCTCAATTCTGCAATCTTGTTATTAGTTCATACTTGCATTTCGGGATTAGGACTTGAACTTGCATCATTTTATCTTTCAATTACAACAAAGGAATAGAAATCCTAATAGGTAGCCCATGGCTCTCTCTTTCACAAAAAGAAGTAGCCAATTGTGTGATACCTCTAGGCTCTTTCATATTCTGTAATGTGTGTCCAAAGGTAGGATTAGGGCATGTTAACCTAGTCTCACTTTTTCCCCTACAAATTTTGGTGAACGTGACATGAAACTATCATTGCTTCCTCTTGCATTACATTTGTAAGATATAGATCTAGATTTAGTGTGTTTAAATTTTATGCAACCTTTATTTCAAAATATCAGATTTTTATTTGCAAGATGTTCATGTTTATGATGATGTATGCAATTATGTTGATTATGAGTATAGCCAAGATGAATTAGATGAAGCTTTAGATGAGTTTTTGAACCCTAAAGATGCCAAACCTTCATTTTACCAAAGACTCATAAACCTTGTTACTATGCCATTTAGGTGTGATGAGAAAGATAAGTCGAATGGTTCCTTTCAAGGGTACATTCCCATCAACTCTTCCACTGAATCTAGTAACATGGTTGTTTTCAATAATCCCCTCTATGAAGAGATATCTCCTTTTGAATCAAAAGATAAACCTTTTGATAGCTATGATCATACTTTGTTGGATGATGCTCTTCATGACTTTGTGGCTTTATCGAAATCTTTAAACAAGAACAAGACTTCTAAATTGGTTAACATGATAAACCTGAATGAGCATAATAAGCCTCTCTTTGAAGTCCAAGGTGCTTATCCTTCTACCACCTTTCAAGTTCCTAAATCATCTCTCCTTACTGTCCAAGGGGGGTATGATCTTGATTCCTTTCTTACTCCGAATAAACCAATCATCACTGTGCAAGGAAGAAAACCTGTAAGTCCTTATAGTTATGCCAAGCAATTACCTAGAGAGAGTTATCATGTGGTTGCCCATACTTATCACACCAGAAATAATAGGCACCCTTATCCTCCTCCTGTTATTCTAGTTTCTCTTCCTAATCCTCAACCAATTCTTCCACAAGCTCCACGTATTTCACAAGTTATGGGTAAGGAATATGATCTCATGGAACAACTTAAAGCTAACCCTGCTAAGATATCCCTCTGGGATTTGATTCAAACTTCTTCCTCTCATCATGGAATGTTACAAGATGCCTTGAAAGATTTGAATGTTCCTCCACTGAATACATCTAGTAATATAGCATCTTTGGTTAACTCTGTGATGAATCCTAAAGCTCAAATTGTGTTTTCCCAAGATGAGTTGCCTACTAGTGAAATTCAACATCAATATGATCCCTTGATGATTGAGGTTATCATGAAAGACACTGCTATAAGACGAACACTAGTAGATAATTGCTCTGGCCTTAATGTGTGTAGCATTAATCTATTGCATAAAATGAATGTGGATACATCCCTCATTGAGCCTGACTCTCATCCCATTCGAGGCTTTGACAATGTGGCTAAGACTTCATTAGGTATTATCACGTTACCCCTCACAGTGGGACCTATTGCTTTGCCTACTCCTATCCATGTTATGTCGGGAAATCTAACATACAACTTGTTATTAGGGAGACCTTGGATTCATAGTATGCAAGTTGTCCCCTCTACATTGCATAGACAAGTTAAATTTATTTATAACAATAAGACATATACCTTGATAGGTGATACTAATTTCGAAGCTTGTTTACAAACATCTACTTCCAAAGGGGGTTCTTCTAAGCCGTCCTTGTCTAGTGATGACTCTTTAAACAAGATACCTATCGATGAATCCTTGCTCTCTGATGATCAAAATTCTTTGGATGAGTCTGGAGCTCCTGAAGAAGATTCTTCTCGACTTGAATCTACACATAAGAAGGATTTTGATCCTAAGAAAGTTCTCGTAGAAGACAATTAGGGATCTCTTGATTTTAATCCCACCTTTGTAGGTGAATATAAGGTTCCTTCTAGAGAGCTTAAAGTTGAAAAGAAGGAAGAAGCTAAAAATCAGTCAATCTTACCTGAACCCATGAGCAATAATTTCGTGGCCGCTTCTCAAACTTCTTCTCCTCACACCTCTAATTTTGAAGAGTTTGATTCTTTGTCTTATGAAAAACCACCTTCTCTTTCTGAAATAGCTGATCATTATGGTCATGGTTTTCATATTCTAGCTAAGCATGGGTATCATGGAAATGGCTGTGGTGCTCACGAACAAGGAATAAAGGTTCCTCTAGAGAATAATCTTTAAGATATGATCTTTGGACTTGGTTATAATCCCTACAAGCGCACTAAAGCTTCTAAGAGACCATGTATTAATGTTAATGCTATTTCTACATCTCTATCAATGCAACACCCTGAGTATATTGATGGGGATCCTTCGTGTGCCTGTGTTTTGGATATCTTTCCTACTGATGATGCTTTAGCTGAGTTTTTAGGAGCATATGATACTCTTCCTCGTTATCATCACAATAGGGGACTCCCTTATTGTTTGAACACTGAAGCCTATTTTGGAAAAGAGATTGATAATGATGAGATTGTGAAAGAATTCCCTCAGTTAAAGGATACTCCTCAACAAAGTAATCTTCTTATAAGTGACACCATTGATGTTAAGATGGATCCTTGCAATGAAGAAAAAGTTATTAAAATTGGAAAGTGCTTGGATGAAGAAGAACAAAAACAATATATAGATTTATTGCATGAATTCCCTGAAATCTTTGCTTGGACATACTCTGACATGCCTAGTATAGATCCTAAGATTGTCACTCATAATATTGTCTTAGTTCTTGATGCTAAGCCTGTGAAAGAAAAGATTCAAAAAATGAATCCTAAGGTGGCTCTTCTTGTTAAGGCTGAGATTGAAAAATTATTGGAGGCTGGATTTATTCACCCTATTGATTATTCCCCGTGGATTTCAAATATTGTCGTTGTGGCTAAACCAGATAATAAAATAAGAATGTGTACCAATTTTTGAGATTTAAATAAGGCTTCTTTAAAAGATGATTTCCCTCTTCCAAACATTGACATGATAGTTGATTCTATGGCAGGACATGCCTTGTTATCCTTCACGAATGGTTTTTCAGGATACAATCAAATTTTCATTAACCCTCAAGATCAATTCAAAATCGCTTTCACCACTCCTTGGGGTACATTTTGTTGGATAATGATGCCTTTTGGACTTAAAAATGCTGGTGCAACTTATCAACGAGTGACGACCCTTATCTTTCATGATTATATGCATAAGATTTTAGAGGATTATGTTGATGATATTCTAGCCAAATCCATTCTTCGCATAGATCATATTAAAATCCTTCATCAAATCTTTGAAAGAATTCATAAATATCACATGCACTTGAATCCCCAAAAATGTGTTTTTGGTGTGGATAGTGGAAAACTATTAGGATTCATAGTTTCGCATCGTGGGATTGAGGTGGACACTAAGAAAATAGATGCTATTGTCAACATGCCACCTCCTAGAAATGTGTCTCAACTTAAAAGCTTACAAGGAAAGATGCAAGCTATTCATAGGTTCGTATCTCGACTTGCGGATCGTACCTTTCCTTTTACTCAACTTCTCAAAAAGGATATTACTTTTCAATGGAACGAAGATTGTCAGCAAGCATTTGAAGATTTAAAAGTATATTTGGCTAACCCTCCTGTCCTTCAACCTGCCAAACCTTCTAAACCTTTTCTTCTTTATACAGCTGCTTCCTCTCATGCTCTTGTAGCATTATTGGTGCAATGTGATAAAGATGGTAAGGAATGTCCGGTTTATTATATAAGTTGTACCTTACTCGATTATGAGACCCAATATTCTACGATAGAAAGACAATGCTTGGCCTTGGTGTTTGCGACTCAGAAATTAAGACATTATTTTTTAAATTCAGAAGTCCACATCATGGTAAAGTTTGATCCTTTGAAGCATCTTTTCTCTAAAACTGATTTATTAGGACACCTAGCTAAGTGGGTTATGATGTTAACTGAATTTGACCTTAAATTTGTTTCACAAAGAGCAATTAAAGGGCAAGCATTGACCGATCACTTAGTTGAGGCCCCTTCACCTTTCTCCTTCCCTAACCCTGAGTCTTTTCCCAATGACTTCATTCTTTGCATAGAGAAAGATGAAACTTGGGAATTATATTTTGATGGCTCTAAGTGTCGTACGGGATCGGGGGCAGGTGTCGTTCTAATTTCTCCTACAAAGAAATTTCCTATGTACCAATAAAATTGCTGAGTATGAGGCTCTTATAGCAGGAATAAAAGCGGCCTTGGCTTTGAATATAAAACACATACATATTTATGGAGATTCTCAATTGATTATAAGACAAGTAATGGGACTGTATCAAGCAAAACAAGACAAATTATCACAATATAAAGACCTTGCTATCTCTTTATTACAAAAATTCAATTCTTATACCATGGAACCTATTCCTTGAAAAGATAATCGACATGCAGACACAATGGCATGTGTGGATTCTCTTGTATCTTTAGAGGACCCTGTGGTTGATCTTAAATTTGTTATTCATAACCTCATTTCTCCAGCCATTGTAGATGATTCTAGCTTGGTGACATGTTGTGACTTTATAGACTCAGATGAATGGTATTCGCATATCGTAAGATACTTGACTGATGGTACCTTTCCTGATTCCACCAATAGGAACATTAGGGCTAGAATTTGCAAGCTGTCTGCTAGATATATCATTCTTTCTAATATTCTTTACCGAAGGGGTTATAATGGTCTTCTCCTTCGTTGTCTTAGCAAATCGGAAATCCCTGTTGCTCTTGATGAGGCACATTCAGGTGCCTGTGGGGGGCATTTTGGAGGCAAATCCTTGGTTCAAAGATTGCTTCGCATGGGATACTATTGGCAAACTATGTAGAAGGATTCTTTTTCATTTGTTAAGAAATGTCATCAATGTCAACAACACAATAATCTGATTCATGCTCCTGCCCAAGAACTTCATTCTCAAGTAGCTTCTTGGCCTTTCTCCGCATGGGGTTTGGATCTCATTGGTAAAATCTCTCCTCCTTCATCTCAAGGACACACCTTCATTATAACTGCAACAGATTACTTTACGAAGTGGGTAGAAGCTATTCCCCTTAACTCTACTACTGCTGAAGTGATTTGTCAATTTCTTTTAGAAAACATTATTTCTCGATTCGGGATACCTTCCACTATAATCTTAGATAATGGGACATCATTTAAGAACAAGGATGTGAAGAAATTCCTCAAGAAGTATCATATCAAACATCGATTTTCTACACCATACTATCCTCAATCAAATGGTCAAGCCGAATCATCCAATAAGATAATTGAACAAATTCTTCGCAAAACCATGAATAAGCATGGTAAGGATTGGAGTAATTAGCTAATCTATGCTCTTTGGGCCTACCGAACGAGTGTACGAATTGCTACAGGAACTACCCCTTATAATCTTGTTTATGGTGCTGACGCTATTATGCCTTTAGAGTTGGAGATTCCATCACTTAGGGTTTCTCTCAAAGGTATAGTAGATGATGAATCTTATAGAGAACAACGACTTCAACAGCTAGAGATGCTTGATGAACAGCATATAAATGCTCTTGAGCATATTCAAGCGTATCACAAAACTCTACAACGAAGCTATAATGATAAGGTTATTCAACGTTCCTTCTTAGTAGGTGACTTAGTCCTCTATGAGAATCAGCACAATGTGAATACCTTACCTGCAGTAAAGGGAAAATTTAGTCCTAATTGGCTTGGACCATATATCGTTATTGAAGATTATGGATCAGGTGCTTACAAAATAGCAGATGTAGACGGTACGCCTCTTAAAGAACCTATCAATGCTATGCACTTGCGTAGATACTATGCTTAATTCCTCATTCCTTATCTTTCATTTCATCTAAGCTTCGTTTCAGTTCTTCAAAATTGGGTAATATGTTAGCATATCTTGGTTAGAGCAAATAGAATTAAATGATATGGTGTTTAATCTATATTGCTTCATTCTTGACAAGCGTGTTTCTTTACTTTATTGTTTGTCTTGAATTCATTTATGTAAATTGTAAAAGATATACATTTCCATTATGCTAGCATATTTTACAATGTCTTTATGTGTTAAGTGGAATCGTATCATGTTGTATTTAAGTTCAAAATTAAATCACATTAGTTATATGATTCTTAGACTTAAGGCATATTTCTTCCCTATCATCAATGTAGTACTTGATTAAATATTTTAATTAAGTCACACATGTATCAATTTAATCATGGAGCATTGAGAAATCAATCACATGGAAATTAAATCCTGAACATACATGTACACCTACCAAATGTATTAACTTTAATCAAAGCAAAATATACATTGTTTTAAGCATTAAAGATAACACATTTGAGACAAAGCAAAGCATGTATATATATATATATATATGTGGATCAGGTTTTCATACACAAAAATAGGTCATTATACATCCAAAATGTGACCTATCCTACATCATGAGATCATCTCCTATCCCTAGGGCTAGTGATTGGAGAGTGACGACTAGACGCTCCCTCCTGATCTGGCCGTGAAGGTGGACCCATAGGTGTGTAGCGCGATATAGACCGTGAGTGACTCCGAGAGGAACTCCTACGATCCCTATCCATAAGGATCGCGTGATAGGAGGTAGCCTCGGCCTGAGCTACTGCTAGATCTCGTTGTGCTCGTTGAAGGTTCTCTGATAGAACTCTCTCTATCTCCCTCCATATGTCCACCTATACTCGAAATGGGGCAAACAAGTCCTCATGCCGACTCGCATTCCCCTAAGGCCTATAAGCAATCTGTGAGGAACTAGGGATCTGTGCCATCATGGAAATATCTATTACTACTTGCTGAATCAAGGAATGCCACTCCTGCACATTAGCTGTAGCAGTAGAACAGATTATTGTGTTAGTACCATTCTATATCATCAAAGCATTAATCAATCAATATAAACTTACTATACCTGGATCTCCCTCGCGCTAGTAGGGATCATGATATGGTAGCATCTGTGACTGGAAACTACTAGGCTCCCCACGCTCAAATAATCTATGCATGATGGGTGTAGGCTGGTCCGTACTAGAAATAGGTCTTTGTATCACCTCATGTTCCCCCTTTTGGAGAATAAGAGGAGGATCCAAGGCTATGGTATCATCTCCTGAATGGTGGGGAGCTGCATCCTCCTCCTTCTCATCATCCTCATCCTCATCCGCATCCTCACCTACATCCTTGTTCTCCTCATCTCTATCTGTGTCATCCTCCTCTCCCTCCTCCTCCTCCTCGGCACTAGGCTGATCTCCTATGGGTGGATCAGGATCTTCTACCTCCTCATGATCCTCTCCCTCCTCTGGCTCCTCCAACCTGGATCCCTGATCCTCATCTCGGTCTCCATGTCTCCATGGGCCTGGATGGCCTGTCGGGTGATCTGGTGGAAAGATAGGCCCTAGGTATGATCTCACAAACCATGAGAGATACCTGTGCTATGCTCCAGGCTCTGCGGAGTAATCAGTGATCACATCCTGATCGGATCCCTTTATATCTGTAGTCTCAATGTCATCTATCATCGGTCTCGCTATTGCTCTAGGTCTGGGAAGGACTCGTGAGTGTCGAGTATAGATGGGTACATCGGCTAGAACACACTGCTCTAGCCCAAACTGCCTCGGTACTTGGTCAAAGTAGAATGGGACTGTGATATGTGAATATCATCCCCGTAGTAGGCGGTTCCTCTATAAGCATGCTAACTATCTCTCCATCCCATCCCATCTATGCATCCGTAGATATGGTCTCCATACTATCACCTCGACTGTCAATCTATCAAGTATCACTCTCCAATATAGCAGATCCCCAAATCTCCACTCGTTGGTAAGTGGATAGGAAAACACCCTAGGTCGCTCGCTAGCCATACTCATCAGATAGTTGACAGGCCTGGTGCATGTGAAGTGCTCAAATATCCACACTTGCAGAAGTGTGTATGTCATCAAGCTGCAGCCCTGTCCAAACACATACTCCTCAAGGTCATGATAGATATGTGCAAGCATACTCCGACCCCAAGCATATACTCTCCTATGTCTCTCCATAGCTCTGATGCACCATGTGAGACCCCCATGCATGTGCGTACCTCGCCCATTAGGGCAGACGGCTAGTGCAATGATGGCAATCATAAGACGTCTCACAAGGGGCACCTCTCCTATAGGATGTAAGAGCCAGCTGACCATGATGCGACCTCTCATCTCGCTCGGCATGACTCTCCCTATGTAGTATACCTGCTCCCTCTGATGGTCCTCCACTGACCGATCGGTCACATATGTCACAGTAGCTCCTCTGATAGGAAGATGAAGTATGCAGTACACATCCTCAAGTGTAACCAGCATCTCTCCTACTGGGAGATGGAATGTACATGTGTCAGGATCCCAGCGCTCCATAAGTGCCATCAGCATCACAGGATGGAATCGAATGGCTGGCATAAGGATCTCATACCATAAACCCACAATCGACAATGTATCCCTCTCTGCCTGAGTCAGCTGGGGAATCTGATCTCGCAGACTGCGAAGAATCTGCCCCGCGGTGTGCTCTCTCATGTATGGGAGACCCTGCAACACAAAAACATAAGTATAATCAGTACTCAATCATCAAAATCATTCACGCAAACTATCGAACATCATATGCTAACCCTAACATCCCTCGCCAAGTCCTGATTGGGACCATGGCACCCTGAGAGGACCATGGTGCCCTGTCTGGGACCATGGTGCCCTGAGAGGACCATGGTGCCCCACAGGGACCATGGCACCCTGAAAGGACCATGGCGCCCCATAGGGACCATGGCGCTCTGGGTGGGACCCAGGGTCAAATTCTAGGGCCTACAAACGATCACAGAAAGTCAAAGTCAACAGAAATACAAAAAATCAAAAGTCAACATTTAGTCAACTCACCTCGTCCAGTGGCTCGTCATCGATCATGGCCTGTCGCATGATCTCAATCCTCGTGGGATGCTCTGGTCGTCGTGAAGGCATGATGATGGCTATGTGGGCTCCGCTGCAATGAACAATACTTAGAAATCAACAAAGTGACAAATGCAAATGTCACTTTCAAGGTATATACTTTCATTCCTTTACCTTTACTTTCACAACCCTAATTTTCCTCTATCACTCATTTCATCATAACTTGAGTTTGGGAGATGCGATTTTTGAACCATTTGTTGCGTAGGAATCGTATTTTCATTCCCCTACTCTCATGATGTTCCAAAAAGTGCTCTGATGAAGCCTATTCAGTGAACATCCCTCATCAATACTCTCTTACACAATTTGTCGTAAGTAAACATGCTATCCTATTTCACCTCCCTAATAAGAAAGTCAAAACAGGGGGGGCATATAGCTACTCACAAATTTCATCACTTTCCTTAGTAAGCATTAGGTGATTTTGTGATCTAACGTGTGTTTTGTAGGGTGCGGCTCCTAACTGTGTACTGCAGATACCGCTGGGGGCTTCGTCTGACAACTTATGGATATATCCTTTTTCAAATGATGTTTACTTTTCTGTACTTTAGCTTGCATATGCACGTAGTACTCATATGACTGCTAAAGTGGGGGCTAAATGTAGTGTCGTAAATTGTACGCACTTGCTAGGGTGGTACAATTTCACACCTAGTTTAGCACCTGCCTTGGTGCATTTTACATTTTGCATTGCATTTCTCCTTTAGCACTTAATTAATCAAATTAATTAGGTCTAAGGTCCTATTTCATCATCCTCCACATCATAAAGTTGGGCCCTTTCGTTAAAGTGTGCCCTTTTCATTTTATTCCTCCAATACATAATTTAATCAAAAACCCTAATTAGGTCCTATTTTGAACTTGGGGGCTTGGTTTCGGGGGTCAAAACATCTCGAAATCACCTGTAACTTCGGGATTCTCTTTAAAATCATTATATTCGACGGCCCTGAAAATTTGGTGAAAAATTGTCGGGACCATGGCGCCCGGAGTGCACATGGTCCCGGACATTTTTCTCAAAATTTTAGGAGCACAATCCAATTATAAAATAAAGCTTAACCCCAAGAAATTGGTGGGAGATTCAATATCTAGGTCGGCCAAAAGACGAAATTATGACCTAGGGTTTCATACATAAGAGCTCTCTTTCTTCATTTGAAAGGATCCGAATTTTGTTTTTCAAGAACCTCATATGCAGCGAAAGAGCAGATCTTTGAAGACTTCAACAACATTCAACATCCATCTATCAAGCATTTATCAATTTCATTCATCCATTGAGGGCTTGGAAGACATTGAAGAGCAATAGGAGATTACCGACTGAAGATTGGATTGTACCCCTCCCTTGGGGTTGGGTATGATTTCATGTTGTTTTCATGTCTTTGCATAAGCTTTGATATATCACTTATTCATGCTTTAGATCACTTTGCATCCTGATTTAGAGCATTTACATTGTCATTTACAAGAAATTAGGGTTTACTTTCTAGGTTGCTCTAGTTTTCTTACTTGCATTTTAGGATCTTGCACACACACAAGGTCTGCACACACAATAATTTTTACAATACAACTTGGCTATTCGTGGAGGTGGAAATAACCGAAGTAGGGGTTTGACTAAGGCAAAACCCTATATAGCTGCCCACCATACCCTTTTCAGATATAAGTGCAGGTTTCAGGACTCGGACGACGCCGTAGGTTGCAGATCTGGGAGAAGCAGACTGAGACCGACCTTCCCACCAAGTTGCAGGGAAAAAGACCAGGACAAGGGTGTGGGGTGCCCTGGTCCTACCAGGACAGGGGCGCTGGGTGCTCTGGTCCCTGGGACAGAGGTGCTGGGCACCCTAGTCCTCTTGACAGATAGTAATTTTTGGCATTTCCGGCAGTTTTCTAGGTTGCAAAACAGCAGTTTCAGGAGCAGTTTCCGGGACAGAATCAGGACAGTGGCACCCATGCCCTCGTCCCAAACATTTTCAATCAGATTTTGACTCTGGGTATGCATCTGCATTCTTGTTTTGTCCTTGTGTTTACAGCTTTTCATTGTTTAATCTCAATTCTGCAATCTTGTTATTAGTTCATACTTGCATTTTGGGATTAGGACTTGAACTTGCATCATTTTATCTTTCAATTACAACAAAGGAATAGAAATCCTAATAGATAGCCTGTGGCTCTCTCTTTCACAAAAAGAGGTAGCTAATTGTGTGATACCTCTAGGCTCTTTCGTATTCTGTAATGTGTGTCCAAAGGTAGGATTAGGGCATGTTAACCTAGTCTCACTTTTTCCCCTACACACTTCCTCTAGTCATAACACCTTGATTTTTGTTTCCAATTATCTGAATGATTCGATCTTACATACCTAGTTTTATTCTGATTTTCATTCACATGCTATTGTTCTTTAGTCATAGTTGAGTTTTTTGATGATGTTGGTGTGACTAGATCTTCACTCTGTACTAGTGCAATCTATGCCAGTTCATTTATAATCATTTCAACTATCGGTTCTATAGATCTTGAATCTCCTCTAAAACATTCATCTATCTTCACATTATTACTCTCAATGATTTTCTGTAATCTTTTATTAGAACATCTATATGCCTTGCTTTTAGGAGAATAACCAAGAAATATTCCTTCATCACTTCTAGGATCAAATTTGCCAATATACTCATCTCTTCTAATATAACATTTTCTTCCAAATATTCTCAAGTATTTAAGAGTAGGAGTATGACCAAACCATAGTTCATAAGGGGTCTTACTAGTTTCACTTTTGATGTGAACTCTGTTGAAAGTATAAATCATTGTATTCACTACTTCTCTCCAATACACATGAGGTAGATTTTCTTCCATCAACATGGATCTTGCTCCATCGAGAATAGTTTTGTTCTTTCTTTCCACAACATTCTGTTGGGGTGTCCTGGGTGCTGATAGTTCTCTTTTGATTCCATTCACTTCATAGAATGCAATATATTCCCTAGATGTAAATTCTCCTCCTTGATCTAATCCCAAACATTTTATTTTCTTGCCGGTTTCATTCTCTACCATTCCCTTGTATATCTTGAATCTTCCAAAAGCTTTTGATTTCTCCATAAGAAAAGTAACCCAAAACATTCTAGAATAATCATCAATTATTAGCATAAATTATCTATCACCTTGTAGACTTCTTGTTGTTGCTAGACCACATAAATCAGTATGAATTAAATGAAGAATATTATTGGATTTCTTAGTAATGCTTTTAAATGTTGTTCTAACTTTTTTTCCCATTTGACATTCCTTACATACCGGATAATGAGGTTTCACAATCTTAGGTAAATCCCTTACTACCTTAGTTGAACTAATCTTTGCAATGCCATCAAAATTCACATGACAAAGTCTCTTATGCCATAACCAACTTTCATCAATGTGTGAAATCAAACATGTCTTATCACTGGTATTCAAATGAAATATATTACCTTTAGTCTGATTACCGGTTGCAATCTCCAATCCAGTTTTGTTTATGTTTTTGCATTTTGCATTCTTAAACTTTAACTAACATCTTTTTTTCACTAACTGACCAACACTCAAAATATTATCCTTTAAACCTTCTACAAAATAAACATTGTCAGTATTATGCTTACCATGCAAAGATATAGTGCCTCTTCCTTTGATTAAACAAGATTTATCATCTCCAAATATCACTAGACCTCCATGAATTTCCTAAAATGATAAGAATTTTCTTTTATCACTAGTCATATGATGGGTGCATCCACTATCTATGATCCATTCATATTTTTCTTAAATTTTTGGTGCCAGTGCCTGCTCTACCGGTTTGAAAATAGGAGCTGGTTGATCTTCTTTTATTGCAACAAAAGCCCATTCTTTAGCTATTGGATCTTCATATGAGTCATCTATAGCACCTTCATCTGTGTAGTAACATGACTTATCTCTGTTTTTCTTGAATCTGTATCTCTGATATTCAGGGTTAGGCTTATATATTCTTTTTGCTTCCTCCCTTATTCTTGCATGTCTATTAGGACACCTAGAAGCCATATGACCAACTTTATTGCAATTGAAACATTTGAAAGGTGCTTTACCTTCATACTTACTTCCTACTGGACCTTTAGGCATCTTCCTTGCAAATAGTGCTTCAAGTTCTTCAAGTTCTTCATTTTCTCTTCTCATATCTTCAAGTTCTTTTGCATAAAGTGTTTTCCAATTAGTTTTGTGAGATGATGATGATGATGATGATGATGATGATGATGATGATGCTGATGATGATGATAATGATGCTTTGAAAGCTAAATTATTCTTGACTGTAGCAACAAGACCAAACTCTTCAAGCTCAAATGCAGAAAGTTTTCCAACCAAGGCATCTCTAGAAACTGAAGTATTATGCATTGTTCTCAACTCATTAATAGTAGTTATTTTCATTTTGTAAGCTGGTGGCAAAGCTCTTAAAACTTTAGAAACAATTTCATCTTCACTTAAGGATCCTCCATAATATTGTATTCCTAAAACAATTTCATTAACTCTTTCCATAAATGCAGAAATTCTTTCATCTTCTTCCATTTTTAAATTTTCATACCCGACCTGGTAACATTCTAATTTTGCAATTTTGATAGTGGTATCTCCTTCATTCAATGTTTCCAGTTTATCCCAAATGGATTTAGTAGTAGATTAGTCTGATAATTCACTCAAAAGTGTTTCTCTTTCCTTGCAATCATTCTCCAAGTCTTTAGCCAATGTTGGTGGATGAGGTTGATTCAGAGTAGGACCAACATAGCCATTTTTAGTAACATCCCATATATCTCTTCGAATCTAGTTCAGATGTGTTTCCATTATGATCTTCCATATACCATAGTTAGTTCCATCAAGTTTTAGACTATCCTTCCTAAAAATATTTGTTGCCATAGGATCTCCTCAAGTTGTTAGGCTTCTACAAAAACAAGACTTTGCTCTGATACCAATTGTTAGGAACCAAGTAGGACAACTGAGAGGGGGGGGGTGAATTAGTTATGCATATGTTAGGAACTAGAAGGACAACTAGGAGGGGGGTGAATCAGTTGTCAATGAATTTCAACCCAATTTTAACTTAATCCAACTTAATACTTAATACTGGTAAACCAAACTTAATGTCAGTTAACAGATTAGCAGTTAATATCAATACCGATGAAACTTAATGCATGAAATAGAAAGAGAAACAACATCCACAACACATAACACATATATTTTTGACATGGAAACCTTGTAAGGGGAAAAACCATGGTGGGAAACCTTACCGACAATCAAATGATACTACCACAAATAGTATGTGTATACAAATGGGGTCTGCACATGAAGAAAGGCCAACCACCTAGAGAACACTGCTCAAATGGGAGTCACAATGACTATAGTAGGATGGCTAAATCCTAGAATAATGTATTCCTTCAAAGTGTATCTACAATGCTATATTCAGTATCGGTTTAAGCTCTGATGAACACCTTTAAACCTTCCTTTAACCTTCAAATGACATCTACTTGATTCGCTCTATGATCTACTTATTTGTTCTTCAATATCCACACACACTCATGATTACCACAATTCCATACTTCATCTCACAAATGAGATCTTACATTTATACAAAATCTAAGACCAAATGTGTAGGTCAGCTCACTAAGAATATTACATTTAAATCAATTACAAATAAGTCTTGATGCAATACAGCATGTCAGCTCAATAGATTTACAACAATATCCAATCAATAAATCATTTTCATAACATGTCATGCTGATCTAGAATAGATAATGTATATCAGTCCATAGCTTAGACCTATCTACCAGTAACAACAAATGTGTCAACCCGATTAGACCAATAACCAAAACACCAAAACCAAGTATCCAAACCATGTCTTAGACATAATCAAGTGATCTCCAGATAATAACAAGTTATCCTCTATACCGGTGAACCATATAACCTACCGATGAGCATATACTGCTAACTGTGCATAAGTCATTGACCTTGTCTGTGAACACAATGTCTCTGTTCAATAGTAAATCAACAATGTAGATCTCCAGAAGGATAAGTGTTGACATCAATGACAAAACCAATGCAACACATGCATAATATCAACAAATAAATTATAATCCAAAGAAAATTAATCCAACATAAAACTTAGTGCCGGTAAACCAAACTTAAGTGTCGGTAAAACTATAAATTTACAATTATAGCAATACCGATATAACTTAATGCATGAAACAGAAAGAGAAACAACATCCACAACACATGATGCAAATATTTTGACATGGAAACCCTATAAGGGGAAAAATCATGGTGGGAAACCTTACCCACAATCAGATGATACTACTACAGATAGTCAGTGTATACAAATGGGGTCTGCACATGCAGAAAGGCCAAGCGCTTATAGCTCACTGCTCAGTCGCAAAATAGGAGTCACACTGACTACAGTTGGATGGTTAAATCCAATAACAATGTATAGCCTCAGAATAACATCTGCAATGCTGGATTTAGTATTGGTTTAAGCTCTAAACATGAGTGTCAGACACCTTCATAACCTTTCTTCAACCTTCAGATAATGTCTGTGTGATTTGCAAAAGGATCTACTTATTTTCGTTCTTCAATATTTGTACACACTCATCATGATGATCTTCAATAAGATCTTACAATCATTTATACAAAACCTAATACCTATACATGAGGTCAACTCCCTAAAGATATTACAACTAAGTCAATTACAAATAAGTCTTTGATGCGATAAAATATGTTGGCTCAATATATTTACCACATTATCCAATCAATAGACCATTTCTAAGACATGTCATGCTTATCTAGAATAGATATCATGTACCGATCCGTAACCTAGACCTATCTACTGGTAAAGGCAAATCTATCAACCTGATTAGACAAATAAGAAAAACACCAAATCCAAACATCTAATCCATGTCTTTAACATAGCCAAATGATCTCCAGATGATAACAAGTTATCATCATTGCCGATGAATAATATATCTTGCTGGTGAACATATACCGGTGGCTATGTATAAGTCACTAACCATTCGGGTGCACACAATGTGTCAGTTCAACAATAAAACTAATATAACCATAGTGCCAAATCAACAATGTAAACCTCCAAGAAGATAAGTGTTGACATCAAAGACAAAACCAATGCAACACATGACAAAGTCATCCATAATACCAACACCAACAGACAATCTAAAAGATAATAATTTTTCCTTTTACCGTTCTATCCATTTTAAAGTACAAAATGACTCACTATATATACATGACTCAAAAGATACGAATAAAAGGAAACACCCTTCCATTATTACAAACTAAAACTAATAGAAACTTAACTGACTCCCTAATTGCTATAGACAAAACAAATTACAATGACAAAGACTAATTCTTTCCATCCAGCCGCTAACCATATTTCTGGATATGTCGAAGGAATCCTTCATCCTTATATGTGTAGGTGTTGAAGATGATGTCTCTGATCGCTATCTCTGTTGTAACAAAACTTTCAACCTGTTCTCCTATTTCATTCATGTCTAATGTATCCGCACGGGAAATGCTAAGGGCTGAACTGAGTAGAGATCTGCATTTGGTGATCCACTAGTGTTTGTCCTTCATAACCTTTGTATCATCTACTACACCTAGAAATCCATGATTAACAATCCCTTTACATTCCTCATATTCAATTTTCAACTCTGGTGTGAATCCTTGATGAGTTTCAATTAATTTTTTGACCTTATTGATCCTTTTATCACTATGTGTCTGATCTTGCAGTAGTATGTTTAACCTATCAAGGATCCTCTGGTGCGACACTATGTTATCCATATTTTTGTAGTAGATGGTCTAGAATTCCTCTAGTATCTTCTACATATTTTCAAATCATTTAGACAATAAGACACATGTTGTGTCCATCCTTATGCTTTGCATTCTTTCCTTCATTTTTTTGTTTTCCTTGTGCAATTCTTCACACTTCTTTTTCAGTTTGGTTTCATCAGCTATCTGGGGTATAGGTTGACCCCTCCTTCTCAAAAGTTCCTCATACAATGCTTTATACTTTCCTGCCTCTTTCACCAACATCTTCATCTATGCTTTATTTAGTTTTGAAATATCAACTCCCATGTCCACCGTGACCATGGGATCAACTTCACCGACCTTTAGCTTCATCATTTGTCCAAAAGATTTGTCCACATCTATGATTTTCAGCCTCATATTTGGGGGATAAAGAGCCCATAAAAGCATGGCCTCATCATCTAGATCATACCTTGATCAAATAAAAATGCCATCCACACCCTGGATATCCAATTTGAAATCATTCTTATCTGAATGTAATAAGCTATCAAAAATGAAGGGCGCACTAAGGTCCCAACCTAGGAAATAAATTCTTCCCGCTTCTGTAAGCAGTTTCCTTCCCCTTTGAGGGGTCATTCCTTCCAACTATGCATTTATGTCTACCTTTCATTTTTGAAGCATCTCTACCTCATTCTTTGGTGTTACATCAAGCATGGCCTCTCTTAGCCTCTTTCCTTTGAAGTGATATAAGAAGGACTTAAATTCCTTCAATTTGATGAACTCATCATCAAACACAAAAGAGGTATGCTCCTCTAACCTAACATCTATGTCTATATTCATCCTTGCAATAGTTAGGTCCTATGCTTTAGGCTCTTCCTCCCTTTTAGGCCTCTTGAATCTTGAAACAACCTCATTCTCTCCTGACTTGCTCTTAGCTTCTTCTTCTTCTCCCATCTCTTGTAGTCTTTGTCTTTTTTCTTCTAGTTTCTAGTTTAGATCTTGGACTATCTGCATAGCCTCCTTGGATTCCTTGTTCCTGAAGATATCCCAGGCTTCAACATGCTCATGAAAATAATCACCCAGATTTTTCCCTTTTCTGCTTTGGTGGATATAACCCTCAGGATCATAATTCTTTCGACTTGTGTGCTCATAGAGGTTGTAATCTTCTATCAACTTCTTGTCAATGACCACTTATGCCTTTCTGGAGACAATAATGAAATCACCAAAATGTAAAGTCCCAGGCAAGAAAACTTGTTTGTGAGCACCCCCAAAATGTTGTGCATTTGAGACACTCATTTACCTCACAATCTCCAGGTAGGCAATTCTATCGAGTGCATGTTTTGGTAGCACATAAGGTGCACCCTCAAATCCAAACACTCTAACATATGTGAAGTGCTAACATACTGTAAAGCGAAAAATCATGATCGAACCCTAGTTGTTCTCCCCTCTTCCAACTCCAAGGAGAGAGAAGGGAGGTTCGCTAGGATTTGATGGTTTTCACTTAGCGGAGAGACTTTACATTCAAAAGAGGGGTTGAAACCCACAAGATCCAATCCCACGCAATGCAAGATTGGATGCTAAATGTGTTTCAAGGGTTAAGACAGCAAGGCTACCCTCTTTTGTAAAGAATGTTGATAGAAGAATTAAGCTAAGCATGCATAGAAAGTGATAAAGATTCGCTTATAAACTGAGATAGGAATACAGTATGAAGCTGCGGACCTGGAATTAGTAGTAAAATGTCGATACGACGCTGTCCTACAAATTTGATCAAAAGTTGTCAGGACGATGGCGCCTGGCGCCACGGTCCTCCGAAAAATCCGCGAAACGAAGGGGGATCTGTTCGTCTCTGCACAAGGATTCCAGATCTTCAATTCCAGTCGCGTACCTGCAACCTACACACAGAAAAGCAAAGACGATTGGGGGGTTAGGGATTAGGGGTTTGCCTTTAGGTCAAACCCCGGTTTTGGAATTAACCAAGAAATGAGCAAGAGCTGTAAATGTAAATGACTGTAAAACAAGTACTAATACCTTGTTCTAAGGATGTTTGTATCCTTATGTGCGAAGGTTTAGATGTTGTATGTTGTATGTTGTAGCATGTAGTACGTGATCTCCTCTTCAATGGTTGAATCCTTGTCTTGAATGCAACACTTAGCCTTGAATGGAGACTTGAAATGATCAATTGCTTGAAGGAATGCTTGAATGCTTGAATGCTTGAGTATAGTTTCCACGCCTTTTCCATCATATCGAATGAAAGAGGAAAATGTCATTTATATACTTGTCAATTAGGGCTGATAGACCGATTTTCCCGACCTTAGGCCGACCAGGGAAAGATAATTTCCAAATTGCAAACAAAAAGACCCGAGCCCCTTAGGAGACCGGGCCCAAAATAGGACCCAGGGACCAGGGCACTGGGCGCCCTGGTCCTAAGGGACCAGGGCACTAGGCGCTCTGGTCCCACCTCCCGAGACATCAGGGTGCAAGGAGGTTCAGGCCAGGGTACTCGAAAAATGCAGTTTTCGGTGTCGTGAGCAAGTTTCAGGGTCTCCATTCAGGTTGCGTGTTGCGTCGCCATCGTGAAGACCGAAATGCAGTCGAAATTGCAAGTGTCGCAATTTTAGGACGCTACATTTAGCCCCCACTTTAGCGGGAGTATGTATGCTCATACTTCCGGTAAAGTACAAGGAAACAACATTGAAAAACTTTCACCACGTCAAGGAGGCAAGATACACCAAGCCCCCAGTGGACTAAGGATCTTACAACTTCGATTGACAAAGTAAAAGGGAAGATCGCGAGGAAGAACCATGACTGTCAGTAGTAAGGCTCCCTCACTATGAGTCATGCAAGAAAGATATCAAAAATTTTCAAGCCAAGGCTAAATTTGCCAAGAAATTTTCAAGTATCTTGAAAAGATATGGACGGGATGTATGCCCCCCTACGTTAAAGCGATCGCACACGTCTCACCAGGGGTGATTGTTTTAACGTAGTGATACACATAAGAAATGACAAAGGAAAGGAGCACGTTATCGCAAGGATTTAGCCCCCAAGTGTGAGATAAACCCAAGGATAATAGACACAAAACATAAAGCACAAGGTGACTTCGCTTTCCTCGGGGTCAGTATGCTGTATGATAATTCATGTATATATATCATATGTATGTATGCATAATTGTTCTTCATTCCCCAATCAAGGAAGGTCACCTAGAAGAAGGGAACACATGTGTCTTTTGAGTCAACATGAGAGAGATCGAGAGATCTCAATGCTTTGCATTGTCCTCAAGTAGACAACACCAAGGACAACAAATAGAAGAATGAGAATAACATATAGAAGAAGTAACACAAGAGAGGAGGAGAGAATCTGCTATGCTAATGTAACTAGTCTAGCATGTCATCTACCCCCCGATCTTGCTGATCAATGTTTCAGGAAGGCAGGGAACACGCTAGAGGAGGAACATCCAACACAGCAGATGGAGCTATCACAAGATCCAAACAAGGGCTATGTTCATGTTCCGAGCCACATTGTTCTTGTCTAGGAGCTAGGATAAGTGCTTTAGAAAATTCATTAGATAAATGGTTATCAATATCAACAAGTTCATATTCACTATCAGAAGCAAGAGGAGTAACATTTTCATCATGAATAACATTTTCATCTATATCATCATCAAGATTTATAAAAATAGGATCTTTAACTTGCACAGGATCAAGACCATCATGCATCTTATGTTTAGGAGATTTAGGCTCAATGTCCAGCTGAGGAGAAAATGGAATAATGCTTGTTGAAGGTGTTTTTGGAGATTGCAAAGTTTGAGAAGCGGCTACTTGAGCCCTAAGATGACGCTTTCGTCGACGTTCTCGTGCAGAACGATTTCATCTATTCTTAGTAGGAAGTGGAGAAGATTGAGGAGGAGGAATGTTCTCATCTTTAGCACTTGGGTGTTTAGGTTGTGGTCTCTTAGGCTGGATAATAGGAGAAGAAGAAGGTCTCTTCTCTCTATAAAAAGAAGGAGGAGGAACTACTCCATACAAAGGAGGAATTTTTGGTTTAGGGAGAAGACCAAGTCCATCATGACGAGGAGGTATAGGTCTACTCTTAGGAAGTTTATTAGGTATAGACATAGTCACATCCATAGGGATGGGTTGAGATTCTTCTTGAGGAAAGACATTAGTTTTATCTTTCAAAGGAAGAACTTCCTTCTCAAGAATGATAGGAATGTCAAGTTTAGGTGTTCTAGGTTCACTTAGAGATAAGATCATATCTATTTTCCACTTTTGATAAGATTTGAAAAGATGATCACTTCGTGGAGGAAGAGATTGGAATTGTTTAGGCCAAAAGTAATCAAGAGGAACACTGGAGGTTCTTTCAGCTGGTTTAAAGAGACTATGATTGACAGTAACAACTTCACCATTATGGGGAAATTTCAAACACTTATGAATAGGAGAAGCAATAGCTTTCATGGAAGATAGCCAAGGATAGCCAAGCTTCACACGAAATTGTTCGGAAGATGGAATAATAGCAAAGTTCACATCAAGGGATTTGTTATGGACTTCAATAGGCAATGTAATAGAACCAATGGCAGGAGAAGAAAATGCATCAAATAGTTTCACAATCACATCTGTTTTGTCATAGATCACTTGATTCAATTGCAAAGTAAAAAGAAATTCTTCAGTAATAACATTAACCATGCACGAAGGATCAATAAGCACTCCACGGTAAGGTGTATTCTTATCTTTTGCAACTATGTATAAAGGACCATCAGGTGCCCTAATGGTTTCACTGGAATCAAATGTGATGGAAGGTTCTTCAGGGATTTCTTGCTGCTCTACGAAGTTAGTCACATTCGGAGTCATAGACACAAGACCATCAGATGAGAGAGAGGAATCATTAGCCTCAATTGCATTAGAGGTATGAGAAGGCAATGGATCAGTGAAAATCTGAAGATTTTGGTTAGGAGGAGCTACAGATGTGTTGCCTTTATCATTCACTCCAGAAACAGAGATAGTATTGTTATCAATCAAATCTTGAATTTTACCCTTTAAAGAAAAACATTTTTCAGTATCATGCCCAGGCTGATGATGAAATTGACAAAAAGCTTTGTTATCAAAATAAGGTGAAGTAATCTTTGCAGGATCAATTTGTCTTATAGGAGGAAGAGTAAGCACATTTTGTTCCAATAACTTATTCATAATACTATGCAATGATTCATTCAAAGGAGTATACTTTCTTTCTTTCTTGAAAAATTTAGAAATAGGAGGCACACCTGATGCTGCATTCACATTGTTGTTGATGATGTTTTCATTGAATTTGATGGAATCTTTGTTCGTTTTAAACTTTCCAAATGGTTGTTGACTGCTATCACCCTTATCACTCGGAGCCATAGGATGTGATTGTTCCATTTGACTCACAGTCAGTTGATAATTGTGAAGAGTGGCGCACAACTGTTGGAAAGAAGTAAACTCAGAAAACAGAAGTTTGTCTCGAATATCTTTTTGTAAATTAGAAATAAAGATTCTTTGAATATCATTGTCAGGCACTGGAAAAGAAATTTGAGCATACAAATGTTTATATCTACCAATGAAATCAGTCACTTTTTCTTTAACACCTTGTTTACAATGCATTAAATCAATCAAAGTAACTTTAGGACTTATATTGTTTTGAAATTGTTGAATGAAAGCATTTGCAAGTTGTTCGAAAGAAGTAATAGAATAAGAAGGCAACGAGCAATACCATTGTAGGGCTTTGTCTCTTAATGTTCTAGTAAACAGTTTTGCAAGCAACCTTTGGTCATAAGCAAAATCAGTACAAATTGTTTGAAAAGTCTTAACATGTGTTAGAGGATCACCTTTACCATTATAAAGCTCCAAATGCGGGATTTCAACATATTTAGGAGGGATTGCTCGAACAATGTCAAGAGAAAGTGGGCTCGCAACATCAAATGTGGGCACACTAAACTTAGATTGATTCATAGAAGCAATTTGTTGCTGTAAAGAAGAGACAGTTTGTGCAAGATTGTTAATGGTCGCTTCAGTCGAAGAATTCATATTGGATGTGTTAGATTGAGATGGAGGTGTTATGTTATTGAAAGAAGGTAGAGAGTAAGGTGGTGGGACCCTATGATAATTAGTCATAGGAGATGATTGGACAAGAGGAACACTACAAGGAGGGATGGAATGGTTAAATGAATTGCCCCCTTGTGTCATGTTCATTTGTGGAGATATAATAGGGACACTCATTGAAGGAATGAATGAAGAAGTCGAATTGAATGAAGGAAGAGGGTTAATTGAAGAAGAAGGGTTGCCCCCATGACTGGTGATCACAGGAGGAATGTCTTGTGTAGAAGTAGCCATTATGTTTGATGTAAAGGTAGGTATACTAGCAATAGAAGTCATCAAAGGAATAGAATGATTGACTTGTGTAGGAGGTTGTGTATAACCTAAATTTTCAGCACAACTCTTCATAGGCATCACATTCGAATCCACAATGTGTGAAATACCACGCAAAATATCAATTCCATTCTTATCACTTTGAAGCATACGTTTTAGACCCTCAATTAAAGGAAGAGCTTGACTATCAAGGTATTCTTGAGACATCCATTGTCGAAAATCGTCAAATTGGTTATCCAATTTCAAAATTTGTTCTTCAGAAACCTCATGGAGAGCTTCTTCATCATTAGGAGGATTAGAGGAATTACCCATGTCCTCGTTAAAAAGACCATTCAAATTAGGTTCCATCTCCTCAGTAATTAAACCTTGGAAGGACTTAATTCTAAGGCTTTGTCTAACGGGAATAGTGTAAGTAGGGCTTACTGTTGTAAAACTCATGCACTAGAAAGAGAGAGAAGATTTTGAATTTAGAGGTAGCAATTTTCAGTAAAATCAACCAATTTTCTGGATTTAAGCTGTTAAATACAATCACAACAGTCTCCCAAAATTTCAGAAAAAAATGTCCGGACCGTGGCGCCCGGAGTGCAACACGGTCCCTGCAACTTTTTTCAAAATTTGCAGGGATGAAAGGTATGATGATTTTAGAGCTAATCCAAAAAAATTGAGTGATTTTACGATCTGTAGATAGGCCAAATTAAAGTTGCAAATTCAAAATTGAACCCTATCAAGATTATCGAAAAATGCAAAATTTGAATTTTGAAAAAGAGAGGGAAACTGAAATTTTGAATTTTATGATTTTAGAGGGAATGTCAAGAGCAATGCAAATTTTGAAATTTGAAAATTGACTCAATTTCACGCAAAATTCAATTTTGAAAGCGGAAATCAAAGTTGTTGTAATTAAGCACTTAATTTCAAAAGTCACAAAATGCAAGAATTTGAATAAAGCACTGAAATTTTTACTGAATGCAAACACACTTTTCAGATTTAGGACAGTAAGAACACAATTTTGACACAAAATTTCAATTTCAATGATTTTTAAATGTTTAGAAGCCTTAATCCAAGCAATCACAAGACCAACTTTGACTGTTATTTTGAAGGTGTTAAAATTGATAAAATCAGCCAAAATTCTGGATTTTAGCAGGAAAATATAGTAAGATCTCGCTCCCGAAATTTTGAAAAAAATGTCGGGGACGATGGCGCTCGGCATGCACACGGTCCTCGCAACTTTTTTCCAAATTTTCAGGGATGAAAGATATTGTGATTTTATTGCGGAATCCAAAGTTACAGCTGATTTGGAGATATACATGAATTATCATACAGCATACTGACCCCGAGGAAAGCAAAGTCACCTTGTGCTTTGTGTTTTGTGTCTATTATCCTTGGGTTTATCTCACACTTGGGGGCTAAATCCTTGCGATAACGTGCTCCTTTCTCATTTCTTATGTGTATCACTACGTTAAAACAATCACCCCCGGTGAGGCGTGTGCGATCACTTTAACGTAGGGGGGCATACATCCCGTTCATATCTTTTCAAGATACTTGAAAATTTCTTGGCAAATTTAGCCTTGCCTTGAACTTTTTTGATATCTTTCTTGCATGACTCATAGTGAGGGAGCTTTACTACTGATAGTCATGGTTCTTCCTCGCGATCTTCCCTTTTACTTTGTCAATCGAAGTCGTAAGATCCTTAGTCCATTGGGGGCTTGGTGTATCTTGTCTCCTCGACGTGGTGAAAGTCTTTCAATGTTGTTTCCTTGTACTTTACCGGAAGTATGAGCATACATACTCCCGCTAAAGTGGGGGCTAAATGTAGCATCCTAAAATTGCGACACTTGCAATTTCGACTGCATTTTGGTCTTCACGATGGCGACGCAACACGCAACCTGAATGGAGACCCTGAAACTTTCTCACGACACCAAAAACTGCATTTTTCAAGCACCCTAGCCTGAACCTCCTTGCACCCTGCTGTCTCGGGAGGTGGGACCAAAGCGCCCAGCGCCCTGGTCCCCAGGACCATGGCGCCCAGCGCCCTGGTCCCCAGGACCATGGCGCCCAGCGCCCTGGTCGCTGGGTCCTATTTTGGGCCCGGTCTCCTAAGGGGCTCGGGTCTTTTTGTTTGCAATTTGGAAATTAACTTTACCTGGTCGGCCTAAGGTCGGGAAAATCAGTCTATCAGCCCTAAATGACAAGTATATAAACTACATTTTTCTCTCTCATTTGGCATGAAGAGGATATGTGTACAAAAGCGTGGAAATTATACTCAAGCATTCAAGCATTCAAGCATTCTTTCAAGCAATTGATCATTTCAAGTCTCCATTCAAGGCTAAGTGTTGCATTCAAGACAAGGATTCAACCATTGAAGAGGAGATCACATACAACATATTACTACAACATACAACATACAACATATAACATCTAAACCTTCGCACATAAGGATACCAACATCCTTAGAACAAGGTATTAGTACTTGTTTTACAGTCATTTACATTTACAGCTCTTGCTCATCTCTTGGTTAATTCCAAAACTGGGGTTTGACCTAAAGGCAAACCCCCAATCCCTAACCCCCCAATCGTCTTCACTTTTCTGTGTGTAGGTTGCAGGTACGCAGCTGAAATTGAAGATCTAGAATCCTTGTGCAGAGACGAACAGATCCCCCTTCGTTTCGTGGATTTTTCAGAGGACCGTGGCGCCGGGTGCCATCGTCCCGACAACTTTTGCTCAAATTTGCAGGACAGCGCCGTATCGACATTTTACTACTAATTCCAGGTCCGCAGCTTCATCCTATAACCCGAACTCAATTTATAAGCGAATCTTTATGACTTTCTATGCATGCTTAGCTTAATTTCCTTAACAACATTCTTTACAAAAGAGGGTAGCCTTGCTTTCCTAACCCTTGAAATTCATTTAACGCTACACATACATACCAGTTGCCCCAATTGTGATTAACCTTGATATCCCCATGTTCATGGGGTCTAAGAAATCTTTTGATTTCTTCTAAATATGACTCATCAAAAGAAACCCCAAAGGCTCGGTATAATGGCTGCACAAAGAATTCTTCAAATTTGATATAGTGAGATCTCATGAATCGAGAATCCCATAGTGACACTAATAACTGAACAGGCTTCTCTTGTCCATCCTTGCCACAAACATTTATCTTTAATTCCTTAGGCCACAACCCCTTGAATCGTCCATAGAACAAGATAATATGCATTAACAAAGAATAAAACTTAAAAGATTTGTCAGGGTTATTATGAAGGCTTAATAAACCCTCATGCATCTTCTCAACAATGTAAGTAGCATAGTCAAATTGTCTTGGCTCATGCATCTGTGTGTTAGCAACAAGGACCAGAAGTCCTATCTGAGCTATATCTAGAACCTCAACTCCTCCTATAGACGTATAAAAATAACCATATTCCAAAATGAATATTTTATGTTCATTTCTCTATTTAATTAAATCCAATTTAATTAAATTATCCACATTCTTCTATTTTATTAAGTAAATTACTCAATTTATTTAAATAAAATTCACTATACCATTTAATGAGTAAATCATTTTTATTCAATTAAATCCCCCATAGCCACTTTTAATTAAATTCAAATTTAATTAAATAGTTATCCTAAATTGAATAAATCTAATTTATTTAATTTCCCCAAATTGCAACCAAATTGAATTAAATTACTTTATTTCAATTAAATCCTATTATCCCTCTATCCACTTGCAAAATCCCAAACCCCTTTCTAATCCCTTCTAGAATCTTCTAATCACTTCTAATTAACCTAACCCCTCCTCTAAACTTTGTCACATCCCTAAGCAAAGGGAAGTCACTTCTCAAAAACCTCAAAGTCTTTGATAACCATTAAAGGCTTTCAACCTTCAACCACTTAAAACCTCAAAGTCTTTGATAACCATTAAAGGCTTCCAACTTTCAACCACTTAATCCCCAAAGTCTCCAATAACCATTAATGGTTAACTCAAACCCTCCTACATGGTTAAAACATTTGTTTTGACTCAACCTTCATCCAACCCAAGGGTCTCATCAGGCCTTTAATGCTTTGACCATGATTATCTCTTAATCATCTGCACAAAAGTTTATCCTTGGATTAAATCTTAATTCATTGGGTAAACCTATCTTAAGCTTAACCCTTATCTCTAGATAACCCTAAGGTCTTCTCAGGTATTTAATTCCTCCAACCCCTTTTCTCAACCCAACCCTATGTTGACACTTGTCACCATTTCATTGGTGCCAATTACAAACATGGATCCCCAACTTTCAAACTCAACCCTTGATTGAATCTTTCAATCTTGACCATCCATTGCCCTATTTTTGCTATAAATAGAGCTCTCATTCCTCCATTCTAACAATCCTCCAAGTTTGTATTATCACACTTATGCTCAAATACATTTAAGCTCATATATCATTTTATGCTCATCATTTAGCCTCTCTTTGCAATAGAATTTAGTCTAAATATGCATGTTTAGAATACTTTCTTTATCATTTAGCTCAATCGTAGACTAAATATATCATGCTAGGATAGTATTCATACTAACCTTGTCATCTTATCATTTATTGCATTTCTAAGATCATACATAGCTTAGAATACATCTCATTCTAAAATCAATCAAAGCATCCCTCATTCTCGCATTTGCCATCCCTAAACCATTTTGCTCAGTGATCTGAGAGCAAAAACATTGGTTTGAGGGACATTGTGAGATAGAGAACCATGGGACCCACCTTGGGAAGCTGAGTAACACGTCGTTGCTCCATAGCTTGCACCAAGAAGTCCTGTGTGTGTGTGTGGACTAGTATTCAACATTATTTTGACATATTAAGTTTTATCAGCCCACTTTTCCCGCATACACCTCCCACTTGACCGTACACCATATATGTATATTGCAGATACTAACTAAAGATATTGATATCAAATGGGGGCCCATCTTCATCTATCAAATTTCCTTTCTCAGCCTCATGTATGGCCAAATTCCACCCACTGTATACGATGTCCATATTTGTATACTCTTCTTCTAGTTTCTCAAAAGACAAATGAACATTAGATTCAAAACCTAGATCAAAAACCTCCTAAATGGTGGGTACCGAGATATGGATGAATGCATCACCATTAGGCAATTGAATACATCTTTTTGCAGCATTGTAAGCCATAGCCAATGTTTTTATCAATTGGGAATTCATGAAGACATTAGGAACCATGAGTTTACCCAATCCAGTTGTCCATGGGTTTGAGATTGGGTTTGGCTTACTCCTCCTTGAATAATGATACAAGAAAAACTTGTGACCTCTAATCCTAGTCCAAACATCACCAATTTCCTTGAAATGATCTTCTAACTAGTCACAGATGAGCAGGTTAGCCTTTGATCTCCAGGATTTGGCTCCTAGTGAGCTCATTTGATCAATCATGTTTTGATTTATTTTTCACCTCTGTGTACCCTCTCCACCTTTAGAATCCTTTCAGGTGCTCTCAGAAACCTCAATGACCTTTCTCTTGCCTTTTGAACTAGAGCCCTCCATATCTGAATACCTCAAGCTTTACTGGAATTCAATTTTTTGTAGCTTAATTTTGCTCCAATCTCTCTATTTTGCTTTAGTTTTCTATGCCAATTCCTTATACCAACTTCTATATATAGATTTAATACTTCAGGGGCATTTACTTGATTGAAATGGTGTTGTGACTCACCTTGTGTAAGCACGGAGCTATCTATTGTCTGTATTACTAATGGCGGGTGGATTCGTTAAGATCAGATTTTGCAATGGCTAGTTGTCATAACTCCTCCCAATAATTCAATCACTTGGTGCCACCCATCCCTTTCATTGGCATAGTTCTTACCGATCACTCCATCGGGTATTGACATAGCTCATTTCTTATAATTTTGATGGTTGTAACCTCCCTGATGGCTCCACCTTCTATCTAGGCTTTATCTTTACCTTTATATCTTATCAGCATACATTATTTCGACATACCATCCTTTTTCCACCATGGCATTCTACCCATCAGGTATCGACATAACTCTAAATACGTTATTCTAATGGTTTAAGTTATCTCGATGAGTCTTCACTCATGGTCCACATCTTGTTTGTTACATTGAATCACCTTATTGGGAATTAGAACAACTTACTTTATGTTTCTTTGATGACTCGATGAGATCACCTCCGCACTTATGTGTCTTTTTATTCCTCTGGTTTGTCGGCATATATTTCCCCGATGAGGTTTCCTTGTTCACACCTATCTTGGTTTTTTCATCGAGTATCAGCATAACTCCAAATTATTTATCTCGATGAGGCAATGATATCTTGATGAATTGGTCTTTGATTGGTGTAACTCATCCTAATCAAGTCTCCTTCTCCATTACCAGCTTGTCCTCCTCATCGGGTATTGACATAACCTAAAACACCTTTCACCGATGGTTTAAGTTATCTCGATGACTTAGTATTCTCCACCTTTTGGTATCGCCTCATCGGACTAAGTCATACCGATGTAACTACCTTTGCCACCTAGCCCATTGGATATCAGAGTATAATGAAATGACATTTTACAATGACCCAATGTCAATTCCGACCTCTACTTCGCATCCTCCTTCATTGGTGTAAGTTATACCGATAACCTTATAGGCTATCAGCACAACATTTTTCTCCTGCCCCCGACAGTGAATATTACACCAATGAGACCCTCCTTTTTAACTTTCTTTTGGTTCTCCTTCAGAGTGGTCAATCTAAGACACATCAATAGGTTCTTTTTATTGTTTGTGCTAGTCGGTCTTGTCGGGGTAACTTACGTCGATGACTCAAATTTTATAATTATGCTAACCAAGCTCCTCTTCGTATATCATTTGCACTTGCAACCTTTTATAGAAACTCCATATGTGCTAATAGCTGACAAAGTCTATCACATAGGCCCAGAGAATGCCTTATAAGGATCCTAATACTATCGTGATGAAATTTCCTCATGTAGTCCCTTTTGAGTGCAAACCCTTAGCATGCCCTAGTGGTACTTGTCCAATTCTGAAAATAGGTCACAATAGGATTTTTCTAGTACTGCAACATACCTCCTACACATACAACCGAACAATAAATGCTCTTATGATTAAAATGTACATATAAAACATCAAAGAAATATCACATAATATTTTGCAAAATATGTGCTAACAGAACCTAGAGAAGAAGAAATAGAAGAAATGAGCTATGAAGTCAGCTATGACTTGCTAATTGGTTATGCCAACAACCTCTTAACATCTCCTAAGGATACAAAGAAGAAAAGATTGGGAACTTATCAGGAAAGTATTGCACCTGCACAACCTAGTAGTGCAAAGGAGAAAAAGAAGAAAGTTGATCAGTCAACTTCTGTGCCACTAGTACAAGGGTAACCAAAAGTATACAAATTAAGAAGGAACCAGAACCGAAAGTATATGCAAAGAAGAAAACTACAACAAGGAAGTGAGGTATACATCTCATCCTTCAAGAGGAATCTGAGGAAACTGATACTAAAGAACAAACAAGAAAGATGAAATCGACTGGTAAGAAATCCAAACCAATAGGAGACATTTCTAAACTAAGTGCCCCTATTGATGTTACAACATTCAAACCAATGAGTGATTTTTGAAAGGACTCTAAAAAATATTAGGGAGGAAATGGTTTGATAATGTAAAAGAATATTTTAATTCATTTCATGATCAGAAATAAGAAGTGGTAAAAGAGGTAATCAGTTAGCTATGTCAATACAATCGGTTACCACAAGATATTAAAAAGGATATTTCTGATTCTTTATATTCAATTCTTGAAAATAAATGGAAAATTGTTGTAGATCAGTATCAAGAAATTATTGATAGAATCATTGTTCAATATTTTCCTGAGTTGTCTCAATATGAATTATTAGCATTGCTTGCTAAACCCAAAGGATAGTTTCATTCTAAAACAGGGAGACTAAGGTTATTGGATGGAAAGATTCAACCTGTTGAAGATGATACTCATCGTATAGCTCAAGACATTCAAAGGATGAATGAACTATTGCAAGGATATGATAATAAACCTGGTCAGACTAAGACTGGAGCTCCACCAGAGCTGGAAAAAGAAGACATAATAACACTAGATGTTGTCTATCCTATCAAGAATAAGGATGACACAAGTTCCACACAGCTCATATTCTCAATGGATGAAGTTGAAGATAGTGATGATACTTTTGATCTAACCAATTAATGAAACTGAACAACAACCATATATTGTTGGTGAACAAATAGCCAAGGAAGCACCGGTTACTAAACCAAGTGTGGACATTCAACCACCATCAGTCAAGGAACACAATGTTGAGACACAACTACTACCGATTACTACAACCACTCTGCGGGACCAGATAAAGAAAGAGAAAGAGAAAACAAAGGAGAAGACAACAGAGAAAAAGGATGAAAAGGAGAAAGCAAAGGAGAAGAAGAAAGATGATGATGATGGTGATGATGATGATGATGATGATGATGATGATGATGATGATGATGATGATGATGATGATGATGATGATGATGATGATGACTCAATTAGCATACAAGGTCCAATTGATGTGGACAAATTGAGTGCATCTAAACTTATGCAGATTTCTTTTGTTATGCAATCTGGGACTCAAAAGAAAAGATTGAAAGAACAAAGAAAAGAAGCAAAAACAATTCATACTACTATTGATATTTTATCCAGTCTCCTACTGGAGGCTGACACTAGTAATTTGTCTACTCCTATTGCCAAGCTTGGGAAGCTAGTTACTAATGCTACTAACCAACTGAAATCACTTGAAGAGGCAACACATGCCTTAGCTAAAAAAGATTATAGAAAGAAAAGAGGAGAGCAATTAGTTTCTGATATTTATAAAGGAAAGATTGCTTTATCTGTGAATAAAGATCTTTTGAGAACTACTATAGAAAAAGGAGGGAAAATTTTGGCCAATATATCTAAAGTTTATTTCTTATATTCTAATTTGAAGCAAAAGCATGAAGATACAACGAAAGAACTAGAGTGGATAAGTGATGTATATAACCCTGTACATGATTCAACTTTATATTTTGGCAAATCGGTTGATGCTTTGCAACATCTGTTAGATGTTTATGATTTTGAATAGCTTAAGAGGCTCAGATCCTTGAACGAACTAAAGAACTAGTTGATTTTGAAAATTGAAATTTTATAGATGGCATATAAGGATTTTGAAGCAGTTTTGGCTACAGCAGAGATGAGCATAGTGGATGCTATGGAAGAATTTACTGCACAAATTTTGACAAATGTTGAGATCACTGAAACATTGTTAGAAACATGGGATAATGATCTCAAGTAGTTAAAGTTTCATTTTAGTGACATTCTCTTAAGACTTCCATTGTAAAAACTCTTATATTTTTTTATATATATGCAGTTTTTGTTAACAAATTTTGATGTATGTATGTATTTTTCTTTCCAATTTGGCATTTTTGTCAAAGGGGGAGTAGAAATATGTATTTGATGTAAAATTATGTATGTACTATTAAGGGGGAGTCTGTATATGTTTGTAAACACACTTAGTTGTCTCAAAAAATTTCTAAGTGTTCTCATCAATGCCAAAGGGGGAGCTTGTTGGCTTGATGATGATTTTTTTATTGGATGAATTTATGTATTGTCATTGATGGTACACATATATACACACAAATATGATCATATTGACACAATCATCTTATTTAAGTCAAATTGGTACTACTTCTAAGTCTTCATATTGTAAACCAATATCATATGTCCAATCAGTATGAAGGTGTCTAAACTAGTATATGTAGACAACCAGTATATGTAGCTACAACATTTGGTTTTGGTCAATTCTACTGTTACAAGTTTGGAGTTGTAGTGGAGAGTGACAAGGAGGCACATGGAGACAATCGATATATGAGTTTGATGTGGTGAACACTAAACTGGTATCAGTGTTCTAACCGATTTTCCCTGATTGTGTGATGAGTTATCACTAATCATGATGTGTTACCACCAACTGACATTTTTGGTGGTGATATGTGATGTGTTATGAAATATTTTCCAGATACACTGAACCTAGGAAATTGTGTTGAGGTTCTTGAAGCCGACATGAAATCTAATGTCTATAAAAAGGCATTGTGATGAGTTAATTTGATATGCAAGATACATGTGATGTTATGAGTTTAAGTTGATGTGAATTATTGAAGGAGATATAGACTATGTCTGTGATACAGTATTGAGTGAGCAAAAAAGGATCTATACAAGTACAATGTGTTATTTCTAGATCATACCACCTGTTATTTTCTAATCACTACAACGGTTAAATCCCCTAATCGGGTAATCTCTAACAAGGTGATACATTAACTTGGATCTAAATCCTCCACTAAGGTTACCTTTAACTAGGTATAGCTCCTAACAAGGCTTGGGATCTTTAATAGGATTCACTCCCAAACTGAGTACTTTGTAGACCTTAACCAGTTAGTTACCTATTACTACAGATAGTTAACTTGTGTTTTCCATCTTTCCGTGGCTTTTCCTAGTTAGGTTTTCCTTCTATAATTTCTTGTGTTATGGTGAATGTTTCACTTAGTGTGAATGTTGTTATAACACTTTGGATTTCATACAAAATCTTAAGTAAACTAGTTAAATGTTTTTACTGGTCTATGTTTAAAGTCTTATTATTTTTTCTATCACTGATTCACCCTCCTCTCAGTGCTTTATAAGTCTATCATCCCATGTTGAGACCGCTTGCAAATAGGGATAGACCAGTTGGTCAGGCTTATGTTTATGGGTATATAGGGGTAGTTATCTAGAATAAGTTGAACAAACTAGAGCATTGGTGAGGGAACTGGATGATATTGATACAGTCATTTGGAGACCGTATATGGATTGTGAGGTGTGGGCAGAGGATGAGCTAGAGATGCCCTATGTATATATGTCAAGGTGTCTGATTGGACAGATGCCCTTTATTATTGAGCAATTCTTGCATAGCCATGTTCAACAATAGTATGGTAGACAACAGGGGATCCCATAGCGAGCTTGTTTATATGCTCATTGGCAACAATATGTGTCAAAGTGGGGACCTACCCTAGATAGCAGAGCAACTATTGATGAGTATATGTCACTGGCAGGACAGATCTAGGATTAGCAAATTGATAGGACTCTATTTCCATCATTGGTCAGTAATATCCCATTCTCAGAAGTTTCTTGGTGAGAGAAGGACCACTTGAATGCGTACCATAGATACCTTTGTGAAGCTCATGTAAGGCAGAGTTAGATTGATTACGATCGAGGCATCAAAGAAGAGTACCGTCTAGACCTTGATGATAAAGTGTGTCAACAGTTAAGGTATAGTGGGTGGCTTGCCAGGTGAAGTTACATTTTGGGTTGCGAGATAGGTTGGAAGGGAGAGTATTACTTTTGAGATAATCATAGATTGTCCCATATAAAGGGGAATCATAACCGGTTAGGGCATAGATGACTTTGGATGCAGAATTGTCAAAGGCTGTGGAAAATAATTGTCCTACCAAGAAATCGTAACAACTTTTTTTATTTGGAATTTGTAGTAGTGAAGCAATAGTGGCCATTGCATCGGCAACTCTGTTGTCCAATCTTGGGATTTGCTCAAAGGTGATATGTATAAAGTACTGTTTGAAATAATCTACCATTCTCTTCTAAGGTAGTAGCTTATCATCCTTTGTTTGATAGTCATCATTGATCTGGTTGATAACTAATTGAGAATCCCCATAGATTCTGTAGTGTCATAAATTGTACGCACTTGCTAAAGTAGTACAATTTAACACCTAGTTTAGCACCCGCCTTGGCGCAGTTACATTCTGCATTGCATTTCTCCTTTAGCACTTAATTAATCAAGTTAATTAGGTCTAAGGTCCTATTTCATCATTCTCTACATCATAAAGTTGGGCCCTTTCACTAAAGCGCGCCCTTCGCATTTTATTCCTCCAATACATCACTCAATCAAAAACCTTAATTAAGTCCTATTTCGAACTTGGGGGCTTGGTTTCGGGGTCAAAACATCTCGAAATCACCTGTAACTTTAGGATTCTCTCTAAAATCATCATATCCGACGGCCCTGAAAATTTGGTGAAAAGTTGTCGGGACCATGGCACCCGGAGTGCACATGGTCCCAGACATTTTTCTCAAAATTTTAGGAGCACGATCCAATCATAAAATAAAGCTTAACCCCAAGAAATTGGCGGGATATTCAATCTCTAGGCCGGCCAAAATACGAATTTACGATCTAGGGTTTCATACATAAGAGCTCTCTTTCTTCATTTGAAAGGATCCGAATTTTGTTTTCAGGAACTTCATATGCAGCGAAAGAGCAGATCTTTGAAGACTTCAACATCTTACAACATCCCTCTATCAAGCATTTATCAATTCCATTCATCCATTTAGGGCTTGGAAGACATTGAAGAACAATAGGAGATTACCGACTGAAGATTGGCTTGTACTCCTCCCTTGAGGGTTGGGTATGATTTCATGTTGTTCTCATGTCTTTACATAAGCTTCAATACATCATTTATTCATGCTTTAGATCACTTTGCATCTTGATTTAGAGCATTTACGTTATCATTTACAAGCAATTATGGTTTACTTTCTAGGTTGCTCTAGTTTGCTTTCTTGCATTTTAGGACCTTGCACACACACTAGGTCTACACACATAATACATTTTACAAAACAACTTGGCTATTCGTGGAGGTGGAAATCACCGAAGTGGGGGTTTGACTAAGGCAAAACCCTATATAGCCACCCATACACCCTTTTTCAGATATCATTGCAGGTTTCGGGATTCAGACGACGCCGCGAGATACAGATCCAGAGAAAGAAGGTCGAGACAACACTCTATATCAAATTGTATAGCAGAAGACTGGGACAGGAGCGCTGGGTGCCCCGGTCCCTGGGACAGAAGTGCTGGGTGCCCTGGTCCTCCGGACAGACAGCTTTCAGACAGCTTCCCGACAGTGTTTCAGAGTGCAGAACAGTAGTTTCCGGTGCAGTTTTCAGGATAGTGGCGCCCGCGCCCCCATCCCGAACATTTTTAGTCCGATTTTGACTCCGGGTACACATCTGCATTCTTATTTCATCCTTGTATTTATAGCTGTTCATTGTTTAATCTCAATTCTGCAATCTTGTTATTAGTTCATACTTGCATTTTGGGATTAGGGATTTGAACTTGCATTACTTGATCTTACAATTTCAACAATGGAATAGAAATCCTAATAGATATCTCGTGGCTCTCTCTTTCACAAAAAGAAGTAGCCAATTGTGCGATATCTCTAGGCTCTTTCGTATTCCGTAATGTGTGTCAAAAGGTAGGATTAGGGCACGATGAACCTAATCTTGCTTTTTCTCCCACACAATTTGGTGAACCCGACGTGAATCTATCATTGCTTCCTCTTGCATTGCATTTATTAGATCTAGATCTAGATTTAGTGTGTTTTCATTTCATTTTCATTAAAAAGAAAAGAGAAAAAAAAAAGTGTGTTTCTTTGCATTGGGTGTTTAAGTTTTGTGTAATCTTTTCAAAATGTCAGATTTTTATTTGCAAAATGTTCATGCTTTCGATGATTATTATGAGTATAGCCAAGATGAATTAGATGAAACTTTAGATGAGTTTTTAAACCCTAAAGATGCCAAACCTTCATTTTACCAAAAACTCATAAACCTTGTTACTATGCCATTTCGTTGTGATGAGAAAGATAAGTTGAATGAGTCCTCTCAAGGGTACATTCCTATCAACTCTTCCACTAAATCTAGTAACATGGTTGTTTTCAACAATCCCCTCTATGAGGAGATGTCTCCTTTTGAATCAAAAAATAAACCTTTCAATAGATATGATCATGCTTTGTTGGATGATGCTCTTGATGACTTTGTGGCTTTATCGAAATCTTTAAACAAGAACAAAACTTCTAAATTAGTTAACATGATAAACTTGAATGAGCATAAAAAGCCTCTCTTTGAAGTCCAAGGAGCTTATCCTTCTCCCACATTTCAAGTTTCTAAGTCACCTCTCCTTACTGTCCAAGGAGGGTATGATCATGATTCCTTTCGTACTCCGAATAAACCAATCATCACTGTGCAAGGAAGAAAACCTATAAGTCCTTATAATTATGCCAAGCAAATAACTAGAGAGAGTTATCATGTGGTTGCCCATACTTATCATACCAGAAATAATAGGCAACCTAATCCCCCTCCTGTTATTCCAGTTTTCCTTCCTAATCCTCAACCGGTGCTTCCACAAGCTCCCCATATTTCGCAAGTTATGGGTAAGGAATATGATCTCATAGAACAAATTAAAGCTACCCCTGCTAAGATATCCCTTTGGGATTTGATTCAAACTTCTTCCGTTAATCATGGAATGTTACAAGATGCCTTGAAAGATTTGAATGTTCCTCCACCGAATACATCTAGTAATATAGCATCTTTGGTTAACTCTGTGATGAATCCTAAAGCTCAAATTGTGTTTACCCAAGATGAATTGCCTACTAGTGAAATCCAACATCAATATGATCCCTTGATGATTGTGGTTATCATGAAAGACACGGCTATAAGGCGAACACTAGTAGATAATGGCTCTAGTCTTAATGTGTGTAGCATTAATCTTTTGCATAAGATGAATGTGGATACATCCTTAATTGAACCGGACTCTCGTCCTATTCGAGGCTTTGATAATGTGGCTAAAACTTCATTAGGTACTATCACCTTACCCATCACAGTGGGGCCTGTTACTTTGCCTACACCTATCCATGTTATGTCGGGAAATCTAACGTACAACTTGCTACTGGGGAGACCTTGGATTCACAGTATGCAAGCTATCCCTTCTACATTGCATAGACAAGTTAAATTTATTTATAACAATAAGACATATACCTTGATAGGTGATACTAATTTTCAAGCTTGTTTGCAAACATCCACTTCTAAGGGGGGTTCTTCTAAGCCGTCCTCATCTAGTGATGAATCTTTAAATAAGATACCTATCAGTGAATCCTCGCTCTACGATGATCAAAATTCTTTGGATGAGTCTGGAGCTCTTGGAGAAGATTCTTCTCGACTTGAAACTACACATAAGAAGGATTTTGATCCTGGGAAGATCCTCGAAGACGACGATTGGGGATCCCTTGATTTTAATCCTACCTTTGTGGGTGAATATAAGGTTCCTTCTAGAGAAATTAAAGTTGAAAAGAAGGAAGAAGCTGAAAATCATAAAGTTGAAAAGAAAGAAGAAACTAAAAATCAATCAAGCTTACCTGAATCTATGAGTAATAATTTTGTGGCTGCCTCTCAAACTTCTTCTCCTCACATCTCTAATTATGAAGAGTTTGATTCTTTGTCTTATGAAAAACCACCTTCTCTTCCTGAAATGGCTGATCGTTATGGTCGTGGTTTTCGCATTTTTGCTAAGCATGGGTATCATGGAAAAGGTTGTGGTGCTCATGAACAAGGGATAAGAGTTCCTCTAGAGACTAATTTTCACAATTATGCCTTTGGACTTGGCTTTAATCCCTGCAAACGTACTAAAGCTTCTAAAAGACCATGCATTAGTGTTAATGCTATCTCTACATCTTTATCAATACAACATCCTAAGTATATTGATGGGGATCCTTCGTGTGCCTGTGATTTGGATGTCTTCCCTACCGACGATGCTTTAGCTGAGTTCTTGGGAGCCTATGACACTCTTCCTCATTATCATCACAATAGGGGACTCCCTTATTGTTTGAACACTGAAGCCTATTTTGGAAAAGAGATTGATAATGATGAGATTGTGAAAGAATTCCCTCAGTTAAAGGATACTCCTCAACAAAGTAATCTTCTCATAAGTGACACCACTAATGTTAAGATGGATCCTTGCAATAAAGAGAAAGTCATTAAAATTGGGAAATGTTTGGATGAAGAGGAACAAAAACAATATGAAGAACTATTGCATGAATTCCCTGAGATCTTTGCTTGGGCATACTCTGACATGCCTGGTATAGATCCTAAGATCGTTACTCATAATATTGTCTTAGTTCCTGATGCTAAGCCTGTGAAACAAAAGATTCGAAAAATGAATCCTAAGGTGGCTCTGCTTGTTAAGGCTGAGATTGAAAAATTATTGGAGGCTGGATTTATCCGCCCTATTGACTATTCCCCATGGATTTCAAATATTGTCATTGTGGCTAAACCAGACAACAAAATAAGAATGTGTACTGACTTTCAGGATCTAAATAAGGCTTCTTTAAAAGATGATTTCCCTCTTCCAAACATTGACATGATAGTTGATTCTATGGCAGGACATGCCTTGTTATCCTTCATGGATGGTTTTTCAGGCTACAATCAAATTTTTATTAACCATCAAGATCAATTCGAAACTGCTTTCACCACTCCTTGGGGTATGTTTTGTTGGATAATGATGCCTTTTGGACTTAAAAACGCCGGTGCAACTTATCAACGAGCGATGACCCTTATCTTTCATGATTATATGCATAAGATTTTAGAGGATTATGTTGATGATATTTTGGCCAAATCCTTTCTTCACATGGATCATGTTAAAACCCTTCGTCAAATCTTTGAAAGAATTCGTAAATATCACATGCGCTTGAATCCCTGCAAATGTGTTTTTGGTGTGGATAGTGGAAAACTATTGGGGTTCATAGTTTCGCATCGTGGGATTGAGGTGGATACTAAGAAAATAGACGCTATTGTCAACATGCCACCTCCTAGAAATGTGTATCAACTTAAAAGCTTACAAGGAAAGATTCAAGCTATTCGTAGGTTTGTGTCTCAGCTTGCGGATCATACCTTTCCTTTTACTCAACTTCTTAAAAAGGATATCACTTTTCAATGGAATGAGGATTGTCAGCAAGCATTTGAAGATTTAAAAGTGTATTTGGCTAGTCCTCCTATTCTTCAACCTGCCGAACCTTCTAAACCTTTTCTTCTGTATACAGCTGCTTCCTCTCATGCTCTCGCAGCATTGTTGGCACAACATGATAAAGATGGTAAGGAATGTCCGATTTATTACATAAGTCGTACCTTACTCGATTATGAGACCTGATATTCTATGATAGAAAGACAATGCTTGGCCTTGGTATTTGCGACTCAGAAATTGAGACATTATCTTTTAAATTCAGAAGTCCATGTCATGGTAAAGTTTGATCCTTTGAAGCATCTTTTCTCTAAAACTGATTTATCAGGACGTCTAGCTAAGTGGGTTATGATGTTAACTAAATTTGACCTTAAATTTGTTTCACAAAGAGCAATTAAAGGACAAGCGTTGACCGATCACTTAGTTGAGGCCCCTTCACCTTTCTCCTTCCCTAACCCTGAGTCTTTTCCTGATGACTTCATTCTTTCTATAGAGAAAGATGAAACTTGGGAGTTATACTTTGATGGCTCTAAGTGTCGTACGTGATCGGGGGCAGGTGTTGTTCTGATTTCTCCTACAAAGAAACCCATTCCCTTATCCTATCGTCTAAATTTCCTGTGTACCAATAACATTGCTGAGTATGAGGCTCTTATAGTGGGAATAAAAGCAGCCTTAGCTCTGAATATAAAACACATACATATCTATGGAGATTCGCAATTGATTATAAGACAAGTACTAGGAATATATCAAGCAAAACAAGACAAATTATCACAATATAAAGACCTTGCTATCTCTTTATTACAAAATTTTGATTCTTATACTATGGAACCTGTTCCTCGAAAAGATAATCGACATGCAGATGCAATGGCATGTGTGGCTTCTCTTGTATCTTTAGAGGACCCTGTGGTTGATCTTAAATTTGTTATTCACAACCTTATTTCTCCAGCTATTGTAGATGATTCTAGCTTGGTAACATGTTGTGATTTTATAGACTCAGATGAATGGTACTCGCATATCGTAAGATATTTGACCGATGGTACTTTTCCTGATTCCGCTAATAGGAACACTAGGGCTAGAATCCACAAGCTGTCTGCTAGGTATATCATTCTTTCTAATGTCCTTTACCGAAGGGGTTATGATGGTCTTCTCCTTCATTGTCTTAACAAGTCGAAAATCCCTGTTGCTCTTGAAGAGGCACATTCAGGTGCCTATGGGGGGCATTTTGGGGGCAAATCCTTGGTTCATAGATTGCTTCGTATGGGATACTATTGGCAAACTATGCAAAAGGATTCCTTTTCATTTGTTAAAAAATGTCATCAATGTCAACAACACAATAATTTGATTCATGCTCCTGCCCAAGAACTCCGTTCTCAAGTAGCTTCTTGGCCTTTTTCCGCATGGGGTTTGGATCTTATTGGTAAAATCTCTCCTCCTTCATCTCAAGGACACACCTTCATTATAACCGCAACAGATTACTTTACAAAGTGGGTAGAAGCTATTCCCCTTCGCTCTACCACGGCTGAAGTGATTTGTCAATTTCTTCTAGAAAACATTTTTTCTTGATTCGGGATACCTTCCACTATTATCTCAGATAATTGGACATCGTTTAAGAACAAGGATGTGAAGAAATTCCTCAAGAAGTATCATATCAAACATCGATTTTCTACACCATACTATCCTCAGTCAAATGGTCAAGCTGAATCATCCAATAAGATAATTGAACAAATTCTTCGCAAAACCATGAATAAGCATGGTAAGGATTGGAGTAACCAGCTAATCTATGCTCTTTGGGCCTACCGAACGAGTGTATGAATTGCTATGGTAACTACTCCTTATAATCTTGTTTATGGTGCTGACGCTATTATGCCCTTAGAATTAGAGATTCCATCACTTAGGGTTTCTCTCAAAGGTATAGTAGATGATGACTCTTATAGAGAACAACGACTTCAACAGCTTGAGATGCTTGATGAACAGCGTATAAACGCTCTTGAGCATATTCAAGCGTATCACAAAACTCTACAACGAAGCTATAATGATAAGGTTATTCAATGTTCCTTCTCAATAGGTGACTTAGTCCTCTATGAGAATCAGCGCAATGTGAATGCCTTACCTGCAAAAAAGGGAAAATTCAGTCCTAATTGGCCTGGACCATACATCATTATTGAGGATTATGGATCAGGTGCTTACAAAATAGCGGATGTAGATGGTACGCCTCTTAAAGAACCTATCAATGCTATGCACTTGCATAGATATTATGCTTAATTCTTCATTCCTCATCTATCTTCTTTTCAATTTTTCAACATTGGATAATATGTTAGTGTCTCTTAATTAAAGCAAAATAGAATTAAATGTTATGTTGTTTAATCTATATTGCTTCGTTCCTGACAAGCATGTCTTCTTACCTTATGGTTTGTCTTGAATTCATTTATGTAAATTGTGAAAGATTTACATTCCATTATGCTAGCATATTATACAGTGTCTTTATGTGTTAAGTAGAATCGTAGCATGTTGTGTTTAAATTAAAAATTAAATCACATTAGTTATATGATTCTTAGACTTAATGCATATTTCTTCCTTATCATCAATGTTGTACTTGATTAAATATTTAATTAAGTCACACATGTATCAATTTAATCATGGAGCATTGAGAAATCAATCACATGGAAATTAAATTCTGAACATACATGTACATTTACCAGATGTATTAGATTTAATCAAAACAAAATATACATTGTTTTAAGCATTAAAGATAACACATTTGAGACAAAAGAGAAGCATGTATATATACATATATATATGTGTGGATCGTATACAAATATAGGTCACTATACATCCAAAAATGTGACCTCTCCTACATCATAAAATCATCTCCTATCCCTAGGGCTAGTGGCTGGAGAGTGTCGACTGGACGCTCCCTCCTGATCTGGCTGTGAAGGTGGACCCATGGGTGTGTAGCGCGATATAGATCGTGAGTGACTCCGAGAGGAACTCCTGCGATCCCTATCCATAAGGATCGTGCGATAAGTGGTAGCCTTAGTCTGAGCCGCTACTAGATCTCGCCGCGCCTGCTGGAGGTCCTCTGATAGGACTCTCTCTCTCTGTCGTGCCTGCTAGAGATCCTCTGATAGGACTTTCTCTCTCTCCTTCCATATATCTACCTGTACTCGGAATGGGAAAAACAAATCCTCATGCCGACCCCCGTTCCCCTGAGGCCTATAGGCAATCTGTGAGGAACTGGGGATCTGTGCTATCATGGAAATATCTGTCATTGCCTACTGAATTAAGGAACGCCACTCCTGCACATTAGCTGTGGCAGTAGAACAGATTTTTTGTTAGTACCATTCTATATCATCAAAACATCAATCAATCAATATAAACCTACTATACCTGGATCTCCCTCGCGCCAGTAGGGATCATGATATGGTAGTATCTGTGCCTGGGAACCGCTAGGCTCCCCTCACTCGAATAATATATCCATGATGGGTGTAGGCTGGACGGTACTAGGAACAGGCCTCCGTATCGCCTCATGTTCCCCCTATTGGGGAATAAGAGGTGGATCTAGTGCTATGGTATCGTCTCCTGAATGGTGGGGAGCTGCATCTGACTCCTCCTCATCATCTCTATCCTCCTCCTCATCATCCTCCTCATCATCCTCATCCTTGTCCTCATCTGCATCATCACCTGCATCTCCCTTGTCCTCCTCTCTATCTGTATCCTCTTCCTCCTCGGCACTTGGCTGATCGCTTGTAGGTGGATCAGGATCTCCCGCCTCCTCTTGACTCTCTCCCTCCTCTAGTTCCTCTGACCTGGATCCCTGGTCCTTGTCTCGGTCTCCATGTCTCCATGGGCCTGGATAGCCTGTCGGATGATCTGGTGGAAAGATAGGACCTGGATATGATCTCATAAACCATGAGACATACCTGTGCTGTGCTCTAGGCTCTGTAGAATAATCAGTGACTACATCCTGATCAGATCCCTCTAAGTCTGTAGTCTCGATGTCATCTATCATCGGTCTCGCTACTGCTCTAGGTCTGGGAAGGACCCGTGAGTGTCGAGTATAGATGGGCACGTCGGCTGGAACACACTGCTCTAGCCCGAACTGCCTCCGTACTCGCTCAAAGTAGAAAGGGACTATGATGTGTGCATATCATCCCCACAGTAGGCGGTTCCTCTGTAGGCACGCTAACTGTCTCTCCATCCCATCCCATCTGTGCATCCGTAGGTAAGGTCTCCACACTGTCACCTCGGCTGTCACTCTGTCAAAAATCACTCTCCAATATAATAAATCTCCAAATCTCCACTCGCTGGTAAGTGGATAAGCGAACACCCTAGGTCGCTCGCTCGCTGTACTCAGCGGAAAGCCGACGGGCCTGGTGCATGTGAAGTGCTCTAAAATCCACACCTGCAGAAGTGTATATGTCATCAAACTACAACCCTGTCCAAATACGTACTCCTCAAGGTCGTGATAGAGATGTGCAAGCATACTCCAACCCCAAGCATACACTCTCCTGTGTCTCTCCATCACTCTGATACACCATGTGAGACCCCCATGCATGTGTGTCCCTCGCCCATTAGGGCAGACGGCTAGTGCTATGATGGCTATCATAAGGTGTCTCAGAAGGGGTACCTCCCCTATAGGATGTAAGAGCCAGCTGACCATGATGCGACCTCTCGTCTCGCTCGGCATGACTCTCCCTATGCAATACACCTGCTCTCTCTGATGATCCTCCACTGACCGATCAGTCATGTATGTAACAGTCGCTCCTCTGATAGGAAGATGAAGTATATGGTACACATCCTTGAGTGTGACTGTTAGCTCTCCTACTGGAAGGTGAAAAGTGCATGTGTTAGGATCCCATCGCTCCATCAATGCCATCAGCATCGCAGGATGGAACCGAATGGCTGGCATGAGGATCACATACCATAATCCTACTATCGACAGTGTGTCTCTCTCTGACTGAGTAAGCCATGGAATCTAATCTCGCAAACTGCGAAGAATATGTCCCGCTGTATGCTCTCTCATGTACGGAAGGCCCTGTAACAATAAAACATAACCTTAATCAGTACTCAATCATCAAAATCGCTAATGCAAACTGTCGAACATCATGTGCTAGTCCTGAAACCCCTCGCCAGGCCCTGATTGGGGACCATAGTGTCCTGTCAGGGACCATGGCACCCTGTCAGGGACCATGGCGCCCTGAGGGGACCATGGCGCCCTGTCAGGGACCATGGCGCCCTGAAGGGACCATGGCGCCCTTGTCAGGGACCATGGCGCCCTGGGGGGACCAGGGTGCCCCATAGGGACCATGGCACCCTGGGTGGGCCCCGGTCAGCCTTAAGGGCCTGCATACAATCACAGAAAAGTCAAACATGCGAAAAATCAAAAGTCAAACGTTCAGTCAACTCACCTCATCCAGTGGCTCATCGTCAATCACGGCCTGGCGCAGGATCTCAACCCTCGTGGGATGCTCTGGCCGTCGTGAAGGCATGATGATGGCTATGTGGGCTCCACTGCACTAAATAGTATTCTGAAATCAACAAAGTGACGAATACAAGTGTCACTTTCGAGGTATATACTCTCGTTTGTTTATTCTTACTTTTTGAAACCCTAATTTTCCTCTTTCACTCATTTCATCATAACTTGAGTTTGGGAGATGCGATTTTCGAACCGTTTGTTGCATAGGAATCGTATTTTCATTCCCCTACTCTCAGGATGTTCCAAAAAGTGCTCTGATGAAGCCTTTTCAGTGAACATCCCTCATCAATACTACCTTACACAATTTGTTGCAAGTAAACATGCTACCCTATTTCACCTCCCTAATAAGCAAGTCGAAATAGGGGGGGGCATATAGCTACTCACAGATTTCATCACTTTCCTTAGTAAGCATTAGGTGATTTTTGTGATCTAACGTGTGTTTTGTAGGGTGCAGTTCCTAACTGTGTACTGCAGATGCCGCTGGGGGCTTCGTCCGACAACTTATGGATATATCCTTTTTCAAATAATGTTTACTTTTCTGTACTTTAGCTTGCATATGCACATAGTACTCATATGACTGCTAAAGTGGGGGCTAAATGTAGCATCATAAATTGTACGCACTTGCTAAAGTAGTACAATTTAACACCTAGTTTAGCACCTGCCTTGGCACAGTTACATTCTGGATTGCATTTCTCCTTTAGCACTTAATTAATCAAGTTAATTAGGTCTAAGGTCCTATTTCATCATTCTCTACATCATAAAGTTAAGCCCTTTCACTAAAGCGCGCCCTTCGCATTTTATTCCTCCAATACATCACTCAATCAAAAACCTTAATTAAGTCCTATTTTGAACTTGGGGGCTTGGTTTCGGGGTCAAAACATCTCGAAATCACCTGTAACTTCGGGATTCTCTCTAAAATCATCATATCCGACGGCCTTGAAAATTTGGTGAAAAGTTGTCGGGACCGTGGCGCCCGAAGTGCACATGGTCCCAGACATTTTTCTCAAAATTTTAGGAGCACGATCCAATCATAAAATAAAGCTTAACCCCAAGAAATTGGCAGGATATTCAATCTCTAGGTCGGCCAAAATACGAATTTACGATCTAGGGTTTCATACATAAGAGCTCTCTTTCTTCATTTGAAAGGATCCGAATTTTATTTTTAGGAACTTCATATGCAGCGAAAGAGCAGATCTTTGAAGACTTCAACATCTTACAACATCCCTCTATCAAGCATTTATCAATTCCATTCATCCATTTAGGGCTTGGAAGACATTGAAGAACAATAGGAGATTACCGACTGAAGATTGGCTTGTACTCCTCCCTTGAGGGTTGGGTATGATTTCATGTTGTTCTCATGTCTTTACATAAGCTTCAATACATCATTTATTCATGCTTTAGATCACTTTGTATCTTGATTTAGAGCATTTACGTTATCATTTACAAGCAATTAGGGTTTACTTTCTAGGTTGCTCTAGTTTGCTTTCTTGCATTTTAGGACCTTGCACACACACTAGGTCTGCACACACAATACATTTTACAAAACAACTTGGCTATTCGTGGAGGTGGAAATCACCGAAGCGGGGGTTTGACTAAGGCAAAACCCTATATAGCTGCCCATACACCCTTTTTCAGATATCATTGCAGGTTTCGGGATTCAGACGACACCGCGGGATATAGATCCGGAGAAAGAAGGTCGAGACAGCACTTTGTATCAAATTGCAGAGCAGAAGACTGGGACAGGGGCGCTGGGTACCCTGGTCCTACCAGGACAGGGGCGCTGGGTGCCCTGGTCCCTGGGACAAAGGCGCTAGGCACCCTGGTCCTCCGGACAAACAGCTTTCAGACAGCTTCCCGATAGTGTTTCAGAGTGCAGAACAGCAATTTCCGGTGCAGTTTTCAGGACAGTGGCACCCGCGCCCCCGTCCTGAACATTTTCAGTTTGATTTTGACTCTGGGTACACATCTGCATTCTTATTTCATCCTTGTATTTACAGCTGTTCATTGTTTAATCTCAATTCTGCAATCTTGTTATTAGTTCATACTTGCATTTTGGGATTAGGGATTTGAACTTACATTACTTGATCTTACAATTTCAACAAGGGAATAGAAATCCTAATAGATATCCCATGGCTCTCTCTTTCACAAAAAGAAGTAGCCAATTGTGGGATATCTCTAGGCTCTTTCGTATTCCGTAATGTGTGTCAAAAGGTAGGATTAGGGCACGATTAACCTAGTCTCGCTTTTTCTCCCACACAAATTCTCAATTCTGTGATTCTCCATTCGACAACTATTTTGATTCCTGTTACCAAGGCTTCATATTCAATAATGTTGTTGGTGCATGGAAACATCAGTCTATAAGATCTTGGAATTATGTGTCCCTCTAGAGTGATGAACAAGATGCCGACACCTGATCCATGTTGTGTATAGGATCCATCAAAGTATAGGGTCCATTTCCTGGGTGTGACAGTGAGTACATCCTGTTGGGACTATTTAAAACTGAGTCAAGTTTATAGGCCCATTTCAAAAATTTGCTCTGCATACCCAAATAAGTCAGTTTGAATGGCCTAGTTAGCAAGGGGGTAAAATGGAGCCGGTTGATTTTCAGAGGGTAAGGCTCGGGATTCATGTCCCACACCTTTCATTTGGCCTATTCAGTGATGTGCAACTTTCAGAATTCATTTTTGATAAGTTAATGAGGTACCCATTTTGAGGGGTGAGCTGGAAGTGCATTTTAAGCACAAATGCAGATTTTATTAAGTAGCCTACTTTGGGTGTTTATATATTTTTCCCTGTTGATCATCATGGAGAAATTCAAAATGGATTCAATTTTATGCATAAAAGTGAGTTACCCTGCAAAATTTCAAGTCTTGACGAATCCGTTTGCTCCGTTTTCATAGCCAAATCAGTTTGTAGTTTGTGATGTTTGCACAAGTGTAAAAATGTCTCAGTGAATGTCATGTCAGAATGTTTGTTCCAGGCTAATGTTGGTATAAATGGTGAGCTACATTTCAAATTTCAAGGCTCTATCAATCCGTTTGATTAGTTTTCAAATGGACTCATTTTGCCATCAAATTCAGTTATTCGCACTTTCAGTGTTAGATCAGTTAATGTAGCCGTTTTAGTGAGCGCGCCGTTTGCATCCTGTCAGTCTGGTGATCAAACTGAGAATTCAAAGATTTAATATGTACTTAAAGGTACCTATTTTCCGAATTTGAGAGCCTACGGTGGTCGTTTGATATTTTTGAGAAAGGCATCATGTGTTGCCAGAACATTGACTTCATCAGGTCCGCAGTGTCGACAAAGCTAGTTGGCCATTTTCGGAAATTAATATCTCTTCACTCAGGACTCATCTTGAGAAACCGTTTGGTAGATGTCATCCTTGTATATCAAAGTACATGCCTGTCAGATGGCGAGCTCCAAAAAGGTGTTTTGACAGGTTTGAAAATTACGTCTTCGCGATTAAATGCGAAAATTGTGGCGTAATTGCCTGAAGGATGTAAAATGCAATTTTATGATCCGAAAATGGTGCCGATCGATTCCAGAGGTATGTTTGAGGTTCCTAAGATATTCTAGAGGCCAGTAGCTTGAAAACGAAAATTTTTTTTAGTCGAACCCATTTTGGGGCCCGACCTGGCTTATGCCTGTGCCGTATTATTTTATTGGCGACGTGATTCCGTTAAGAGGTGTTATTGCATGGGCCATTGTGAAATCGAGATTTGGTTTTCTTAATGCTTGTTACTATGATGTCAAAGAGAGTATCAGGTGTAAAGCGTGGTAGTCATCAAAACCTCCAATAGCAATTCCAATTGGCAAGCATAAGGTGCATGATAATTTTATTTTGTCTTCATTGCTGTGGCGTGAAAAAGGCATTAAACTCCAGAAGGATTGCATTATTCTTCTTGTGTTTTCCCTTTTGTGTATAGCTATACTTTGGCATTGAAATTTATTTTCAAAGCTATCAAATGTGACTTTGCCATTCTCCAAAAGCTCTACGTGGTGTCTAGCAAAGGGGCTGCAGTTTAATGTTGAAGAAAATCATGTGTTCAGAGAGAGGGCTGCACAAAGTTTCAAGTGCTCCAAGCAAATTGCAGACAAGACAAACTCCCCCTTGTTTTGCCTCATCCCTCCAATAAGGTAGCGTGGTTTTTGAAGTAGTTCGTAGAAGACTTCAGGCTTCTGTGTGGGCGTCGAAGTTACTAGCAAATCAAACAGATGCAATGCAAATTTGGTAACTTAGAGCTTGTGACTCCTCTGCGTGGGGGTTTTCAGATTTGCACTGAATGCAAAGTGTGTTTTATGCTGGAAGGTGAAAGGTAGGCATGAGGATGTTAATGTAGCAAGAGACAAGGGGCTACAGAGATAAATGAAACCCAACCCACACTCACTCTTTCCTCCCATGTGATGGCTGGAGAAGGGCAGCAATTAACCATTATTCAAATGCAATTAACATGTTTTGAAGGTTGCAATCTCCTCCCACAAAATAGTTATAGCAGCATCAGAATGAAACTTCATTGAAAACTCCATGGCAAATGAATTGCCAAGTTCTCTGTGTGGCTGGAGAAGAGGCTGCAGGTTTGAAAATCTTTGCAAATGCAAATTGGCAGGTGTGAAGATAGTTGCCAATGTCCCACATGATGGCTTTGAAGTGGGAGAAACAACAATAAAAACTTTCAAAACAATTTCATTGGCAACTACTGCAATTTATTATTCCTCCCATGGCTGTTTGGAAGCCACGCGAAAACACAAACAAACTCTTTGGCAAGTGGAAATTTTATACATTCCAGCAAAGGCAACAGTTGTGTGGTGCTTGGTAGGGGCGTAGCTTGGTGGAAGAGAGACTTTTCAAAGTCTCCAGCAAGCAAAACCTCAAGCAAGTGCAAGAACATGTGTAATTCCAACGTTCCCAGCCATGCCAAAATGTGAAGGCATTTATAAATATTTTCAAATAAATGCAAGTGGAGGAGGTAAGACCAGTTCAACGCCCCTTTCCAGAAGCCCTCCCCACCATGAGTTTGAATATGGATAGAGGAGGTGTTAGCTTTCACCAAAAAATGCCATTAAAGTCTCAGAGAAGCTTCAAAACACAGCTACAGGCAAAACATTTTATCCCACATTCACTGTGGAGGGTAACTTTGTGGTATTTAAATGCAAAACCTTATAGTAGTATAATGTCTAAGCCATAAAGGCTTTTGACACATAGTGCCCGATGGCGCCCAAGGCGGGCCCATGTGTGAGCATGCTTCCCAAGGCAATGGAGGAGTTGACTGGACGAAGATCAAGTGGACCCCACGCAGGCACGCTTCCCGAGGCAAATAGGCAAAATTTTGCAGATGAAGGCCGGGTTAACGAGCGAGCAAGTTTGAGAGAGATCAACGGCTCACGCTATTTCGCGAAGGGAGATGCACGTAGTTTAAACCCCGTGAAATAGCGAAAGTGAACGAGAGTCGTCCATGTGGCACACAGGTGGTGGGTACAGTCAGCGGTCCAGCAGGCGGGTCCCGGTGAGGTGGCACCCAGTGGCGATGACGTGGCATACAAGCAAGTAGCCCAGTGGCGATGACATGGCCGACAAGTGGCAAAAGATGAGGTGTCATCCCAGGTGGCACCCAGTAGACCCCATCAGCCAATTAGACCCCGCCACGTGGCAAGGCGTCAGAGCACATATGGAGGCAAAAATCAAAATTAAAATCCATAAATAATATAGTTCAAACTATATAAAAATTCGAAAAATTTAAATGATGGATCGATGTTGAGGATTAATTCGCCCAAGGCTCAATTTTTTGCCAAAGTATAAAGTGTTATATGTTTTCGGAAAGCTCTCAGAGTGAGGAATCCGATTATGAGGTTAGTTTTGACAAATGTGGGATATTTTAGAAGCAGTTTTCATGGGAACAAAATTCAGTTAGAGAAGGGACACTTGGCAATTCAGTTGCAGATTTGTTTTTCTTCCCTCATCTTTTTATTCCCCATTCTTCTCAGTTGTAGGGGTTCTAGAAATTTGGAGAATGACTCCATTTTTTATGGCTTCCAATTCTGAGTATTCTTCCAGATTGTACAGAAAAGGGTTATCCTTTCAGTAATGGAGTTCGATTCTTTGCTATAGGTGTTCTTAGCTGTAGGTTCTTGTGTATGTAAGGCATGCACAAATTCACACAGAAGTTGTCTCTGGATTTGTATTTTCATTATATTCATATCAGATCCTCAAGGAGGATGAGATTTGTTATCTCAAGGAGGTAATTGTGATTGTTTGTAGGGATTCTTCAAGGAAGAATTTAAATTTTGTAATAAATCATGAATAATGGAATATAGTGTCTGGATTTGATATTTTCTGTGAGTGAGCTGAGTAATGCATTTATGCAAGGCATTAAATGCATGAATATTTAATAATGAAGATGGATTTGCAGTATAAGGTTTCATTTATAGTTTGATGTGAGATTCTGTTGCCCAATGGACAAGGCACTGATCTTACATGTTTGGGGATGTCTTTCAGGACAACATTTTAAAAGATAAATCTATTTTCCCTTCATGTTTAAGGGTGTTTGTGTTCCATTCTTTCCAAGCTCTGTTTCATCCTATTGTTTGTACAGATCTAGCCAATCTGTAATGTTTCCTAATATGTTGAGCTTGTGAAATGATCTATCTGCTTAATGTTGATGCAGTTATGTGTCTGTAATTGTTGTATTTAGTGCATCAAAAGGGTGTCCCCCCCTAGGTCTAGCAGAACCTGAAGTGTAGGAGGATCAATTGGGGTCCTATGTTATGTTGTCCAAGCCCTGATGTGTTTTGTAGACTGAAATTGGCCATTTCATAGAAAGATTTGCAGGTGTTCTTGGGTTATCACTTTTGGTGAACAACACATCCATGTCTAGAAATTTCACCTATAGTGGTTGTTGGTCTAGTAGTGGTGCTTCTGCCAATTGATCTGTAATTACCTATCCTTTGATAGCCTGACATTCTCTGTAGTGGATATCAAACTCACTCAAAATCATGACCCATTTAGCTAATCATCCTGTGAGAGCTTCCTTGCTGAGTAGATACTTGAGAAGATCAATTTTTGCTACCAACTTGATTGTGCAGGCTAACATATAGTGGCAGAACTAAGATCAACCCTTTCTTTTCCTGCTGGATCTTCTTGTGCTAGCAGTGCCCCCAATGATACTTATGTTGTTGATATATAGAGAATGAGTGGCTTACCTACTATCAGAGGTACCAAAACTGGCAGATTCATTAGAAATTGTTTAAGCTGGTGAAATGATTCTGCACACTTGTCTTCCCATCTGAAAGGTATATTCTTATGAAATAGATGATTGAATGGGAGAGATTTATTTGCAAGTTGAGCGATGAATCATCTGATGGATTGCATTCGTCCTTGCAGAGATCTGAGTTGGCTAATGTTTTTGGGAGGGGGCATTTCCATGATAGCCCGTACCATTGCTAGCTCTACTTTGATGCCCTTTTTTTGATACAATGTAGCATAATATATTGCTGGATGTAACCCCAAAGACACACTTCTTAGGGTTTAGTCTGACCTTGAATTGCTCCAATCATTGAGAGATTTTATCTAGTATGCCCAGTTGTTCTACTCAGGTGAATGATTTAGCCAACAAATAAACACATAGTCCTCCATGAAGGTATGCATCATATTGTGGAAGATTATTGTCATGGCTCTTCGATAGGTTGCCCCAGTAATTTTCAAGCCAAAAGGCATGATGTTCCAACAATACATTCCTCATGGATAGGTGAATGTAGTTTTATCTTGATCATCTGGGGCTATCTTGGTTTGATTATAGCTAGACAAGCCAACCATTAATGATAACATTGCATGGCCTGCTGTTAGATCCACAATAATGTCAATTCTTGGCAAAGGAAATTCATCCTTCGAACATGCTTTGTTGACATCTCTAAAATCTGTGCATATTCTAATGCTTTTGTCGAGTTTTGAAATTGGTACAATGTTTGAGATCCATTCAACATAGTCTATAGGTTGTATGAATCCGACATTTAATAACTTCTTTGGTTCTTCTTTGACCAATAATTCCACATGTGGATTCATCTTTCTTAATTTTTGGTTGACCAATTTAGCTCCAGGAGCGATGGATAAGTGATGCATGATTAGATTCGGATATATCCCGGGCATGTCAACATAAGATCAAGAAAAATTGATTTTCTTTTCCTTGAAGAATTTGATAAAATTTGGTTGATCTTCTTCTATGAGTGATTATGCTAGATGTATGGTTTTGACTGCTTCTTTAGTGCCGATGTTTATTGATTGAGTTGGCTCAATCAATATTGGTGAACTTTCTTGATAATGTTCAGGAAGAGTGTCAAGTCTCCCATCTTTAGGTGCCTCAAAAAGGTTTTCACCCTCAGATGCGTCCTTTATTTTTAATTTTTTGTGATCTAATACTTCCATTGACTAGTTTTCACCATTAGCTCTGTTGTTTATTTCATTTTTTGTGACTGAGAGACTTGGCACTCCCTTGATTGTAGATATCATTACTTTGTTCACTGGTAGAGCACGTTTCTGGGTTGACTGAACACAGTTTTGGACAATGGATTCTTTGTTTGGGAATATTGGTATATTAGGATGTGTGGGTTCTTCCCAGTCTATGAGATTAGGATATATGAGTGGTAAGAAGTCATTTGGTGGGTTACGTTCAGCTGTTGTAGGTGTCATGATGGAGTCATTGTTATAGTCATTTTGGATACTAGTGAGGTTATGATATTTTTGAGGTCTTTGATGGTATTATCTTTGATATGGACTTGTTCATATTATCGCTGGTCATTCTCACTAGCTTCGTAGATATGGTATGGTTTGAATTTAGGCAATCAAGATTATGAGCTTTGTACCTCCTGAGAAATGGGGTTGTATGTATGGATGGTATCCACCTCAATGTCTTCAGTAACATTAGAACGACTACCCCACTCATATTCATTGGAATCAGTTTAGAAATCATTGTCCTAGGTTATCTTGCTGTATCAGACAGGTATGTTGTATGGTGAGAAAATATCACTAATGATTGACACCAATTTTGTAGCATTTTCTGATTCGGGATCGGTGGTGGTTTCTATTCTTTGTATTTGTTTGTACACCATTTCCCTTCTGTGAGTAGCAATTTCTTTAGGTTGTGGCTCAACCTTGATTTGATCAGGTTCTTGCACATGATGCACATTCTTATAAGAAGCTTCTTCCCTTTGGATGGTGAGTTCTTCTTGGCATTCTTGATGCTTTTTCTCCTTGTCATTTTTGTTGCTTGGTGTAGTGCTTCTTGTCATGAGTCTTCATTATATTTTTTCTTTGCTCTCCACTAAGGTTTTTACTGGTAATTTTGTTTCTACCTAGGTGGAACATGTTGTCCATACCCAAGTCCTATTTTGTCTTTGGCAAATCGTGAAGGAAGTTGTAGGGGTTCTATGATGCCTTCTTAGCACTTGCCAATAGGTCTGTTGCCTTTGTATCCCATTCATTACATGATCTAGAACCCATTTCCATACTATTGTGTTTGTACAACCACTTCTATGGTACCAACTCTGATTTCTTCTTCATCCTTGTATAGCCAACTAAGGATATCTTTCTCTTCTGATTCATCAGCTAGTGTGCCTAGTTGGATAAATTTACCATCAAACTTGGTGATGGGTTGTGTTGCCTGATGTCTTGATGCAGAAGGTTGTCTATAAGATTTTGGGGACGTTGGTAATTTAGAGAGACATAAGGGTTCAAAAGAGTACTCCCCCATGCCTTGGTCCTTTATTTTCATCTTTTGCTTGAAGTCTATGGATAGAGACTTGAGTTCTTCTTGATGATTAGATGTTGAGGAAGCTTGGGCCTCCATATTGTGTGGAACTAGGCTATCTTGAGCTTCCCCCATAGCATTGCAATACTGAAAAGGGTTATTATCTACAGATATTAAAATTTCCTGTTCGTTGTAGGGGAACTTAATAGATTGATGGTATATGGAAGGCACTGCTTGCATTTCATGCATCCATGGGAAACCCAATAGTATATTGTATGTCAAGTCTATGTCTAAGACTTGGCACATGGTTTCTCTTTGTACAAGACCTACCTGAATGGGTAATATTATAGTTCCTTCAGATGACCTCTCTTCATCATCATAGGATTTGATGGTGATTTTCTTTTTTGGATCAATAGATGTCTCAAAGAAGCCCAATGCACTAATAAGCTTTAAAGTACAAATATTGAGACCAGCTCCTCCATCTATTAACACTCTTTTTACTCGATGTTTATGGACTAAGACTTCTATATGGAGCAGGGTGTTATGTGGAGGATTCAAGGAGACATCATTGTGTTCAGAAAAAGATATGTTATGCAGTGCCATCATATGGGCCACCATGGCTTGGAATTGACCAATATCCAGATTATTTGGAATGATTGTTTTGATAAGTGCTTATTCTAAGATATCCTTGTGTTTTGGCAAAAGTTTGAGTAACTCAAGTATAGATATCTAAGCGGGAGTTCTCCATAGTTGATCAACCAAGTTATATTGAGTCTTGGGGAGATTTGTTGATGTTGATGTGTTCCCTTTCAAGACATATTTTTGCACTCTGGTTGTCACATTTATCGACACATATTCTTGTTTGTCTTTGATTTTATGACACTTACTTGATTGTCATATGTTGATATGTGATTGATGGTGTTTTCATATATGTGATGAATATGATCTCCCTTGGTATTGTTTTGTGTTGAAACTCCTCCTTTGTTGTAAGTTGGAAGAGGATTTTTGAAGGCTTCATGGTCACCATTTGTTTTATGACCATCAACTGTTAAATTGCTCTTGTCTATCATGTCCTGAACTATGTTCTTCAACCTCATGAAATCATTTGTGTTATGCCCTTTATTTCGATGAAAATAACAATAATGTGAGTCATTCCACTAGGGTGGTTTGACTTGAGGTTCAAAGTTGCTTATGGCTAGCAATGTGATGATTTTATTCATGAAGAGTTCTTGAAACGCTAATTCTAAGGTTTGTCCTAATGGTGTGGATATGCATCGATATAGGAAAGTATTAGTGTTTCCTCTTTGGTTTGTGTTGTTGCCTTGGATGGTGTTGTTGTTGCCTTGATGATTTTTGTTGGTGTTTGAGGTTGTAGCTCCTTGGTTGGTATTTCATTGATAAGTGTTAGTGCCTTGATTAGCTCTCTTTTGATCATTATTGGATGGTGGGTTTCCTGATAAAGTCAGCACTGGTGGTTTAGATTTCACAATGTTGGCATCAATTACCCCATCATTAATAATGTTTTTGTTCCTTGTCTAAAATCTAGATTCGTCTATGTTGGCAATTGACACTCATTGGATTCATTTTGTTGTCATTGATGGCAACCCTCATGTGAAAAATGGATTCCCTGTCGGTGTGCTCCCCCTGAGCAATACACTCCATATACTCCATTTTGATAACATTTTACTTGATATTTTTTACATATATACATACTCCCCCTTTGACATTAATGCCAAAGACCAGTGAAAGAATGAAAGAATATTGTTAGTGTCACTGGCGCTTAGTCATCTTTAGTATTTTTGGGTATGCTTTTTGTGGCAACTGAAGATATGTATCCTAGCCATATTTGAAAGTATTAGATATAGATGAAAGTCCATTGAGTAAGTGGGAAAGTGTTTCCTTCTCTTGGATATATGCCGGCGTGGGTTTCGCTAGCATATCCATGCATTATTTCTTTTGAATACCTAATGAATCAAGTCTAGGGCTTACCAATCCTCTTAGATTTATTGCTCTCCTGATGATTTTATCTTTATCCTTCTCAAAATAAAAAAATTGGTTCTCTAAGGACAAAATTTGTCCATCAATAGATAGTGCAGTCAATCCATCAAAAGAGTTAGCAATATTAGCCATGTTGTCATATAACTCCTTCATTCTTCTATCTACATTACCTGTAAGACTTCCTATATTACAACATACTCTGTAGATATTAGTACATTGTTTTAAACAAAACTCAATATAGATAAGTTTGTCCTCTATTTTCTTCTTCCCTGTTTCTATAAGTTGATCAAAAGCTGCTCTTTTTGCTACTGAGAAATGATCCAAGGCCTGTCGGTCTGCAATCTGTCTCAGAGATTGAAAATTATTTGATATGTGCTCTTTCAAAGTATTGAGCTTACCGGAAGGGCTCGCTCCATCCTCACTCTGATAGTCAGGAATTAGTCTGTGCAATACAGAGACCAATTGATCAATTAACCCTTTATCTGTAGTCCCTTCCTTTAGTAATTTCTGAGTGGCCATCATCATTAATTCTTTTGGACTCAACCCAAAGACTAATTTCTTCTGAACCTGAGAAGTGTCATCAAAACGCTTACTGAGGAATCAATTTTACCTGTCGGTATGGACTCAGTTGATTTTACTTTGTCCATATCAACCTCTTTTGCACCAGTGGCTTCACCACTTGGTTCAGTATTGATTACTGTCGGTGGAGTATCACCCATAGTGTTTCCAATTTCATGTACATTCCCTTGCTCAAAATTGGTCTATGCTGGTACATATTGTACACTCTCTTTAACTACCAGTTGTGCTTGTGCCAAAAGTGGAGTTGAACTTCCCAAAATACCCTTCCCTTTTGATTTGTCAAGAATGGTGGAAGATGTTGCCTTTGTAAATTCTTCTTGAGATTTGAGAAAGTCTAGGTTTTTCTGAAAGAATTTGTTCCATCCCTTACTTGTCTCATTTATCACCTCATTTAGTCTTCCCATCATATGCCTTGTCTACCAGTTTTTACTACTAAAAATTGTCCTATTTGTAGTGTCTATACATCTTTTCATTTCTTCATTATTTACAGTACCACACAATTCCAAAAGTGCAACTTCCTTGATTTCCCTATCCCTCTTGACAACCTCAAGTCTTCTTGCTTCAAGTTTAATATATAGGGATAAAGGTATTTCCTTCAAAATTTCAACTAAGGCTTTCTTGTAGATGTCTATATACAATAAAATAGCCTCTTCTAATTCATTTTGCTCATTCTCTTCTAAATCCTCATAGTATTTTGATATATTCTTCATTATTCCATCTTTTATAATCTCATCAATAAGTTCAGCACAGGTAATTATCATCTTACTAGTTCCAGTATCATCACCCTTCTGTTTTTTGCTTGTGGTTGTTGGTGTGACTAGTTTCCTCTTCTATGGTGGTGGAGATGCAATAGGATGAGTTGCCTTTATGACAAGTCTCCTCCTAGCTTCTAGCTTATGTTGCTCTAGCGGTGGTTTTACCACATTCTTCCTTTGCACCCTTCTGAAAGCCAGAGGTTCATGATCCTTAGAGTTAAGAGTCAGAAGTGATTGGGGAAATGTGAACTTATGGCTTCTTCACTTCTACAGTACCAACCTCTACTGATTTAGCTACCTATTTAGATTTAGAGCCCAACTAAGTGTCTATCTTGTTGATCACATCTTGAACATATGCAAACATCTTATCTATTTTCATCTCTCTTCTTTTCCTATTAAAACTTGTTTTTACTTCAAGAGCCTTCTCTCCTATTGTACCAAAATGCTTTGTTTTATCATCTAATGGGGCATCTAATAGCATCTTTGCATAGAGTTCAAAAATGTTGTCATCTACCTCATAACCAAGCTCAATAATCCATATTTGCCTGGGTTTAACTGCTTCCATGAGAGTTTCATCAGTTTTCACCACGAAACATATATCAGTGGAATACTTCTCCATAATGTTCGTTGAAATTCTTTCCCTTTGCCTCATGTTTTCTTGAAATGTCTTAAAATATCCCCAAAGTTTCTCATCTCTACTGGTACCAAGACCAGTGATAGATGTCTTTATCTACAAACCTACCGGTATGTCATGAGCCCAATTCTTCTTTCCTAAACTGGGTAGTTCATTCAGGAAGCAAAGCATTAAACAAACAAACAAACAATCAAGTTTCTATATCTAAAAGTGCCTTTCTTGGTTCCTTTGATCTTACTAAGGTTTAGCATTAACTCACTCCCCATCCATTCACATAAATAATACTTCACATTATTCCTTAGCATCTGATATGCAACATGAATGCATGAACTTGCAACAACATTCAATTGGTTGGATTGAGTTACTTTGTATCCTATGATTATTCTTGCAAACTTTATATTTGTGTCAGTGATTGTGTTTATCCTAATTGATCTATTATCAGCTATAGAAGTTGTGAGTTTCTGGACTTTTATGTTGGAAATTGTCTTACCAGGTTCTTGTCTGACCCTGGATAAGTTGGTGATGGCTTGAATTTCCTCCTTTGTGATCATGTAGGGCTTATCTAGTCAAATGAATTCATTGTGAACCCTACTCAGAATGTATCTAATAATCTCATCCTTGAATTCCAATAAATACAAAATACCAGTTAACCCTAGATCCTCAATTGCTTTGAATTCTGGTTTGATGGTTCTAGAGTCTCCCATTATCACTGATTGATACATTCTTTTGATGTCTTCGGTGCCCAAATCCTCAAGAGTTTAGTGAATGTATGCCCTCACATCTTCAACATACATTATGTTGTCAAGAACCCTAGAGAATGCTCTTGCAAACTTTTAAGCCCCACATGCAATTTGCAAATCATGAAAACAAATCCTCCCCACCTTTTAAATCACTCATAAAATTTACATGATGCAACTAGGGATGAGCTTGAAACCCTGAGAGGTAGATTCAAAGCTTCACAAGCAAAGAGGAAAGAATTGACTGAACATTAATTGGATATCTCTGACGACAACTCTTCAGATGAGGCCAACATTGATGCAGTGGTCAAAGAAGTGGAGAAACTGAGTGGTGAAAAACTTAATGTAAGGAGAGAACTTGAAGCTCTTACAATCCATATGAGTCAAGACCTTGAAGAAAGAAGGGTAGTTGAAGACCTGATCAAATAGAAAGATCATGAGATCTTAAAGATCAAGTAGGAGAATGCAGCTTTGCATGAACACTGGCAAGAGGAGAAGGAAGAAAATGAATCTTTATAAGTAGATCTTAAAATGGAAATGTCTCTTAGAGAGACACTCATGAAGCATAATGAAGATCCTACCAAAGATCTTACTGAGGCCAATGAGAAGCTTGACAAATTCAACAAGAGCTCCTCTATGTTGGATGAACAAATCCAATCTTAGAGGATGAAAGGTGACACATCTGGATTAGGATTCAATAAATTTGAGCAAGGTGAGTCTTCTAAAACAAAGGATACTTCATCAAAAGACAAACCGGTATCTAAAGGAATGAAATAAGGTACGAAGAAGTTTAAACCAATTTGTTTTAATTGTCTTAAACCTGGACATATTGCCAATATGTGTAGAAGTAGATCTAATGAGAACATAAGCTATAATTTTAATGCTAGATATGTGTCTAGAAGATTTGAAGGTCATTGTTACACATGCAATATGTATGGGCATAGATCAGTTGAATGTAGATATAGAGCAAATAATCCAACACCTCAAATGATTTCAATACCTATTGGTGACTGGAGAAGGACTTATGACAGCCAGAGAAACATGAGCTGGCAAAAACCTTATGTCAATCAGTTTCGTCCCTATGAGATGGAGAAAGTAACTAATGTGATTTGCACAATTTGCAACAACTTTGGACATGTCACTATGAACTACAGAAGAAGGACTGGAAGAGGTAATGCAGGACCTTGGAGAGCATCTGGGATGGCCTACTATCATTGTCATAAACTAGGACATATTGCTAAGCTTTGTAAAACTAAGAAGAACCAACCAGTAAATCACTCTGAAGATCAGAAAGGAAAGAAGATAGACAATGTTGAAGAAACCAGAGAAGATATGAATAGGATTTGGAAGAAGAAAAGTGAGGACAGGCCATCAAAAGAATCAAATCCTTCACCTAGTGTGGAGAATGCTACACTGGTAAACTGATATTTTCAACAAGCCTAAGGGGAGCATATTGGTAAATCCATTTCTAGACCCCTTGAAGAAATTATGGTAAGAAAATTCTGCATTTTGAGTTGTAAAATAAGAATTTTGATATTACTGTCAATTGGTTTTTCTAAAGTTTACCAATCAGTTGATATGCCTACCCGTATAGGAGAGTTTGTTAAATGGTCATTAGGGTTTGTTACCCTATTGATAGTGTAATAAATGCAATGGGTAAGTTAATAAAAGGAAATTTCACTAAGTTGTTTTTACCCTAATTGCATTCGAAGAAGCATTTTGAGAGCACTTGTAGAGAAAAACAAAGCATTGTTAGCAGACTATGAACAAATGTGTGCTATGGATTAAAAAGTAAAATTGGATTTAAAGAAAAGAAAGGCGAATCGGGTGTGCAAGTGAGAGAGAAATTGAAAACCCTAGCAACACGAAGGGAACAAGGTATCTTGATCAATCTTCTCTCATAAATCAGATTATTTTGAATGGCATCATCATCTACACCAACATAAAGTCTTTTTATCACTGCTAAAGCTATGGAGTCTATGGGAATGGATAAGATAGAGTCTTATCATGCATTGTCTCAAGCTCCTCAAGGTTTTCTGATTAAAGGTGATTTGTCTAGTTACATAGATTGCAAAATTGAGGATCTAGGGTCATTGGCAATCTATTGTCATCTTAAATCTTTGTGTAATAATAATGGGAAGATCAAACCTGAATATATTAGGGTTCATGAGAAAGGTTTTCATAATGCGGTGTATTTTCTAGAAAATTTTGAGGAATAAACATGCTAGGATTATCCTTAGCCGTGTACATGGAGGTAACATGTATCTTGATAGGTCTCACACTATCACAAAGGAGGTTATTCATGTAGTAAGCAGTTTTTTGCCAAACTGATGAAGTACCTAAATTGAGGAAAATCTCGAAGGAGACTGTTATTGAGTTGACAAAGACCACTGCTAATGCTCATGCCATATCTGTCAATAACATTGCAGATCAAGGAGTCAGCTTTGCAACAATGGTTATTGGATACGCGATATTTCATTCTAGTCAAATGAATAGTGTACCATCTGCTTCCATGCACTCTGCCTACCAGATGATGATAAAGAATGTAGATTATGATTTGTGTGAGGCAATGTGAAGTCAATTGATGTTGAACATAGAATCAATAAAGAAGGACAATAGCCAAAAGTTTAAATATGGTCAACTATTGATTGGTTTGTTTTTCTACTTTCAGAATTTAATTCCTAGAATTGGTGATATACAATGGTCTAAGGATATACCTATGACAACCCAAATCAAGAATAGCATAAAGGTTGGGAAGAACACATTTCTTGTTGCAATGAACAGATATTTTAATGAGTTTCAAAAAGAAAATGAGCATGAGATTAAGGTTATCAAATGAAGTGGTGAAACACTTTGAAAAAGACATCTGTTTCACTGTGACCACTAATTTTTGTCTTATGGAAGCTATTGAACCCAGAGAAGATGAAATGGAAGAAATGAGATATGAAATTAGTATGACTTATTGATTGGTTATGCCAACAACCTCTTGGCATCAGCCAATGACACTAAGAAGAAAAGACTCGACACTTATCAAGAAAGGATTGCATCTGCACAACCTAGTAGTGGGTATGTGTAGGATCATGGTGTGCCAAAATAGGCCCTTAAGTGGCAATGAAATTTTAGAAAATCAGAGTTATGCAACTTGACATGAAAATTTGAATAAGTTGTGAACATTATTTTTAAAATAAGTAAGAAGAGAATATATAGAAAATTTAATGTAGTTTCTAAGCTACTAGTTGTTTTTTGGAAAAAAAAATCCTATTTGATGAAAATTTCAAATTTCAATGCAGTGGTACTAAAATTTCAGGAAAAAAGTAAGAAGTAGACATATGTATGACCACCCTAATCACAATCAAATCATAATATTTTTTTATAATATTTATAATATAAGTATTAGACTCATGTACAGATGTGACACATATTTTGATTTAATTTTTTATAAAGTAAATAATTATTTATGAATTTTTTACTACAACTTTTCAGAAATTCATAAACTCCTATGTCTGACCACCTTAACTTGGTCAAAACCTTATGAAATTTAATTTTTCTTAATTTTTCCCTATAGTAGATGAAGCATAGGATGTGATGCATGTTTCAGATTCAAAAAATGGTATACCATTTGAAAGTTATGAGTGTTTTTCAATTAGTATATCAATTAGGACTATTGTCAGAATTCAATTAGAAAATAAATAATTATTATTTATTAAAGTCAAAATAAGACAAGCCTTATATTGCTGGAAAGTTGGGAACGTCCTTAAAAAACCCTTTTTGTTTTATCAATTTTGTCTACAAAAAAAGTCATTAGCCAGCAGTGTAAAGTATGGAAAATCAAGGAATACTGAAAAACACATTTTTTCAATTAAATTTCTAGGCTTGTCGCTCCCAAGCCAAATACCAATGCATTCCTGAGCCGAAATTTGAAATTTGAAAATTTGACTACAAAAATCAGATATCTGATTTTAATCAGTAAATTCTCTGGCTAAATTTGCCCATTATTAATCTAATGTTTATTAATATATTAATATATTAATTTATAAATAAATTAGTATATGATATTAGGGAGAGGGAGAGGGAGAGGGAGAGGGGAGAGAGAGAGAGAGAGAGAGAGAGAGAGAGAGAGAGAGAGAGAGAGAGAGAGAGAGAGACGGGGGGAAGGGAGAGAGAGAGAGAGAGAGAGAGAGAGAGAGATGGGGAGGGGGAAGGGAGAGAGAGAGATAGAGAGAGATTAGGGAGAGAGAGATAGATGGAGAGATTAGGGGAGAGGGATAGAGAGAGATTAGGGGAGAGAGAGAGGAGGGAGAGAGATTAGGGGAGAGGGGAAGAGAGAGAGATTAAGACACCATAGGACCCAAAGCGACCGAATATGGTGTCATAACGGATCGTATGGTGTCCTAAGGGGTCATAAGGGTTCATGGGACACCATATGACCCCTAAGGACAATATACAACCCCTTATGACACCATATGGTGTCATTGGGGGTCATATGGTGTCCATAGGCATCATCTAGTGTCCTAGGACACTATATGACCCCTTAAGATACCAAATTGTGTCATTATGGGTCATATGTTGTCCTAAGGGGTTGTAAGACACAATATGACCCCTTAGGACACAATATGACTCAAAGTGACCCAATATGGTGTCATTAGGGGTCATATGGTGTCCTAAGGGGTCATATGACACAATATGACCCATAACAACCAAATATGGTGTCTTAAGGGGTCATATGGTCTCCTAAGAGGTTGTAGGACACCATATGACCCCTATGGACACCATAGGACCACTTATGACACCATATGGTGTTGTAAGGGGTCATATGGTGTCCTAAGGGGTCGTAGGATACAATATGACCCAAAGCGACCCAATATGGTGTCACAATAGGTCATACAGTGTCTTAAGGGGTCATAAGGGTTCATGGGAGACCCTATGACCCCTAAGGACAATATACAACCCCTTATGACACAATATGGTGTTGTTAGGGGTCATATGGTGTCCATAGGTGTCATATGGTTTCCTTAGACACCATATGACCCCTTAAGACACCAAATTGTATCATTATGGGTCATATGTTGTCCTAAGGGGTCATAAGACACAATATGACCCCTTAGGACACAATATGACCCAAAGCGACCCAATATGGTGTCGTTAGGGGTCATATGACACAGTATGACCCACTAGGACACAATATGACCCATAACAACCAAATATGGTGTCTTAAGGGGTCATATGGTGAACCCTTATGACCCCTTAGGACACCATATGCCCCTTATGACACCATATTGGGTCACTTTGGGTCCTATGGTGTCTTAAGGGGTCATATTGTGTCCCACGACCCCTTAGGACACCATATGACCCCTTACGACACCATATGGCGTCATAAGGGATCCTATGGTGTCCATAGGGGTCATATGGTGTCCTACGACCCCGTAGGACACCATATGACCCCTATGGACACCATAGGATCCCTTATGACACCATATGGTGTCGTAAGGGGTCATATGGTGTCCTAAGGGGTCGTGGGACACAATATGACCCCTTAAGACACCATAGGACCCAAAGTGACCCAATATGGTGTCATAAGGGGTGTATGGTGTCCTAAGGGGTCATAAGGGTTCATAGGACACCATATGACCCCTAAGGACAACATACGACACCTTATGACACCATATGGTATTGTTAGGGGTCATTGTTAGGATTCCCAAAGATACTAAGAGGGGGGGGTGAATTAGTATCTAACCAGTTTAAGAATTTTCTTAACTTAAAACATGAAAACCATATCAATACTGTGTACTGGTAAACCAAAAATAAAGAAATAAATAAGAATAACAACATCCACAAGAAAACACACCATAACACAGTATTTTAATGAGGAAACCCGGTGTGGGAAAAACCTCGGTGGGATTTGTGACCCACAATATTTGCTTACTGGCCAATAAGTGAATATTGCTGCTACAATAGGGGTCTTCACATGCAGGAAGGCCAAGTGCCTAGAGCTCACTGCTCAATTACAAAATGGGAAGTCTCACTAACTTACAAAATGGGAAGTCTCACTGACTTACAAAATGGATTATGTAAATCTAATGTCTTGTACTGCTTTAAAATAGCATCTACTATGCCAGATCCAGTACCAGTTTTAGCTCTGCTTCATACATATACCCTTAACCTATAATTCACATAATAGGTCTGCCTTATTTCACCTATCTTCTTCCTTTTCAAATATTCTATAATGATCTCATACATATATGAGTCATTTTACAACTTTCCAAGTTGGCTTACAATGATTTTACAATAAATTACAAAATATAATATAAACAAAATTCCTGTCGGCCTGGGTGCCGATATACTTCCTTTCACTACTAGTGGTCTCTGTGCCGGTGTAGATTCTATCTTTGTTGGTGCTAGTAAATTGTCTTGTCAGTGTCATAGGATTGCAAGGTTGGCATCAATGACAAAACCTTCAATCACCTACAATGTCTCATTGGAGTGTGCATTTTCCAACAATCTCCCCCTTTGGCATTGATGGCAACACTCATGAGAAATATCCAAAAATTGTCATCCAAAAAGAATCTGCTAGGATTGTCTTACCAAAAATTGTGTACCAAAAGAATATGTGCTCCCCCTGAGCTGATGAGACATTTCCTGATTATTTTTTCTCATTCCACTACTCCCCCTTTGGAATCAATGGCAAAGGTTGTCAAAGTGTCAATTGAGTGTGGTTTCCAACTTCATTCTTGCAACCGGTTGGTTACAATCTAAAAGAGGTCTGCCAGTACCAAATTAAGGCTTTCACTGAACCATTTGCTATCTTTTAATGTGGCCTTTTTCCTTTGAATTGTACTGATGAGGTGTTGCATTTGATGTACCAGTGTTCTCTGTCCTTGAATTAAAGCCTCAGATATCTCTTGTCTTAAGGAGGCGAGGTAGTCCAATCTTGGACTAAGTCTCCATTTTAGATCTTTTGCCTTTCCTTTTATTCTTTCCTTTTCTCTTTCCAATTTTAGGAGTTCCTCCTCAAAACTTGTTACTTTCTGCTCAAAAACTGATAATGGTTCAGATGAATTAATGAAATTATCAACTAATTGATTTATTTCCTCCTGTATCTTGCTGATCTTCTTGTCTATATCTACTATGAAAAAGTTAGTTTTACATGTATCTCTGTACAAAGTTTTGAATTCTTTTAGTGTACTGTATAGTTTCGGTAAAAGAGTATCAAATTGTCTCATACACTTCTTTATTTCTTCTTCAAATAATTTGTGTTTTTTCCTTCTCTAGTTTCTCCTTGAATGTTTCCTTGTTTATTTGTTCAACTGTCACAATGTTGTCAATAATATACTTAGACAATGTGTCAAGTTGATTCAAAGAATATTTATCATCTATATTACACTTAGGTGCTATCAATTTCAAAATTGGAATTGTGTCATCAATAGCTTTGTATGCTTGTGAGCTACACTCTGTTATTTTTTTTATAGAATCCAAAAGAACTTCTATCACATTTGTTGATTTGAATTCTGCAATGGAAGAGCCAACAATTTGTATACCGCCAGTGCGATTAACTTCTTTGCTTGTAGTGACCTCTGGTAGGTTAGTTTGTGTTTGCATTTCTTTAAGCAAAGGTTTGGGTTGCTCAGTTCTTGTCAGTGGCACTGTCTCTGTATGAACCTATTCTTGTGAGGGAGCCTATTGCTCTGCCTATTTCTTAGTGTTTTCACCTGCCAATTTACCTTCTGTGCTATCTGTTATCGGTGGCTCATTTTCCAAATCTATTTTCCTTGTTGAATCCTTATCTACCACAATATTGACTTTCTAAGTGTCAATGTTCATTGTGTATAACACCTAAGAATCTAGATTTGTGTCCTCATGTGATACATCCATACTCTCACTAGCTAGTTGATTGTCAGTGGTAACTACCGATGGAGTATCAAGAGGTGGTGGGGATAAGTTATCTGTTATTTTTATGCTGGGTGGACCACCAACCTTGCCTTTTCCCTTATCCTTATCTTTTTGGTATACTTTGATGGGTTTAGGGTTTCGATATTCTTCCTGCTTTTCCTTCTCTACAAGGAATATGTCCCATGCATTAGCTGTTTCCTCTGCAACCTCATTCACTATACCAACCATAAGTGCTACATCCTGGTGTGCAGTTGAAAATACTAACTGGTTAGCCTCAGAGATTAGATCATCTATTTCTTTTGGTGAGTTGACTGGATATACAGCAATAAGTTTTTCAATTTTTATTTTCTTATCAAGCTCTACAACAGCTTGCCTTCTAGCTTCAAGTCTTTTGAACAATTCTACGAGTAATTCATCCACAACTTGCATCAAAAATTTCTTGTAAATATCCAAGTGTAGGATTACATTGTTTTCAATTTTTTCCTTGTCATCAGTTGATAATGAGTCATATAATCTGTTGATGTTTTCAACTTTCCATCCTTTGTTATTTCATTGAGAAGTTTAACAATTGGAGCAATGGTTTGTTGAGTCTTCTTCTTAGGGGTTAACTTCTTCTTTGGTGTTAACTTCTTAGTTGAGGGCCTTACTGCTTGTTGTTTCTGTCTAGTTTTTCTAGGAGAAGGTGTAGATACCGGTGAAGGTTTCCTTTTTCTCACAAATCTTTTGAATTTAGCTGGTATGTCACTTTCTGAAGAAGTTCCAACCGGTGAAAGGTGAGTTTCCGGTTGAAGTGCTTCTAACTCATCTTCAGTAATATTAGTTCGTTTAAGTACATCTTCCTTTATAGCTTTTTCTTGCCTAGATCCTCTTCTAACTATTGCTTCAACCTTTTAACATTTTTCTTTGATTGGATTTGTTTTTCAATAGTCTCGGCACTGCCAAATACCTCTTCTGTAGGTTCCTTAGGTGCTTCTAGGAGTGCTTTTTCATATGTTTCTATTATATGGCTATCCATTTCATATCCCATTTTAGTGACCCAGATGGTTCTTGGGATAACTGCCTCCATCCAAATTTCATCCTTCTTTATAAAAAAACAAATTTCATCCTTATACTTCTTTACAATTTCTTGTGACAATCTGAATTTCATCTTCATCCGAGCCTTCAATGCTTGAAAATACTAATCTATGTTCTTTTCTCTATTCTCTCCCATGTTGTTTAGTAAATCTGACAACTGTTTGCCTACTGGTATATCAAAACCAAGATTTTTGTTACCAATACCGGGTACCTGTTTGGTTATGTACATCATTAGAAAAACAAGTAGGTTTCCAAATCTGAATGTCCCCCTTTTGTCTTTCTTTATCTTTCCCAAATTGCCAATTAGTTCATCTTTAAGCCATTCGCACACATCTATTTTGCATTATCATTAACCATGTCATAGGCACTTTTAATGCATAGGCTAGAGACTGAGTTTAACCTATTTGCATGTGTGGTTTTGTAGCCTAAGATCATATTGATGAATCTGACATTAATATTCGTTATATCATTTACCCTTAAAGATCTCTTGTCAGATGTTGCGCTGGTTAAGTTTGTCACTATGTCATTTGAGACTTTCTTTGTTTTATCACGTCTGTTACCAGTGGTGGGTAATCCTATCACATCTTTTACTGCTTCTTTAGTGATTTTGTGAACTGAGTCCAACCAGAAGAATGCACCATGTACCCTGCTTAATACTATCCTTATGACATCCTTAGGAAAATATGGGATACTAAGAATTTCAGTGAAACCTAGGGTTTCCACTACCTTGTGTTCAAGTTTGATATTACCGGATTCATCACAAATTATAGTTTTATACATATCCTTGATTTCCTCATCACCTAATTCTTCTATATAATAGTGTATATACATTCTAGGGTCTTCAACAAAAACTACTCCCTTAGGAATTTGAGAAAAAGCACCAACATTATCATCTTTCTTGGCAATCTCGGGAACTAACTGAAATACAGGTCTAGGGCATTTGATTACTTTGACTACAGTAGGGTTTGCAATGAATTTAGGAATATATGAAGAAGCCATGGATATCAATACCTTTATCTGCCTTAGGAATGATTGCTTGATGAATTTCTTCTCTTCTTTGCTTGGAATGCCTTTGCTCAGGGATTTATGCGCTCTCGAAGATTTGAATGCTCGGTGAAATGAAAATGCAGCCAAAAAATTTGTTTTATAATGTCAAATTCGCCAAACCACCACATTTAATGCTTGCCGGTTAAGTAATGACTTAACTTATCTGTCGGTATAGAAGTAATTTCAACTTCTCACCATCAACTGAGGGAATAATAGCATGTTTCACATTTGATTGCCAAACCCTCAAAGGAATTTTCTTCAGTTAGATGAAGAGTCTCCTGTTGGTGGAGTGTTACTCTCTTCTGCCATTAGAGTGTTACTCTGTTCTGCCAGTGGAGGAGTGTTCCTATCACCATTTAGATCTGACTTTCTGATCCATTGTTTTGAGAATTCTTGCTTTACCTCTTCAACCTTTTCTTTACCTTTCAAACTAACACCATTGTTACTTGTCAATGATGCCTTACTTCTATAGGATTTTGCAATATGTCCAATCTTGTTACAAGCATAATAGGTCACATTGTTTTTCTGGATAGCTTTCCCATATCTTATGTTGGTTTGTGTTCTACACTGATTAGATAAGTGTCCAAATCTTCCACAAACATAACATCTTACATTCATTCTGCAATTTTCTGAATTATGACCAACTTTGTTGCATTTAAAACATTGACTGGTGGGTGTATTAGTGCTTTGATAATTTCTAGATCTACACTGGTTTTCTCTATGACCATACTTGTTTCCATTAAAGCATTTGCCATTAAATCTGTAAGCATTTGGTTGTCTTACCGGTTTGCCATGATCCTGTGTGTTTCCAACACTAGAGATTTCACCAACTTCAAAGCCAAGGCCATTAGTGTCACCATTTGGTTTCTGATTCTTCAGCAAGTCACCAAGTTCTTCTGAGATTTTCTTGAATTTTTCTTTATGTTGATTTGCAGCAGCCAGTTCTCCTTCCAAGATACCTTTTTGTCTCATGAGTTCATTTGAGTGATTTTGTGCATGCATCAGATCTATCTTCAACATATCATTTTCATAACTAAGTCTTGTGTTTTCATTTGCAGCATCATTCAGTCTTCTAGTCAGGTGTTCTTCATTCTTTTTCCTATCTTTAATTTCTTTACAAAATCTCATAGTCATATCCTACATCTCATTCTTTGTTGTACTTAACTCTTGTCTTAGTTTGTTTACCAGATCATTAAGAATTTCTTTTTCATCTCCTTCTTTCTGCATCTTCTCACAAACTTCTCTTCTTTTATTCCTTGCTATAGTGTAATTCTCTTGAAGTGCTTGAATGATATCCTTTGCAGCTTTTAGATCATCTTCAAGTTTGATATTTTTCAATTTTTCTGCATCATAGTCTGAGAGAACTCCTTCTAATTGCTTCATCAAGTTTTCCATCTCTACCAATGTCAAGATCTTCCTCAAGTTGTTAGGCTTCTGAAAATAGAGGACCAAGCTCTGATACAAATTGTTAGGATTCCCAAAGATACTAAGAGGGGGGGGTGAGTTAGTATCTAACCGGTTTAAGAATTTTCTTAACTTAAAACATGAAAACCATATCAATTCTATGTACCAATAAACTAGAAATAAAGCAATAAATAAGAATAACAACATCCAAAAGAAAACACACCATAACATAGTAGTTTAACGAGGAAACCCGATGTGGGAAAAACCTTGGTGGGATTTGTGACCCACAATTTTCGCTTACTGGCCAATAAGTGAATATTACTGCTACAATAGGGGGTTGTACATGCAGGAAGGCCAAGTGCCTAGAGCTCACTACTCAATTACAAAATGGGAAGTCTCATTGACTTAAAAAGTAGATTATGTAAATCCAATATCTTGTACTGCTTTAAAATAGCATCTACTATGCTAGATCCAGTACCGGTTTTAGCTCTGCTTCATACATATACCCTTAACCTATAATTCACATAATAGGTCTGCCTTATTTCACCTATCTTCTTCCTTTTCAAATATTCTATAATGATCTCATATGTATATGAGTCATTTTACAACTTGCCAAGTCGGCTTACAATGATTTTACAATAAATTACAAAATATAATATAAACAAAATTCCTATCGGCCTGGGTACTCGTATACTTCCTTTCACTGTCAGTGGTCTTTGTGCCGGTGTAGAGTCTATCTTTGCTCATGCTAGTAAATTGTCTTGCCGATGTCATAGGATTGCAAGGTTGTCATCAATGACAAAACCTTCAATCACCTACAATGTCTCACTGGAGTGTGCATTTTCCAACAGTCATATGGTGTCCTGGGACACCATATGACCCCTTAAGACACCAAATTGTGTCGTTATGGGTCATATGTTGTCCTAAGGAGTCGTAAGACACAATATGACCCCTTATGACACAATATGACCCAACATGACCCAATATGGTGTCATTAGGGG